>NC_080722.1:6020000-6330000 GCF_019097595.1 Hemibagrus wyckioides
AGGCATAAATCTGTTCGTATAAATATGTGCGTGAGGGTACAGGGGGTTCAGAATTCGCCGAAATGTCTCGGGATGCCCCTTCTCCCCGACATGAGATGGGCACACATGAAATTGAAGTGGAAAAGCTTCACAGAGGGGTGGCAGCAGGATGATTAGAGGTTTTTTTAGGGGGGAGAGGCATGTCGATGTGGCCTGTTCCCAGAGGAGCATGAAAGAGGCACTTATAAAGAGCTGGATTACTGCCCCAGACTCTCACTCTGCCAGGAACATATACATAAATATGTACATTATATATAAGTATAAATGAGGAGGTCGGAAAAAGCGCACATGCTGGAATTCTGTCTGAATCGAACTGTTCTGCTTCTCAAAAAACATCATGGAGATTTTTAAGTGAACCCTTACATTTACTACTGCAGTGGATTTTGGAAGTAAATGCCTTTTACCCCCTCGCATTCACACACACTAAAATATTTGTAAAAAAAAATGTATTTCAGTGATTTGCCCATGAAGCTCATCATTGATTTTATACAGAAGTACAAATCTATATTTGTGATTTCATACCCTTTGTGTTTTTAATTGGAAAAAGAAAAACAACACATTGTTTTGTCGTCTAATTCTCTTTTAAAAAAATTATAGTGTTCCATTGTATCAAAAATAATGTAGTTTAGGGATTATATGAATGAGGTTGAAGGCAGATATAAAGGCAGACTGTGGTATAAAATGAAACACCAAAAAGTCATAAATAGCTTCTGAATGTATCTGAAAAAGTCAAACAGGATTAATATGCTTATTATTTTATTTTGATCCCTGAAAGTGTCTTCGGAGGAAGATAGTACATCAAAAGATGAGTTAATTTTCTATATTTTAGCTACCTATTCAGGTACTATGTTTTCATTTCTCTTAAGGTTTACAAGAAAATGTAATAAAGAAGCCCATCAACAAATAAAAAAAAAAAATCAAGAAAACCAAAGTTTGAATGAGAATTCTGTTAAAAAATAAAAGCTATCCATCATGTCTACAACAAACCAGCCGCCTTCACCTCATAACATCAATGTGTTTTCTGATGGATCTCAAAAATATCACACTTCTTTCCACTGCTCTGTGCTCAGACATACAGACATTTCACATCAGGCCTGATTATTCATCTTCTACCCAGTGGCTCCTAGAGGACAGAAATGAAAGAATCTCCACATGGGGTTCGTCATGTACAGACGTGATACTTTATGGCCTGCCGTTTAAAATGCCTGGTTCAGGAGACTAATGCTGTAGGTAAAAAGATCATTAGAAGAAAGCTGAAGAATGGTTGTAGCCTGATTCGATTTGTGAAAACACCAGGAGAGGAAAAATGAAGATCTGCTCCAGCTGGATAAAAAAGGTTGAAAAGGTCTGGCTGGTTTTTTTGAGTCGCACTTGAGGTGCACTCTGCTCTCTAAATCTTCCGTCCCGTAAGCAGTATGAAATAATCCATTGACATCTCGCCAGTGGCTGAGCAGGAGGAGGTAGAGGAGGAGGAGGAGGAGGGTGAGAGAAACCAAAGCTGCCTTTGTTCGGTACAACCTTTACCCCTTCTGCCTACTGACATCCACTTTGTTAAGCAAGTGTGTGCTTTCATATCTTTCATCAAAAGCAGTAAAGGAAAAAATTGAAATGCTGACATTATACGATTTCAGTGCCAGCTGGAAGAATGTCCGCTGGTTTAATTAATGAAGGCCGTTTGTGGATGTGCGTATAGTACATTCATCACATTACTGTCTGAAAGCTTAGGTAAGTGTCTGCCTGTATGCCTGTTTATTTATTAGCATGGGGATCTGTTTCACTAATGAAGCCCATGATGTCAGCTATTAGATCATTAAACGGAGGCTGACTCGTTTTTTTTTCTTTTCTTTTTTCTTTTTCTCTCTCCAATGTGTACTGCACAGAACGCCAATTAGTGTCAAGGTCTGATTACCTGCAGTGGAAGCAGCCTGGGCAGGAAACACACTGCTGGACGGATGTGTTTATCTCTAACACTTTCGGTTCAGCGTCTGCAGGAGGACTGATTATCTTCTGTACGCCATCCAGAGTCCCTCAGATTCTGGCCTCGGATATTAGAGCTTGGCGAAGTGTCAAAATGGCCAATTCCACTACCAAAGGCTTGGTTTGTCAACTCAACAGAGACCTCATCTTTCTTTCTTAATGGAGTTGTATTATTGGCTGAGAGCAACAGGGAGGATAACAACATGATGCCCAGAGACCCACACTGACTAACTGAGTCAATATGACTGTTAAGTAATTAACAAGTAAAATAAAACATTCCACTTCAATGAAATATTTCTGTTTTAAAATATGAAGCAAATGCTGATCATATATCATATATCCTTCTATCCATTCATTTTCTGTATCACTTATCTTAAGAAGGTGTCAGGAAAGGTGGAGTCTATCTAAGGGGACTCGGGGTACAAGGCAGGGGACACCCTGGAAAGGGCCAACTCATCACAGGGTACAGTCGCACACACTTACATACCCATTCACCCACTACGGACAATTTATAGATGCCAGTCAGCCTACAACTTATGTCATAGGACTGGGGGAGGACACTAAAGTCTGTAAAGGAAACCTGCTGAAACACATGGACATCATGCAAACTCCATGCACACACAGGGTCAGAGGCTGGAATCAAACCCCCAATTCTAAAGATGTGAGGTTACATACCGACCACAAAGCCAACATACCACCATTTATAAATCATATAACAATATTCAAAATATTTCTTTGTAGTAATTCCATGACTGCAGCTGAATGTGGTTTGAATTTCTAACAAATAACATAAATAATAATAAAACATTGAGAGAGAGAGAGAGAGAGAGAGAGAGAGAGAGAGAGAGAGAAAGGGTCTTGGGTATAAGTGACATGTGAGAAGAAGATAAGGGATAAAAAATTGAAACTCGTCCATTGATCATGATTAAATAAGTTAGAAATAAAACACTTAGGGGTGTGAAGTTATAGTAAAATAATCAACAGTGAAGCTCAGTTGCTGTTACCCTGCTGAAAACTGATTATTTTCTAATAAAATCATTATATAAGTATTTAATTCCACTGTTAGACATTGTATAACTAGTTAATTAATTCATGACATGCCATACTTTTTACCTATTTACAGTTATAGGTTGCGAATGTCCATGAAACAAGTTCTCCTTGGAGACTCCTTGCTTAAATGTTAAACATCTTTAATGTCATTTAAGATGTTAAAAATGTATTATTAGTCTTAGATTAAATTAAGTTGTTCCTATATTAATTGAAATGTTGGAATGTAACCGACTAGCAGATGCTCCATGACCTTAAATGTAATGATAAATGGAGAGAAGAATTCAATCTTTTGATAAGTTGGTTTGGTATAAGTGGAATAAAGGGTACTGGTTATTTTCCTATAACACCATGCAAATTAGTGCTTTATCCATTAAACTGGGAAATGCAAGTCAACAGCTTGTGTATATCAGCATATTTTCTAGAAGTCTGTGTAGGTTTGTGTTACTCATTGAGAAAAAAAAAACTTTGTAGGTGTAATGTCCTGGAAAGATGAGCTTATCCCAGGAACACTGGCCACAAGATGGGAGAACTGGAACAAACACAGTTATTTATATTCTCTCTCTCTCTCTCTCTCTCTCTCTCTCTCTCTCTCTCTGTGTGTTTCTCAATATCTCTCTCTCTCAACCTCTCTCCTCTCTCTATCCTTTCTCTCTCTCTCTCTAGTCATTTTAGTCTCTAGAAGGATGGAGAATCTGATCACAGGCCAAAGCCGATTTTGTTCAGGGGATCAGAGGCGGAGATAAGTGTGCTCGAGGCTGTTGAAGGCGGTTAGACGAAATTCTGTGGAGAATGAAGCCTTTTTATCTGCTTTAAACAAAACATCCCATCTGGGTTTAAGTCAAGTGGGTAGGTGGGGAAAAGGGTCTGGATATTTGTTCAGTGATTAACACGAGTGCTTTCCTCAGTTCTCTAGTGCGTTTGGAACTAATTAAAAAGCCAATTATCTTTTAGAGGATGGATCTGAGAGAGGCAGGTCCCAGAGGTGGTTAACGCACCGCTCCAATCTCCAATCTCTCACCACAATTCTGTCTTTATTACAGCTGTAAAAAACAAAACAAAAAAAAGGTAAAACATTGCATTCCAGAAATCCAATGTTGTTGCCTCAGGATTGAACAATAAAGTGTGAGGAAAACATATTTACAGAAACTATATATATATATATATATATATATATATATATACAAAGCTAAAATATTATATTATGTACTGTTTATAGTGTATGTAAGATAATGTATGTGTTTGAAAAAAAAAAACATACATTTGTATTTTTAAAGAAGCTTATGCTCATTTTTATTGAGATAAAGAATGAACAATGAACTGCTTATTTATTTATTTATTTATTTAATGTGTTTTTTTTTTTTTTTTAAATAATATTTATATATATTAAGATTTAGATTGAGGGGCAGGGTTAATAATTTTACTTTTTCATGTTCCTTAGGTCCTTGGGTTAAGTTCAGAAAAAAAAAAAACTAAATAAAAATTATTTTTTAAAACATTTTTTAAATGTTTAATGATCATATTTTAGCATAACGTTAAGGTATACTAAGCTGGGATGGGGGAAAGTGCAGCAGTGCTGTAGATTTTGTAGGTTATATATCTGAAACAGACACATTAACACGATTGACACTTTTGCTGTGTTTAAAATGCCTTTAAAATGTAATATCATTGGGTCACAAATGGCACCCAGTCATTGAATTAGCTATAAAATCTAAAGGAATGGCCTTGGGTCAATAACAACAGAGTGAAATGACACAGCCTATCTTAGCCACTTTACAACCATATAAACTACTATATTGGAATCAGTGGCCATCTCTAAGAAGAAAGAATCTGGCAAAAATCATGACTGACTAGAACACCACAGCTGCTTAGGGCTCATTTCAGATTCTTCACGCGGTAGCCTGCCATAACCGATTCACTGTAATCTATCTGATCAAAGCAGAAGAGCCCAATCCTTTTGCTGTAATCCAGCCTGATGGGGATTCTTCTGCGTTTTATTCTTATGTGCTTAAAAAGATAAAGCACTTCAAGCTCGATTTTTTAGCTCTCCTTTTCTGTACTGATGTCTGGTCATATAAGTTGTCGTATTATTAACATCTCAATAACATGCAATAGATGAGCGGGTCAGATGATGTGGAATTAGATATTTAGCTATTTTTATTGTTTAAGATTAAGTTTGTAATCTACATTAGTAAAAATAGTCTGACTTTTGGTGATTAATATATACACAGGAATTTATTTTATTATTTTACATGTTTTTTCTTCAATGCAGTCATCTCCGCTCGGCTACACTCAAGAACATCCATTATACTCTCTCGTTCACAAGGAAGTGATAAGGAAATCTATATTTAACAGTATCCCAGTGCCAGGATGAAGCTATAAGGAAAGCATTTCTGGAATGACAATTAGCATATTGTGTCTGACAGCTCAATCGTATTTCGAGGCACATGCACATGCACATGCAAGGCCGGCACATTTAATCACTTAAGTGGGAAATGATTTGAGACGGTGTCCCTGAAAGGCATTTAAGAGTCCCTAATCGAGCTGCTGCGCCATCTTCTTCCTTCATGTGCTAAAGTAACAGACAGATGGTGTCTCCTGTCATCGCTGAGTGAAATATTGAGCTCTTTAACGCCAAAGCGAGACTGTACTGTCTGTCTGTGTGGAGCCAAAGCCAATGAGAGACTGTAATGTGTGTCAGTATGGATCCAAAGGCAATGCGAAACTGTGTGTCCATGTAGATCCATTGCAAGATTGTACCATGTGTGTATCAAAGACAGTGTGAGACTGTACTGTGTGTATGTGTGGATCCGATGGAAATGCAACTCTGTATTGTGGGTCTATGTGGAACCAAATGCAATATGAATCTGTAATGTGTGTCAATATGGATCCAAAGGCAACACAAAACTGTGTGTCTATGTAAATCCAGTGCAAGACTGCACTATGTGTGTATGTGGATCCAAAGGAAGTGTGAGACTTTACTGTGTGTTTATGTAGAAGCAAAGGCAATTCAAATCTGTATTGTGTATCTATGTGGATCCAAAGGCAATGTGAAACTGTAATGTGTATCTTTATGGATCCAAAGGCAATGCAAAATTGTGCTATGTGTCCATGTGCATCCAAAGACAATATGAGACTGTAATGTATGTCTATGTGGATCCATTGCAAGACTACTGTGTGACTATGTGGATCCAAAGACAGTGTGAGACTGTACTGTGTGACTATGTGGATCCAAAGACAGTGTGAGACTGTACTGTGTGACTATGTGGATCCAAAGGCAATGCGAAACTGTAATGTGTATCTTTATGGATCCAAAGGCAATGCAAAATTGTGCTATGTGTCTATGTGCATCCAAATACAATATGAGACTGTAATGTATGTCTATGTGGATCCATTGCAAGACTACTGTGTGACTATGTGGATCCAAAGACAATGTGAGACTGTACTGTGTGACTATGTGGATCCAAAAGCAATGTGAAATTGTGCTATATGTTTATGTGGATCCAAAAGCAACGCGAGACTGTAATGTATGACTTTATTTTACATTTCTGGCATTTGGCAGAGGCCTTTATCCAGATCGACTTACATTTTTACTTCAATTTATACAACTGAACAATTGAGGGTTAAGGGCCTTGCTCTGGGGCCCAGCAGTGGCAGCTTGGTGGACCTATGATTTGAAATCACAACCTTCTGTTCAGTAGGCCAACATCTTTACCACTAAGCTACCACATTCCCCACAGCGCTTTAGGATCCAAAAGCACTGTGAAGCTGTGTTGTGTGTAAGTAAATTCAATGCAAGATTGTACTGTGTGTCTATGTGGATCCAAAGACAAAACAAAACTGTATTGTGTGTCTAAGTGAAACCAAAAGCAATGTGAGACTGTAATGTGTGTCAATGTGAATCCAATACCAAGACTGTTCAGTGTATCTATGTGGATCCAATGGAAAACTGTATTGTGTGTCTATGTGTATCCAAAGGCAAGAAAATATATGCATTTTAACATGGACAAACACATTCAAAATAGATGCCTAAGGGCAGATGTAGTACTCCATTAATAAACTTCAAATACATGACTATCAATTGAAAGTTCACAGTTCTAAGATAGATGAAAAAACTTTTCTTTCCTAGAAATTTTATCCAGTGTTTTTGGTATTTATGTTTAAAAAAAAAAGAAAAAGAAAACCGAAGCCATTTTTTCTTTCACAGCCTTTGGATCAGTAGCTCAACAATTTAAACACTAATCTACCACATCCCTCAACGTACTGTTCTTTTCTCAGCTCAAGATGTTTAAATAAAGGGCCATAAGTGCAAGGTCTTTGCCGCCTCAAAGCTCCAGGGCCCTTGGTTCGATCCTGTGTGGAATTCTGTATGGTCTCCACATGTCTGTGCGGGTTTCCTCTGGGTTCACCAGTTTCATCCGACCTCTAAAAACATCCTAGTAGGTAGACTGACTATAATTATGATTCCTGCCAGAATTCCTGGCATAGACTCCACCAATCACTGTCCAGAATGAGCTGGGTACTGATGATGAATGAATGAGCATTCATGTACAGTTGGTACATACAGTAGTGTGCAAACAAATATAGTACATTCCCAAGACAATCAAGACAGTGAGACTAATCACAAGGAAACGAGGAGCACCAGGAGGTGTGAATGGAGAGAAAACTGTAAAAAGAAGTTAAAAAATGCTCAAAGAACTTCACAGGTAATAGCACAAGCTTAGAAAACTGATGTCCTGAACTGAAGCCCTTAGTACCGGGCACTTCAATCTTCACTCACTGTTCTGTCTTCACACCCACAATGATTAGCTTTCCTGATCACAGATATAACAAAGTCCATTCCTTCACTATATTACACAGACACACACTTTCACTGACTATTGGGTTCATTTTAGTTTCTAAGCCAACTCTGTTTTCTCATATGGACAATGAGATTTTCTCCTCAGGCTGATTGGAAAATGTGGTTTGGCAGAGAAAAGAAAAGTCATATACAGCTACAAAAGGCCACTCGTGACAAGATTTCTGAATTTACCAACTCAGCTCCTTCTTTAAAAAAAAAAAAAAAGAAAGAAAAGAAAGAAAGCAGTTTGCTCACAGCACCCTGAGGGAGCTGCAGTTCACTCCAGCCAGCACTAGACTGGAACTGACCAGCATTCATTAACAGACTGAAAGCCTGCACCATTTTGTGTGGGTTTTTTTCCCCTCTGCAGTTGATGCACTTTGCTTACTCGGTCACTTCTGTTCTGCCTTGTGCTGATTGCCTGCCTTGCAACATCCCTGTCTCTGTAGTCAGGTTCCCTTCTATTCATTTCTGTACATAAATCTAAGAGCTAGAGATTGGGAAAGGCCTTAATGTAGCGGAGGTGAATTAAATATTTACTCGCGTTCAATGTGGAAAAGTCGACAGGCACATAAAGAGAATATATGACAAAGAATGATGGTACACTGTGAATCTGTAAGATTTCTATTACCACGTTTAATAACGTCATACCGTTGTTTGGCTCTATAATGTTTCCTTTGTGACTGCACACATTGTCAGAACATTTCTCAGAGTCATTAAAGGTCCGTGTTGAATGTTACAACAAAGGGCTTCCTTTTATAGAAAAGGTCTGAACTGGAACCTCCTGAAGAAAACAAGAAAACTTTAAGAAACTTTTTTTCTTGGACTAATGAGGTAGTTTCACAGGGGGGTTTATTTAAGATTCTTTGCTGAACTCTGCACCAAATGGTTTTTAATAAGAAAGCTTAAATGCATTTTAGATGCATTTAGGGAGCAAAAAAAAACTGTGAGGTGAACATATATATATATACAGCACATTTCATACACAAAGATAATTCAGTTGAGATCTGTACATAGATTAAAAAGCTTAATGAAGTAGTTTATTAGCAAAAACAAATTGAGGTGAGGTAATAAAACTGTTAAAATAGGTGGAGTTACTCAAGACAGTTATACTCGAGTCTTTTCCAGCAGTCAGGAAGATGACCGAACATCGAAATTATTAATCAATCCGTAGGATAACAGCGTTAGTATTTAAAGCTGATTAAACTTACAGTGAACTAAAGAAAAGTGAACATACTGTAAAAGTCTTGAAAAAATGATGCTTTAAAACCTAAATAGTAAAATACAGACAGTGAAAAACAAATACAGTGCTACAGATGTAAAGTGCACTTTTAAGAGCACAATTGTAGGCACACAGAAAAGAGAATTGTTGTCTTCACCCTTCAAAGAAGGCTTGAGGTGCCGTCTCTGATAAGTATTGAAGTTCTGGTAGTATTTAAGATGTAGGAAGCAAGTGTTACAACATCATGAAGTATAAGAACCAGTCAGGTTCCAGGGTGAAAGAGTGTGTAGAATATATACATATCTTCAGATAAAATACGTATCTTCGTTAAAATAGCTTCTCAGAATAATGGACCCTTTACAGGATTCATTTAAAAGCCTAAGAAAAATTTTCTACAGGTTCTCTGTGTCAAATCCTACTTTATTACCTTATTATCTTACCTTAAAGACTAACTGAGGAACTCCTAAGGAACCATTTTCCCAAAAGAGTTTGAGCTAAGTTGTTGAAGGCAAGTAAGTACGCTTGCCTTTAACTCTTATCTCTAAGAAGTATCCAGTATGCAAATGTCTGTATATTAAAGTATGTTTATTATGAGTCATGTTTATTTTCCTATTTGGATTAAAAAATAATGAATTAAACCCTACGGAAAAAGCACTTTTAACTGGAACCATTTTTTACTGACTGTAGTAAACGGAACATCATAATTCACCTTTTCTTTCAAAAACATGGGTTTTACAAGATTTCTTCTGGACGATCCATCAAGTGCCTTCCAGAAAGTAAAGAGCTAACCAAAAAAAACTACCAAGAGCAGCGTTTATTTGCTAAGAGTGTAGTAATGAAGATGCAGTAAGCCAGGTTTATTGCATCACAAAACACAAGAGCCAATCAGGATACAGTATGCAAAAGCATATACATTTAAGTATGTTGATTACATATTATAGAGTAAAATCTAGCTAGAAAGCTAGACTTGTGAACCGTTCAGGAACCCATGATGAAAATTTTTTAGAATTGCAGTAAAGACGTTAAAATTTACTTTTCATTAAAGGGCTGAAATCCATTAAAGGTTCTGTGTGGATCTCTACAGCAGTAGGTTTTCAATTTAGAAGCTCTTAGGAAGTGGAGAACTACACAACGAACCAATGTGGACTTTTCTTCTACCAGCGTAGTGGTGGAAAAAGGTATTACATCACAAAATATAAGAACCAATCAGGATCCAGTATGCAATTTTGTGCTGGCTAATTATAAGCACCAGTATACAAAACTTTGTGTTAAGTTGAAATGTATTCATTTATTTATGTATTATGTATTATGTTTGTTTATGTGTTTCATATTTCTTATACACTATATTTCTGCAAATCTATAACACACTCGAAAAACACACAGCTTGGCTTGTTCTGTTAGTCACAGTACAGAGTACAGGGTCATTATTTATACCAAATGAATACATGTTCAATATTTTAAAAAACAAACAAAAAATCCTACACATCTCTGTCTCTGTTCTTTCTTCCATTCCCTGTGTTCCAGCTCAGATCTCCGTGTTGTTCTCAGCCATAATAAGATCTCACAAGGTTTGATTCTATCTTGAGGGGATACAGTGATGGTGTGCCCGTGTGTGATGCTCACTTTTTGATCATTTGAAAGGCAAACAGATAAAAGATTACTGTGTGCATGGTGGCATAGTGTGTGTTTACTGCACAGATACAGACAGATGCATACCCTGTGTAAATATCTCCGATTCAGTGGACGTGGCGCTGGAAACACTTATAAAGCAATTCTGCATTTGAATAAAGTTTCCACACTTTCATTGTTTTAATGATTATCAGAGCTGATTGTCTGTCAAAGTAAACTCACCAGATCAACACTATGGCCAAATGGAGCATTGTGATACTGGGGAGAGAGAGAGAGAGAGAGAGAGAGAGAATTCATCAGCATTTCTCAGCAGAAGGCTGATCGTGTGGAGTCCACTCCCCCTAGTGCTTTCTGGAGTAGTGGCACTTTATTAACCTTTTGTCTATTGTTGAGTGCAAAACAGTGACATTTATGTTCTAGCAACAAGACATCAAGTGTGTTCCTATTCACAGATGTGTCTTCATTCTGACAAGTAACACAAAAAGTCAATAGTGTAATAATAGTAGATGTAGTTCTTGATTCCTTCACTCACACAACCGATGTGTTTTTGTCTAAATCATCCTGTCTCCTGAAACTCTATCTATGAATGTCAACTAAACGTTTTCCCTTCAGCCTGTGTAAGGTTTTTTCAACGTTGACAGTTGTAATATTCGCCCTTTCACTTACTTTGATATAACTGTTAAGATTCTGCCAAATATATTACACTGCCTTGTTCACATCAGGGCTGAAGAATGAAAATTTTGACTATCCATCATTCAAGTACATGATCCTTTTTTCCAGGGAGTTTTTCTTTTATATGTACAGGGAGCAGCGGCAGACTCGGGGGGGGTTGGGGTGGAGAGAGCTAAGGTTTGCTAAGGTGAAAAAACAGCAAAAGTGCCTTCTACAATGAGAAGAAGTGCTGCCCTTCAAGTGAAAATAGCAATAAAGTGCCCTCTAGGGTGCCAGTATGTGCAAGAAAACATGAAGACATGTCCTCTAGGGTGTCCCTAGATGTGGAAAATGTGATAATGGTCCCACTAGGGAGAATCTGTGGTCTATAGGGTTATGCTATGTGCAAGGAAATATGATAATGTGCCATTTTATGTATAGTACATGATGTGGTTTCCTATATGGTTCCTCTACAAGCAGGAAAATATGAAGAAATGCACTTTAGGGTGCCAGTATATTCAAAAAAATCTTAGGAAGTGTTCTATGGGGTGCCCCTACATACAAGCAAACATGGTGAAATGCCCTAATGGGTGGGCTTCCAGTGGAAAATATATGGTGCAGTGCTAATACGTTCCCATTCATGTAAGGAAACATGAAGTGCCCTTTAAAAGTCCTCTTCCAGTATAGAATATGTGATGCAGTGCCCTATAGGTTTCCCTGTGTGATGTACTGCCCTGTAGGTTGCCTCTGTGTGCAAGAAAATGTGATGAACTGCCCTGTAGGTTATTCCTATGTGCAAGAAAATGTGATGAGGTGCCCTCTGTGCCCTTCATGGTGCCTCTGTGTGCAACAAAATGTGATGTAGTGTACTTTAGGTTGCCCCAAGTGCAGGAAAATGTTATGAAGTGCCCTCTAGGGTTCTCCTACATGCAAGGAAACATTGTGGTTTTCTTCTAGTGGATAATTCATGATGCAGTGCCCTATAGACTCCCCTACATTCAAAAAAAGAGCCAGATTGCCCTTTAAGTGTCCCTGTTCTTTTTATTTTTTTTGCCCCACTCCTCAGATTAAGGCATTTAATCAGTAGACACTATTGGTTAAGAATTATCGGTTAGTGGCTAATTAAGTTCTGGACAGTGGAGTGGGGAAAGAAATAAAAAAATAAAAAATATAATAATAATAATAATAATAATAATAATAATAATAATAATAATAATAATAATAATAATAATGAAAAAGAAAATAAAAACAAACAAACAAACAAACAAACAAATAAATAAATAAATAAAATTAATTCCACAATCCACTCCAGTCCAGATATTAGTTCTATCTCACTCACCTCAAACTCACCTGTTATCCCTCATTTACTAATGCTTTTCTATCCCACTCTATACAGCTCTCTGTGCAAGTTTTTTCCAGTCCTGTTTGGGATTCTGAATCACGCTTTCCCGTTTGTTTTTAACTTTTTTTTTTTATTTATTTCTGTCTTTCATTTCCATTCGTTCTGATAGCGCTGCTGTGTGATGTATGAAGCCTCAGGCAGCACACAGAGCCTCACATCTTTAATATTAGATCATGGCTTCGACTTTGTTTGTTTGTTCCTCATTCATACTGAAGATCTAATGTACCCATTTCTTCTAAAGGAATCACTTACACCTCCATGAAACCGTCTTTATCTAAACACCGTTATAATGAGTCGCAAAGGAATCTAAACATTTCCAGATCTTAGGTCTTATTAGAGATGCTTTAAAAAAACTCTTACAATTTCTTCAGTGGAGTAATACACCCTTCACTCTCTAAATAGCTAACAGAATAACTAAAGATATACACATTGGCCACTTTAAAAGGAATACTTCTGCCATTTTGAAAACCAACAACTGATCTTTTTCCAGTTTTTCATGAGCTTGAGCATCATTCCTGTTCTTGGCTGAAAGGAGTGCCACCTGACGTGATCCTCTTCTGTTATCTTCAGGCATGCATGTGTTTTAGCATTCTGAAATGTTTTTTTCTGCTCCCTATAGTAAGGGTAAAGAGTGGTCACCATCACATTTCTGGTAGCTCAAACCAGTCTGGCTATTTTCCTTTGATCTTTCTCAACAAGGAATTTTTTCACTGGCTGTTATGAGTTTCTCGCACCATATCTGTGTAAACTTCAGTGAGTGTTAGGCATGAATGCCCTAGAAGATCAACAGTTTCTGAAAACACATTATGCACCAGCAAATATTCCATGCTCAAAGATAAATTTTAGCATTTTTATTTTAATGGGACCATTAACTGAATCTCTTGATCTGTATCTACCATACTGAGCTGATCAGCAGACACCAGAGTCTGACTTAAAATAAATCTTAAGTTATGCAAACTTTTGCACTCGGCGACAGATATTCCTGGCAGTTTCCGTGAGCTCTGACTGACTATGTCTCACGTTTCATTGACTGGAATATGTAACGCACCATAGAAGATGAATTTATCCTTCATTTCGACTCCATTAGAGAGATGGAGCTCTACCTCTAGTCTCCAGACAAAGGAAGGTGCATATGCTTCATTAAAACTAGCTCTTAGATAGTAGCAAATGGGGATCACAGCAGATACCAAAGGGCAGGATGAGGATCAGTCAAGTCCGTAGGGGACTCATGTGACTAATCTTAGTCTGTGTGCCACGCTTGTGCCAGCGGCAGTGACGTCTGGGTCAGTGGCCCCTGGCTTGGGTCAGTCGGAGCCTCAGGAAATACTTTATCACTGTAGCTTTCCCCAGAGGACAAACCTTGAGTCTCCTGAGAACCCACGTGGCTTAAATAAAGATGAAACAGAAGTGCTGTGATCAATGGGTTCCTTCCACTCTCAAGGGGTCATGTAGTGGGTTTATTGCTAAGTCGGTAAAATGTGGAATAATCAAAAGCTTTTTAGAAATGGAGAATTAAATCAGATGCTTACTGGGAGCTGATACTGTAAGTATTTTGCATCTAAAATCAACACAAAACCATCAACCATCAACACATACAGACTGATGTTTTTTTACAAGCTGATTTGCTGCTCTCTTTTCTCTATTTTTTTTTACATACATCCTTATATCGTTTACTTTGAACATTTTTGGGGGTAAATTTTTTGGTAAGACTGGCATCTCATAATGAAGTTGTGTATTCATTTCCTATAACAGCAGATCAGACTTTAGTTCCATCCGTAATTCAATTCACAGGATTATATTAAATTATTAAAAGCACTCAGTCTACTATTTTATCAATTCTATAGTAATTGCTGACACAGGAATTTGGTTGTAGACCAAAAACTGATTATTAAAAGAAAAATTTTTTTTTATAGGTTTCTGGTGAAGCTTACTCAAAGAAGAATTTTATCGTTATCATTATCACTATCATTAGGAGAGGATAGAGAAATTGACAGTTGTGTTTTTACAGCTTATTAGCTTCAAGGCAGAAAAAAATAACAAGTCATTTCATCATTATGTCAATCATTTCACCCAAAGTGTTTGTGAATTAATACAAAGCATTTTATTATAATATCATTTTAAAGAATTGTAGTTTGGTGATTGTGGTATAGCTGTGGTCCAATGGTGCATGAATAAAAAGCATTCAGAAAAGCACATTTTTTGCATCTTTCTCCTTAAAAGCTCATGCCCCGTCTCATTATAAGGCTTCATAAGAGTTTTTGTTACAAAGTAAACATTTACTACAGAACACAATAACTATCAATTGCCTTTCATTCCATACATTCATGCAGATTACGCCATTTTCCCTTCTTTCCTTAGTACATGGAAACATGATGGAAATTCTGGCCCTGGAAATAACAACTGCTTTAAATAGGATGTGGCTGGAGATTGGAGTATTCCACCATTGGAGTATTCCTTTACTGCTGGTTTATGCTTAATAATATGTTAAAAATGTTCTTTTCTCAGAATAGGACAAACGTCCAAATTCTGACTCAAGGTCATGGCAGGTTGCATCCTAGAGCTATAGAGCAATTCATTGGAATTTAGTGTTTATTTACACCATCTACATATGCAGCCCTGAGCATCTGTAGCCTCATCAATCATAGCATCACACACACATACACACACACACAAAGCAGCATGGTATGACCCAGTGCCACCCATACACCCTGGCACAACCATTTGCCAAATCTTAACCCAAACACAAGAGACCACCATAAGCACAACCTGCTCCTTCTAGAACCTTCTAAAGCCCCCAAATCCCTAAAGAACACTGCACTCAAGCTCATATGGCATTAACACTACCAGGATATGGATGAACCTCTGAATAGACCATTGCCAACTTCTTCTCTTTCATCCTCCACCCTCTGTTCTGTCATTCAGACCCTCCATATCATCCATCATCACTTAGCCCGTGTCCTTCATTTCCACATGCGACATAAACATTGGTGCACTCATCCATCCCTCTTTTCCTGTTCCTTTCAAGGCGATTCTCTACGGTGCCTCCTCCATCAGCTCCGCCGCAGATGGACAGGGGAGACAGGAACAACTCCAACCGGCTTGTCCAGGGTGAACGGCCAAGCAGGTGTGAAAACAAATGAGGGATGGAGCAAGAGGAAAAGCAAGGGGAGGAGAAGAAGGAGCAGGGCAGCAAGCCGCAGTTGTGAGGTCACTCATCTAATAGTCTTTCATTAATCACTGTCAGAGAGTTCTTCAGTCAGTCAACTAATCCCATCATGATGTAAATAAATAGATTAATAATTGTAGGGTTTGTAATTTTACGCCATAAAAACATGGCATCCCATGGTCACTTATCCACCTACATGGACATTAACACACAAATGCACAAACCCCCTTTGTTGTGTTCTTACGCGTCTCATCAGTTTAACCTTGCTCTTACACTTTTACGCTATCGTAGTCCTCAGGAATGAAGGTAAAGCCAGACATTTATAAATAAACCGCTCTTGATCTTCCACTGCGTGCATGACGACACACGTTCCTGCAGCGTTGGCACATGGATGCCATTCCACAGCGGTGACAGACGGGGACACATATAGGGAATATCGGGTTATTCTTAGAGTCTGAGGCCGAGGGAGCTTATCTGTCCTATTCCCTCTGTCAGATAATGGCCTCTCATTAAGTCCAGTGGCACAGTCAGAGTTGTGCTTTGACTGACAATTAGTTCACAACCACCACATTTTTATAGAATTAACGCAGAAGTACACACACACACACACACACACAGAGGTGTAGTAGTCCAGTATTCAGACCCTCTATGTGTTTATTATTATTATTATTATTGTTGTTGTTGTTGTTGTTGTTGTTGTTGTTGTTGTTGCATCCAAAGTTTGTGAGATTTTTTTCTGGAAAACTACTTGAAGTGGTGAAACTGCAAATACAGGATTTTTCATTTAAACTCCTACCACTGAAGACACATATGTACAGTAATTACTTTATAATTTTATATTACACATTTCAGGCAGGTGGCAGCTTAGTGTTGGACTACTGACTGTAGGGTTGTGAGTTTTAATCCCAGGTCCACCAAGCTGCAACTGCTGGGCCCCTGAGCAAGGCCCTTAACCCTCTAATGCTCAGTGTTATAAAATGAGATATAATGTAGGTCACCCTGGATAAGGGTGTCTACCAAATGCTGGAAATGTAAATGTACTTTCTATGACGTCTGTAGTCATATTGGACGCACGTGAATGGAAGATGGCTTTGGCTGATTGAGTGTTTATTTCTACAATTGAAAAATCATAAAATCCTGGAGGGGACTGCATATTGTGTAATATAGACAACTAGTGGTTCTATAAGTCCAGCTGTAACACTGTTATGATATGACAAGAGTGAAATGCCGAGTGGACTCCAGGGTCCCTGGTTCAATCGAGGTTCAGTAAGCTGAGGTTACTCTCTGTTTGGAATTTCACATGTTCTCCATGTGTCTGCTCTGATACAGTGTGTGTTCCCATCTGACTAAAGTACTATACAAACTGCTGGGTTCAAGTCTAGCAATCTGATCTCTACATATGTGAAAGCATCCTTTGTCTCTATGCCTCCATTGTAACTGTATCTAGACTGAATCCCTAAAAATGGCTATTGTTCGATACAGACAGCTTCAGAATAACTGGTATCGTTTAAGAATACATACAATAATGATATAAACTAAAATTTATACACAATAACCCCATTTCTCCTACTTGCTGCACTGCAAAAAAATAAAAATAAAATAAATAAATACTGCAAGTGAAGATACTGTATCATAAATAAAGATAAAGTTATCTTATATTTTTCATTGTAGAATAATTACATAACAAATATGTATTAGCTTATTACCATTAAGCAAGTGAAAACACTTGAACTAAAAATAAATAAATAAATGAATAAATGAATGATTGAATGAATGAATGAATGAATGAATGAAAACTCCTTAAAACTAGAACTATAAAAAGAAAAGATTCTGTATTTAATGCATAAATTTGCGTTGTGTTCAAGCCAATGTGGAGAGCAAAACAAATGAAATTAAATAAAAAATATAAAAATAAAAAATATTTCCCCGGGGGCCAAGAATATCACACCTAAGTTAAACTAAGAAACAAATAATATTAACAATAATAATAATAATAATAATAATAATAATAATAATAATAATAATAATAATAATAATAAATTATGATTAATTAAATTAGTAATTTTTGTGTTTATAAGTATGCTAATGTCTCATATCTTTGTGTCACGCTATGCGAATATGCTTCTGCAGGACCGCGTGATGACACGATGATGTGCTACGTGTCATTCTCTACAGTGTCGGTTTGATCAGTGTTCATCATTCATTCCACACACTCCTCCATGTATGACTCTTTCACACACCCCCACACACATGTCCATGCAAATGCAACACTCGTGTTTACGCACACAATCATTTGTGCTCTACATTTGGTGGAATCTGAAAATGACAAGCTATCACATTTTCTCGAACCATTTCAGATTCTTTGTCCTGATGGCCTCCATTATCTTCTGCAAGCCTGAGCGTGTTTACTGGATCTCAGCTTGTGCAGACTAGAAAGAAAAACAAGAAGAACAATAGCTGAAACATACACGCATGCCACCTTGCTCTTATTAAACCACTGTTTTTCCATGTCTGCGATTAATTAGATCTGATTTGTCTCACTTCCTTTAAATGCAGGAAACTACGTGCAGGTTGGGTAGCTTTTTTGTTGTGTCTTTTTTTAAAGATTTCTTAAAAGTAGTTTCCATTATTGCATGCTTGCTTTACTAATACAAGGTTTGTTGTCTCTAAAGCAATACAGCACACTAAATATGGCATGATAGAGCATGTCCAGTGTCGTCCTGCTTAGTCCTTAGTGGTTAAGGCATTGGCCTACAGTTCAGAAGGTTGTGAGTTTGAATCCCTGGACCACCAATATGTCAATGCTGGGCCCTTGGGCAAGGCCCTTAACCCTAAAATGCTCAGTGTGAAATAAGATAAAAATGTTAGTTGTCCTGGATAAGGGCATCTGCCCTAAGTGCCAGAAATGTAGATGACTAATCTTTTTTTTTCTTTTTAGATTCCCGGCCACAAATAGCAGTGGATTCTGAAGCTGACCTCTGACAATATGACACTTGGACCAGTGTATCACATGGACATCACAGTATAGAGTTTCTGTTATTTCGAGAGATGAGATGAAATGTACCTTTATTAATCCCCCATAGCTGACACAGCAGTGCAAGTAAGAGGAGTAAAATCTAAGAAAAATCTATACATCAAAATCTGATAAAAAATAGTACAAGATAAATACATTTATATAGCACAAATGAGCATATATAAGAAAAGAATAATAGAAACAATAAAATAAATAAGTGTATGATAAATAGAAAAAAAATATATTATAATATAGTATAAGAGAAATAGAAAAAAATACAGATAGTAGTAACAATAAAATTAATTACAGCTTAAGAAAAATGTTAAAAATAATATAATAAAATAATTGTAATAGATAAATAGAAACAATAAAATAATAAGACGTAATAAGAAATAATAGAACCTAAAATAAAAATATAAAAAAAAATTAAAAAAATATGTATTTATATAATACAAAAATAAAATAAACACTAAAATTGATAGAAACAATAAAATAAATCAGTGTGTATTTGTTTGATTGATGTTGTCATGACAACCTCTCTCTGTATTTGTACCCATTTCCATCTACCTTTCCTGAGAGTTATCTTGTTATCTTGTTATGTTATCTTGAGTTGCTCATTTCTGTATTGGTATGTGTGTTCATTAAAACCAAGAAGTAGATACTCATACTAAAATTGAGTCTAGAAATGTTACATGTTCATGAATCCCTAATGTGAGATTATTAAAAGCATTAATGATGGAGCCACTGGGAAAAATGAAGGGATTTTTTTGTGAAAATTGTCATTGGATTTCATAGAAAGTTCAACAGATGGGGCACAGTTCAGAGCAGATGACCCTGGAGATTGATGCCTGCAGTGACTGGCAGCACTTTAACTCCACTGCTGAAAAAATATGAATTCATTTCTCGCTTTATAGCATTGCTGGAAAGGTTTGGACACCATCAATGCTTTCATCGACCTAAACATTTAAACATGTTTAATTTAAGCGACACTAAACTTCACATGGACACTCCTCCATCCATGTTCACTTGATGAAGCCCGCACATATACATACATATGATGTTCAGGCGGTCCACGTTGATCTGTCCTTCTGTCCCTTCTCCGTCAGCTGAATCTGTCCCGCTGTGATAAGCTTGGTGGCATTTTCATCAGCGCTCCTGCTGCCTAGGCGCCATTTCCATAAGAAAGAGCTTCCAATCCTGCAAGCCTCGCCTCATGTTCGGTCCTGGGATTAACAACCTGGCCTCTGAAATCCCTTCAAACAGATCTAGATGAAACGAGCATTCAACAGATAAGTCATGCACGGAGATGGAGATGGAGAAGGAGAAGGAGAAGGAGAAGAAGCCGGAGAAGGTCAGTGTGGAAATGAGCACTGAGTGATGAAGAGGAGGAGGGGGAGGAGAGGTAAAGTTGTAGATGTTCTGATACGGATCAGCGCTTTCCTGCTTCTGTAGGTTAGTCACAGCGTAGCCAGGATGACCTTTAACCTCAGTCAGAGTCTAAAAGACCAGCATGAATGATGATACAGATATTTTATGGGTGTGTTGCTCAGGTTTCCCAGGGTGACATCTTTAACTCACTAAATTCAAGGCAATTTTATTTGTATAGTGCTTTTAATATTGGGTAGTGCTTCACAGAAATATATAAATATATGATATAAATTTATCCCAAGCAAGACAGAAGTGATGGTGGAAAGGAAAAAAACTCCCTGAGATAATATGAGGAAGAAACCTTGATAGGAACCCATCCTCATCCCCTTCTATAACTGTGTACTATATGACCGAAAACCTGGTCAATTGCACAAGCAGGATTCTAGTTATGCCATGACGTCCATCTTGTTGAGGTTATCAACAGTTTACTGATGGGGATTTGGGTGAAAAACTGTTCGTATCAACTGCAGTCCAAATTCATCTCCATGTTCTCTTAGTGATACCATCCTCAGCAATCCCATGATCCATGTGGTCCATCCTCAGCAACAGCAAGAATCCTCCAAACAGAGACTCCAAACAGCAGTTTTAACATCCAAGCTTGGGGATATTTAATCTGTCCATTAAAAGATCTCGCTCATCATAGTTTTCATTATTTGAATTGTCAAAAATGAATGAGTGTTTATTTTTATGCAGCTGTGTGATCATAACAGGGGCTAAAAAAAGGCCTGAACTTCACTAATCACACTTATTCACTCCGGGTGAATGATAACGACAGAGATTCTGGTTCCATTGGCTTTATTTTTGGATTCATTACACAGCTCTAAATAAGAAGAATAGGCACAAGAATTATCATCACTAGTCTCATCAGTACAACAAACACAATGAAGTGACCCTGAAAAATGAAAATGACTCTCAAATGAAGCCTCTTTGGAAGATGGCCACATGAATCTAATAATTCTCAGGCAAATGTGAGTTCATTTAAGTGAGTTAATTAACTAATTTAGATAAACACAGAGGGAAAGAGAGAGAAAGCTCTGTGTGCTTAATTCCCTTAAGTGTCCCAAAACCCCTAGCGTAACCGTAAGGATTACTATTAGGGAAAAAGTTTTAGGATGCCGTGTACACAGTAGCAAACATTTTCCCAGGTTGATCATGACCCAGGACTTGAACAGAATCTGGATTGGCCTCTGAGAACTGGGATGTGCCAATATAAACTAGATGAAGTGCACAGGCATGTGCAAATCTGTAGTGGTAGCTCAGTGGCTATGACTGTAGACTACTGATCTATAACTCATGAGTTCAAATCCCACCACTCCCAAGCTGACACTGCTGGGCCCTTGAACAAGGCCCTTAACCCTCAACTGCTCAGTTGTACATGTGAAATAAATGTAAGATGATTTGAATAAGGCCAAATGCTGTAAATGTAAGTGAGTATACTCTTGACAACATACATGGATTTTTTACGTCATATTTATATTTTAAAGGACAACATGAATTGGAAGAATGAGCCTGATTGGACAGAATGTTTTTAGGAGTGAGCCAGAATAATATAATATAATATAATATAAATAAATACCTTTTTGGTCTTTGAAAGACACAGTTATCCAGAGTGCCTTACATCTATCTCTTTTATACTATAAAGCAGTTGAGGGTTAAGGGCCTTGCTCAAGTGCCCAGCAGGGGCAGCTTAGTGGTCCTGGGATTTGATCTCACAACCTTCAGAGCTGTAGTTTACTGCCTTAACCACTTATCTACATAGAAAGGGTTATGAAAGTTGCATTAATAATATAAAAAATATATAATTTAACAGATTTTTTTTACAGTGTACAGATGGCTATAGAACTAGCTTCACCTAGAAATATCTAGAAATATTTCTATGCTTTCTCTGCCATCAGTCTCACTGCCATCATTCTATAGCCTAAAGAAACACTTCTTTTTTGTTTTCCATCCTACATATGTATATATATACACACAACATTCTACTTCCTAAACTTTAATTAAAGCCAAAGAACCAGATTAAATATCCATTCACTAAAACGACTCCCTAATTACAGCCCTCGGCTCATTAAAAGCATGTGAGCCGGGGTGATTATTACCCTAAAGCTTATTGCAGTTTCAGTCAGTGGAAGCAAGAGATGAAAATAAAGTCCAATGAGAATCTGTCACAAATGTAAAATTATGTTTCAGTCTATCACAATAACAAGAAGAATGGTATTTTGTATAATTAGACTTACAGAACGGATTGAATTGTGCTGTGTGGAGATTTACTGTTTATGGTTTACTTTGAGATGAACTGATGATTATTCCAAAGCTTATATTAAATGTATAATAGCATTATATTGTTTTGTAATGCTGTTTTGTATGCTGTTATTGGGAAACGGTAAATGAGAAAGGTGATGTAATGCATCCTGATGCAAAAGGGAATAACTTTAATATACCTGCCCTAAATTGTGTATTTTCACAAAGTGAAACTTGTATTCTGCTTTATTCCCCATGAAACAAATGTGCTTGAAAATGATTACAATTTGTTTTATTCATGAAAGACACATCATACTTTTATTTGTGTACAGTTGAATGTATTTAATGTTAAAAAAAATCAGATCCTGCTGTCACATTAGATATAACTAGATATCAGTCCATCCAGGAGTTTGTGATTTTGCACAACATTTACAAAAATTTAAGCAAAATCAGTGCAAGGGGAAGAGATTGCAGTTTCTCAAAATTACCACAGAAAAATCATAGAAAGTCTTTATATATCTGGTGTCACTGGAGGGAAGCTAAAAGAATTCAGTGCTTGTAAAAATTTTTTTTTTCGAGAAGTTTTCTCCAAAGTTTCTGCTGGTTGCACAACAAAATTTGAAAAAAAAAAAAAAATAATAATAATAATATAAATAAATAAAAATAAAAATAAAAATAAAAATAAAAATAAAAATAAAAATAAAAATAAAATAATAACAATAACAATAACAATAACAATAATAATAAATACATAAATAAATAAAAAACCTGACTTTTATAAAATTCTGACACTGGATACTCCTTCTATCTCCTCACTGAAAACTTCATTTTTATTCTTAGTTAATTAACCTTAGAATGAGTGTATTAATATAAACCAGTTATAGAAAATTAATCATCACCTCCTGACCAATCAGATTTGAGAAGACTTGATAGCTCACACAAAGTGAGACCAAATAATAAGACATAATTTAGCCCAAAATTCTTTTCAGTAGCATGTAAACATCTGTATTTACTTTCTAAGTCCTGAGTATCATGAGAGAAGCAATGACTAAACCCACTCTCAGAACTACCAGTGAAAGTTATATTAGAAACTGCAAATAAACATAACGAGGCCTGAAGGATCAAAGCGAAGAATGATCAAGGGCACAGTAAATGAACCCTTCCCTCCTTTCCTAAATGGATTAATCCACTTTGAAGAAAAAAGAATAAAGGAAGAAAGCTGAACCAAATTAGATTTTAATTGTTTATGGGCTTGTCTTATCTTTTAATTTCCGTCGCTCTCGTCTGTCCTCGAGAACCATCAAGATGACATCAGCCGGGTCAGCATGCCGTTAGCATTAAAGCTACCCACAAGAGTCGTTAGCATTAAAGCTATCCACGGTAATCACATACAGTACAGGAAGGATAGTTACTAAGAGCTGGTTTAAAAGTAGGCTTGATTTATTAATTTGACATAAATTACACATAAGAGTCTTCTATGCCATGGCTGGTTTCAATAATGTATTACAGCTTTAAAATGAAGTTTTTATTTTATAAGTCAGTGTCACCATTGCCTGCCTCGCTCTCCGATGCTGCCGTTCAGTGCATGGCAACCTGCAGCGCGAGCTCATTCCTGCATGTGTACAGTTCAGGTTTTTTTGTTTTATACTCTTGTCTTGTTATTGGATCCTCAGCCCTGTTCTTATTCTTCTTACCTGTTCTCCGATGGTTTGTCCATCATTTGTCCACTTAAACCCTCGTTCCTCGGGTCTTCAGGGTGAAGTATTAGTGTAATATCCCTACAATCCACCCTTCAAATTCAAATTAACTTACGCTTACAAATTCTGGATATAAATTATATAATACTGTAGAGATGTTTTTCGTGTCAATGTCTGGTGATAAAAGTGCTGTACAAATGAAATTGATCTGAATTGAATTTAACTACGTCTAAGTTGTTCTATTCAAGGATGACGTTTTATTTGTTAAGAATAATGGCGCATCATATTTTATATCCATTTATATTTCAATATTGGTGAATGTCTCAGAAAAAGATTCTCGGTTATTTCTTACATTAAACAGCTAAGCCGTTTCCTCACCAGCATCTCTCTCTCTCTCTCTCTCGCTCTCTCTCTCTCTCTCTCTCTCTCTCTCTCTATTTATGGTAATTTTAAAAATGTCTTGTTACTGAGACATTGAACAAAACAGCTATCATGTTTGGCAAAAAAGTTCATTTAACTCTAGCTCTTAAAAAGCAGTTGAACTGGAGACTCCTTTCATAAATGTACAATATTTCTACACAGAAAACTTTACCCTATCAACAATTACACAATGTTTATGTGGAGAATCTGGCTCACAAGACCCTGTGGAATTTGTTTCTATTATGTATTAGATTAAGTGCACCAGTATACAGATTGAGGTTACTGTTAGAGGTGACAGTAATGCTGTAGTTTAGTGTAGTTTAGTGTTTAGTGTAGTTTAGTGTTTAGTGTAGTTTAGTGTAGTTACGTAGATGTAGAATACTCTTATTATTCTGGAAAAAAAAAAAATTACAGTACAGCTCACCAGAGTGTGTTACTCCAGCAAGTCAGAAAACTTCAGTCATTACCAGAGGTAAACTCAAGCATAAGATGATTGAGTCACAAACAGTCACAAACAGAACACTGAGGAGGATGCTAGTGCAGGTGAAACTCGGTTTATTTAACAATAGCAGACAATATATTCGATCATGCAAAACAGGCAAACTGACATTTATAGATTACAGCAAGAAGCAAAATGTGTGAACAAAACACTACGAAAGGCTTGATATGCACAAAACACAAGATACTTCACAACATGCACCTTATACAGGTAAGCAGTAAACATGTGGCAATGAGTTACGATCCAAAGTCGGACGATTGTGACCATAGGAGTGCAGGTGTGTTGTGAGAGGTAGAGTCTGGCTTGGCCATGTCTGTAAGCTGTGATGTGTTATAGGAAGAGGAGTCTGTAGTTCTACTCAGTGTGACTTTTGGCTCCAGTGAAGTCCAGTGAAATCTTGCTAGCATGTGGCACATTATTTAGGTTTTCCATTCCATGTATTGAATGCAGGAAAGAAAGAAGAAGAAGAAGAAGAAGAAGAAGAAGCAGAAGAAGAAGGAGGAGGAGGAGGAGGAGGAGGAGGAGGAGAAGAAGAAGAAGAAGAAGAAGAAGAACATGAAGAAGAAGGAGGAGGAGGAGGAGGAGGAGGAGAAGAAGAAGAAGAAGAAGAAGAAGAAAAGGCAGAAGAAGAAGAAGAAGAAGAAGAAGAAGAAGAAGAAGAAGAAGAATTGTAACTGGTGGCATTAATTCTCTAACAAAATTATGAAGGATGTCAGTTGTAGGCTAAGGCAAAATGTAATGCTAGCTCAACATCATTTTGGCAAGCGACTAGCTGGGAACTGTAAATTTTTTAGCTGACGTTCTATGATCGTTGAATTTTAAAGTACACACAGCCAACATTTAACCAAAGGTGTTATTGTAGCCTACATGATCGTTCATTGAACAGAACCTCTTGATCTAGCACTACTTTGAGACAGCTGTATTTTTAAAGGATTTTTTGAAGTATCTGGTAACATAAAGGAAATAAAGAGGAAAAAATCCCACGTTGGCTTGCTACTTTTTCCTGCCTGGAGATACCTCAGCATTTTGAGTCGCCTTTGTTCAAGCACTAACACCAAGAACCAAAATTCATATCGCATCTAAATCAATAATTTTATCTCCAACCACCATGTCAAGGCGGCTGTTTGGTAAATTGTTCAAAAAATGCAATGTAGCAGGACAAACTATCCGTTGGCTCGACAATTTGAGACGGTCCGTTGCAAAAGAAATGGTTCACACTGACAACTGTGGTACAGTGGTAAGCACAGTATATTGAGTTTCATGGAAAAATTGCATCTTTGTTACCAAATGAAATGGAAACATGGGATTTTTATCCTGTGAGCCTGGTTATGGTTATGTTTCAATAAAATTGGATGTTATTTGAACTGTCTTTTGATGCATAGTGTGGTATACATGTATGATTCGATTTTTGTCTACACTTCATGTTGCACACATGCTCAAAATTACAAATCTTTATCTGGATTAAATGGTTTAGCTGCATTGTTACCACTGTATTTTTACTCTTTCTGCCTTTTTTTGTTTTTACCCCACATGCAGTCACCACCTGGTCTCCATTCACAGCCTAATAGCCGTAAGGTTCGGTGATCAGCTGCTCTGCATCAGTATTTAACACGCACAATACCCCATTGCTTCAAAAGAGAGCTTGAAAATCATGATTAGCAGCACAGGACCTTCTTTCTGCCCGATCTCAGGTCTCAAACAGCAGTCAAGTCAACTGAGATCAGGATAAACCACTTAAAAAAAACACAGGAGGAATCACAAAAGTCCTTTTTTTTTGTCAGGCTTTGCATTAGTATGTATTTGTTGCTTTCTCTTTTTCAGGACTCTTGCTATTCATCCCCACTTTTGACAGGTAGAGGAGCTGACTTGCCAGTCAAGCCAAGATTCTTCCTTTTGGTCCCGTCCTTTCCCTCCTTTTTCCTTTTGGTAAGCTCCAGAATCCATCACGTGAGGGACAATAGGACAAAGAGGACCAGGCTCAGGATGGGCGTCGTCAAAGGGGGAAGGAGGTGGGCTGAACCTAGGACTGAAGTGAAACCTTGCCATTCTTCAGGGAGTAAAAGAAGAGTTCAGTGCAGCGTGAATTCAGGTTCCGATCTTTCCTCCCTTCCTCCGTGCCAGCTGTGTAGGTGGGGAGCAGCTCTTATTCTGTTCATTGTGTCCAGGTTGAGCTTCATGGGGACCAGCGAACACAGGAAGCTCACAGCTTTCATGTGCACTGGAGTGTGTAGAAGGACCAGGTCTATTGAATCCTCAGGATAAGTGTGTGTGTGTGTGTGTGTGTGTGTGTTTGCACCTAACTCAAACCCTTTTATACTGATCCTGTTGCTATAAGTTCTGCTCTTTGACACAAGATCTAATTGTGTTGTCCATCACTATAGTAATGTCACGTAAGGCTCCTCATTTACTCTATGACACCTTTTTTCTTCTTCCCTTTTCTTAAACCTTTCAAGAATCCATCCAATATTCAGGTCATAATGGTCATCAACCTTTAAGTGCACCAACTTGCAAGCCGCCAACAGTCACTTTTTATGGATTTGACTATAGTTAAGTGTTACTAAGGCTAAGAATACGGAATAGTGCTATATATACTTTTATAGTGGTTTAATGTACACCATTTAACTATTACACCAAATGCCTTCAACCAGTCACCGTGTTTACTGGCTGCTTCTGAGGCTTCTAACGTTGCTAACAAGTTGTTGTTGTTGATCTTTCGGCTGTTTCCTGTTCGGGGTCGCTACAGATGATCATCTGGTCTGCATATTTGATTTGGCACAGGTTTTACTTGACACAACCCTCCCATATTTATCCATGCTTAGGACCAGCACTGAGTGTTAACCCTTCAGTGGCTGGTAAATGTACCCGGGCTGCAGCAATAAGAGTGTGAGATCCTGTCACTAGACCACCACAAGTAAAGGAAGTTTCCAGCTTAGCAATGTACACTGGTTTCATAATGTCCATTTAGTATCTCTGGCATCCAAACTGAACACCCAGTAGACATGACAGATGAGCAGTAAAGATAACATCAGGTAATATTCAGTACATATTCCGTCCTCATTGACATGCTGGTAATGATTCCATTATATCCTGTGGAAAACAAATGTTTCTATCTTCAAAGTAAATGCTGATATCAAACCCATTTCTGCTCTCTGAGATGCCTCAAGTGCTTGTTCATAAGCAGCTAAAATGTGAAGGTGTGTATTTTCAACCACTAAAATGTATTTAAGAAAATAAAGAGCATACTTTAGCACACTAACTTTGCCATAATACTGTAAAATGTTGTGTTCCGTTCTTTCATAGTTTTCGTTGTTCTGTTCATTTTCACGGTTTAATCCGAGATCACTGCGGCTCGCCGTCATCTTTGGCACAGCCACCGTGACACAAGGCATCACTTCATTTTCGCTGTAATTGGTTATCACAGTGCCGAGTTGTCATGTGAGCAGATGTTCTTGCATGTCGTTCTACAGACCTCCTTGTGTCTCGAATACCTGAAAATTGCAATTTGTAGCTGCGCTAATGATCTCTGGCAACCCAAACTACTTCGCCCTGATGGTTTAATGCCACATCACCCCGAAAACATCTGTTTTATCTAAATACGCCCTATTAGGATTTTGCTGCTTCATCAATGAGAAGTAGGCTGATGAGGAACTCTGCTTGTTTGATCTGCTTCACAGTGTAACAGCTTTAAAGGATTGTGCTATATGATGGTTGATTTATAGCACGTGTAATCAATCTTGCTTTTGGCTCCGAGATGACGGAAGGAGTGCAGACACAGACTGGGTTAAATAAATGTGTGAGGCATATTATCGTTTAAGAACCTGTCCATTAGTCCAATCAGCCCTCACATTATCTTGTCTTTGCTTGTAATTTTTCCAGGAAGAGGCCCTGTGTGCCCATATACCTCAGCATACCTTGTCTTATTGACTCCCCATCCCCATCACCCCTCAATCTGCTATTCTGATAGCTTGAAATGCCATTACACCATGTCCAAGGTAGAAGAATGGACGTTTCATGTGAGCATAATGAGAATGCCTGCGATTGTTCCCCTCTCCCACATTCGCAAGAGTTGTAAGGGTCTTGTAGTGGAAGCTGATCTAATGGAAGGAGGATTTACTCGACATATGAAGGCAATTCTCTCCTCCTGAAGCCTCCTTTCGAATGAATAAGATGCCCCCCTCCTTCTCCTCACCCAAGCCGCTCCCTCTGACAGTCTGCAAGACAAAGTGCTCTCACACCAAAGTGCCCAACGAGTTAATGAGTGACTTAACAGAGTTTTTAGAAGAGCTCATTGTTGTCTTGCCGTTAAAGCGTGGAAAGTTATCCCAGTGCTCAAGTGGCTGTGGGTGAACACTCGGAGGAATTAGTAATGCTGTTTCAAGAGTTTCTTTTAAATGACTCAAGATAACGTTTGAATATAAAGTGAATCTTGTGAAGAAAATTCGTGAGTTTGAACTACGAAAGGTTTTGATCACTTATCAAAAACCTCATTGTACAATTTGATCCAGTTGATGCTTAATAGTCAATAATACTTTATATAGAACTAAGACAAAACATTTTAGTGGATTTAAAGAAACAACAGACAAAACTAAATTCATACCATTTGCTTGTTTGTTGGCATTTGAGTGAATATTATCCTTGGGTTTATTAATAATGCTGTAAAATAAATGTATTGTGTAGCTGAATATGTGAAAGAAATACAAATAAGCCATCTTTAGAAATTTGTTTGTTTGTATGACATTTTGTCTACTTGAAATGTTTTTCTTGCTTTTGTTTATAATACCTGCAAAAAGTGGAATAAACATCCAAATAAAACAAAAAAAAAGGAAATTTGTTTGTTTGTTTGGCTTTTGGTCTACTTTTAATAATATTCTTGTTTGTTTGTTTGTTTGTTTGTTTTGTTTGTACGGCATTTTGTCTGGTTTAAATGTTACTCTTGCTTTTATTTATAATAGCTGAACATGTGGGGGGGGGACTTTAAAATAAAATATCTTTAGAAATTCAGTGATTTGTTTGTTTTGTTTGTTTGTGCATCATCTATTAATGACTAACAGCTGACAGTGACTCAATACTTTTATGGTAAAGTTTTACATTAAGGTTCATATAACTAAAATTTATTGCATTACTTAACATTAGTACATTCTGGGATTCAGATTTTATAATTAAAGGTGTTTTGATGATGTTTCAAGTATTGGATTATGAAAGCATAGTGTGCCTTTAGATAAGTCCCTGTTTATTTTGTCAATAAGTAAAAAATAAATTAATTACAGCCAGTATGAATAATTCATTATGATGTTGGTGAAGGGTTACTGAAGGGTGGGTGCCAATACTTACAGCCAGGCCTCTGCGTTTAGTAGATGAGAAAATAACATGATAACAGGTATTTTAGTCATGTATTAAATGATGATTATTATATTAAGGTTTAAGTTCTTTATCATGGTCAGGGAACCATGAGGTGTGTGTGAGGTTGTAATATGCTCTGAATGAGATGCTGGTGTATCACAGGACACACACACACACACCTATTTGGAAGGTGGAAGGAAACCAGAGACCTCCTGGAAACCCAGGTAAACATCCTCACAGACTGTAAGGCAGGTTTGGGATGAGTTTTGGGAGTTGTGAGGTGGCAGCACTCACCACTGTGGCATCTTGGGTGTATTTAGCTTCCTTTCTTTTTCTTCACTTCAATTCTTAGTGTGTTAACACTAGAATTTCTGTCTTGGCAATCTTATGTGGTATATAATGTAAGTTAAGTTGATGTTTCATGTATTTTGTTTTTTTACATTATTGGTACTATTTCAGAGGAAATAGTACTAAACTACCTCTCCTTTTAGCTGGCTTTTTGTACTTTTTTGAAAGGTGTGTGTGAACCTTTTAGGTTTTTCTATAAAAAGTCCATTTATTTACCTGAAGTCTTTTTAAAGGTACTTGTATAGGGAATATGATGAATATTAAAGATACAATGCATGTATCTTTGAAAATAAAACAAATTATTAGTCCAAAATATTCAATCATCAATATTAAATAAATAAATAAATAAATAAATAAATAAATAAATAAATAAATAAATAAATAAAAAACAAACAAAACAGGTCTTGATTTATGCTGGTGATTTTTTGCTATTTCTGAAATGAAAATCTCTACTAGAAAGAAGGCATTTCCAGCTCAAACACTGTGCATCATTACAATATTACAAGCGGAAACTTCATTGTTCACTACACATGAGATGAGCAGGCTAAAGTGGCCATAGCAGGTCCCACTGTTCCCTTCAGAAGGATCATGCAGTGAAAGTGACTGTAATTAGAGGGAAGGCTAATTTCTTTTATGGTCATTACCTCGGGGTCATGACACTTCTGCAGGGCGAGGACCAGCTGGTCGGCAGGACTCGCTGAAACACCATAAGAGTTCAAACGACCCACAATCCACCTGCCTTCTGTAGTGTGCTTCGAGCTCATCACGGGGACAGTGCTGAACAAAAGCTTTGACACCCCTCCCATCGATCCGGCAAGCTGTTCTGAATCAGACAGAGGGGAAAACTTCATGAGCAAGAGCATTAGCATATAAAGAGGTGTGTGTGGAGGGGAGAAAGGGGGATCGTTGTTCCGTCAGACCCTCAGGCTCTTTTGAAACGGCTGATCAGAGGCCACTAAAATCCCAGAGCCCCATCAAAGAGGACACACGATTCACTGTCAGTCATTCATACGCGATACCTGCGAGCCAGCTGGAGCGTGCGTTTGTGAGGGGATGGTCTTTAATTTCAAGTACCTGCTCTATCGCCATCGATTACACCAAGAGATACATTTACATGTCTTCAGATCTTCACAATAATAATCAATAATCAAGATGTTCATGTTTTTATACACAGGTCTGTTAACATTAGTGCAGCTCTCTGGCACTGTGACTAATCACAATGGCTAAACATCTGATCAATGAGCAGTCAATGGATCAATTGTCCTCCACCGTCCGTTTACATGATAATTGGCATCATCACAAAGCCGTTTTCAGGCAGCGAGGCAGTTCCTCAGTGCTATTCAGTAGACCTGAATGCAGCTCAGTATGATGGTTTATACATTGACCAGATGTTATTGATTCTTTAAGAGTCTGTAGATAATTAGTGAACTGAAGAGTCATTTTTTGTTCTCTTTGGCTCATCAGTGGATGAGAGTGTTTAAACACAGAACTGGAGTAAATGTGTGGTGTGTTTTTGGAATAAATTTATTCTGGGGTTTGCAAGACTTTAAATGACATTGATCAAGATTAACTGGAGGACTGCTAATGATGGTGCACCCGATATTTAGTTGAGTTAATTTCAACTAAATTTTTTTTTAACTTCTGATTATTTTTTCCAGGCATTTTTATACAACATATCAAAAATTTGGACACCTTTTTTCATACTTCCAGGGTCTTCATTATTTACATTTTTATAATAATGAAATCTTCTTCTTCTTTTTTTTTTTTTAAATTTCACATAGACAAAAGCTTTTGAATATATATTTTTCTCCGTATTCATTTTTGCCTTTGTACTATGTTAACTTTAAGCTTTTCCTTCCATTTTTATTTATTTTTCATTTTTATTTATTTATTTATTTATTTATTTATTTATTTATTTATTTATCAAGTCAGTATATTGTTAGCCAAGTATGTTATCAAGGCTGCATGCTCTCTACTGGCAATGTACTGACTTCTGTCACTTCACTTCACTTGATAATCCTAAACATTTTTTATTCCCTTGTACTAGGTCTTTTTCAGGTCACTTGTGCAATTTGATTGTCTCTGGATTTCCCTACTGCTTCCATTCACTTGTGTGCCTTTGCTTAATTTAAGTTAATTTCTATGTTTAAATGTAGCTAGGAAAAGGACTTTATTTAGCTTGTGCAATTTTTTTTTGCAACATTTGTGCTGTCGACAAAATTACAGGTCATTTCTCCACCTGATTCCAGTTTAGTATGTTACTTAATCTTAATCAATTAAGATTACTTAATCAATGATAATTTCCATTATATTCCTAGACAATTTAATTTAAAAATCTAACTAGTTTCTGTCCCAGATAAATGTTTGTCCTGGATACTTTAAGATAGCTCATAGCTAAACCAAGTAATAAGTTCTTTGCTATACGGCAGTACATGTAGCTTTGGTTCTCCTCCACTGGAATTCAACATTTTTTTATTTTTTTTTTTATTTTAAATGAAACATTTAATGCTGGTGACAGATTTGAATAGTCTAATTAGCATTCACAAATGCATTGCAATCAAAATGTAAATCTAATACAACCGTCATAGTAAAAAGACAGCATTAGTGTTTGTTACTGTACACAACATGGAACACTTGGACCATTAAATTCGATTTTCTTACACTGATTAAACTTAACCACAAGGGACTGTTGCAGTAGGACTTAACAGCGCAATCTCTTCAGCAGTCATGATTTAGATATTCATCTAGAATAGCAAGCGCTGTTCCTCCATATTTATATTCCTATCTACAGACTTCTTTGCTATATACAAGAGTGATGGCCCTCCTCAGCAATTCAAATTCCTCCCTTTTCCTCTTATCAGGGATTTCCTGTGGCTGCAGACAGCTGCATGCTACTGATGTAAATGCTGATGTCCTATTCTGGATGTGTGTCCCGAGTCACATGTGAAATATGTTAGTGTTTTCGTACTTCTGTCATGTCACACAAATCCATTTCAGCATCATTGTGAGTAGCATTTGTGTTTAAATACAGTACATGCCAAATGGAAAACATTTGCACCCTATTCACTCACGCTGACTTTGATGTATTGCCTAATTTTATTATTAGAACGTTTCTTGCAGACTCCTGTCATTAAATCACATTTACCACTCTAATTATAAGACCTCCAGGAGGCCCCACCCTCAGCCGAGAGGCCCAAGCCCACTCATCTGCCTCCCTTCACCACCCTGAGTGAAATTTGGCCGACTGCACCTGAGACCAATGGAGTCTGTTATCAATTACCACTCCTTCATCTCCAACACCACCACCCCCTTTCCATGTGTGTCCTGGCCCAACATCATACTCTCTTGATAATCGCCTCTCACCCCCCCGCCCCCCAACCCACCCAACCACCCCAAACATCCCACACACCACCACCACCACCATGTTCTGCATCTAATCACTTCCCTCTGGTTCTGTGGCATTGTTTACTTCCTGTGGTGATCAGATTCATCCTTTGCACACATTCCAAGCCCCCAGGCTCTGATACTTTGTAAAAGTGGTCCTGTACCTAATACCACCTGGATTCCTTTAGATCTGACCTTATTAGGGGCTCGTTTTTAGTGACCTTCTTTGGAATATACTCATAAAATGGAAGTAACTTGGACGCCTTAAATGTCTTAGGTCATTTAAGAAGTTTACATTTGGCATGGAAGGCAATGCCACTATATGTATATCTGTGTTAGTTTAATTCAGTTCAGTTTTATTTGTATAGCACTTTAACAATGAACATTGTCTCAAAGCAGCTTTACAGAACATAGGAAACAAAAAACATGCAAAAAGTCCTAGATATTAGACACGATCATCCCTAGTGAGCAAGCCTGTGGCGACTGTGGCAAGGAAAAACTCCCTTAGATGATATGAGGAAGAGACCTTGAGAGGAACCAGACTCAAAAGGGAACCCATCCTCATTTGGGTGACACCAGGGAGTGTGATATGAACAATGTCATTTCTGCAGTTATGTACAGTGTACAGTGTGATACAGCATATGCATAATGTTAATGTGTATTAATTAGGAGGTTGTTGTCGTCCTCGAAGTCCACACAGAGCTGGCAGCATTGCTTTGATATACCCAAATCCTCATGAAGCAGAATCCAGCTGAAGCTGGTCCATCTCTGGATGCCTCAGGATCCTCACAGGGTTGGCCTCTGTCTACTGGAGCTGACACAATCGCAAGATGCCTCGGGATGGGTAGAAAAAAAGGAACAGGTGGAAATGAATTAGCGTAGCTGCCGTACTAGCAGCACTAGATGATATTGTGCATTTAATCAGATGTCCTGGAGCACGAAGTTATGGGAGGAATTATGTGTATGCCAGGCTAAAGAGATATGTCTGTAATCTACTTTTAAACTGGGAGACTGTGTCTGAGCCCTGAACACTGTCAGGAAGGCTATTCGAAAGTTTAGGAGCTAAATACAAAAACGCTCTATCCCCTTTAGTAGACTTTAATATTTTGGGAACTACCAGAAGTCCAGAGTTTTGTGATCTTAAAGAGCACGGTGGATTGTAGCGTGTCAGAAGACTGGTTAATCCTGTGTTTTCTAATGATGTTACCCAAGGGAAGCATGTATATTGAGAACAGCAGAGATCCTAAAACTAACCCTTGTGGGACCCTGTATTTCACTTGCATTACACTGGACAGTTCTCCATTTAAATCTACAAAATGGTATCGATCAGACAGGTACGATCTACACCATTTTAATGCCTGTCCCTGAATACCTGTGTGATTTTGTAAGTGATCTAAAAGAATGTTATGATCTATAGTGTCGAATGCAGCACTAAGATCAAGTAAGACTAATACTGACATATAACCTTGGTCTGAAGCTAAAAACAAGTCATTTGTGATTTTAACTAGCACAGTTTCTGTACTATTATGGGGCCTGAAATTCTTCAAAGATATTGTTTTCCTTTAAGAAGGAGCATACTTGAGCTGACACCACCTTTTCTAATATTTTAGATATAAACGGAAGGTTTAAAATAGGTCTGTAATTTGTTATTTCATTAGGGTCTAAATTAGGTTTTTTAATGACTGCCAACTTGAGAGGTTTAGGGACATGACCTAGAATTAATAATGTTTAGAAATGGCTCTCCAGCTGTATGTATCAATTCTTTTAATAATCTAGCTTTTAGAGCCTGCCTGTAACTGGACATACTGTCTTTCGCTTGAGGTTACAGGTTTCTCTCTTGAGGGTGTGAGTATGACTATTGTACAATGGTGCAGGTGTTTTATCTCTGACCTTTTTTAATCGGATGGGGGCAACAGTGTCTAGTGTGCTGGTGAAAATAGTGCCTATGCTGTTAGTCACTTCATCTAGATCATCTGCATTTAGGGGTGTAGTAAGAAGTTAAGACAGTGGGGCTCCATATCTGCTTCAGCCAAGGATGCTACTCCACTTTTGGGCTCCAAGGAGGACATTGCTCGGAAATCTGCCAGGCGGAGGATGCTTCCCTGCCTCCTCACCCTTTATGGATGTCTGTCTGTCCCTGGCTTCGGCTGAGGAAGTCATTCGGATGGCTGGATCAGTTAAGCACTTCGCTTGGCTATCTAGCTCGGTTTTGGATGTTGTCGGGAATCTTTGTTTGGTTACAGTTCCCCTTGTTCCTCCTTGGGCCTCGCTGTTTTCTTGTTTACCCATTATTACCTCTTAGTGCCCCTCATTTCTCCCTAGAACCTTGTTGGGACAGCTGCTTGGTTTGGTTTGGGTGTGGCGGTAGCCGTGCCTGAGGAGGGGGTGTCGGGGGTCTCTGTGTTATAGACTGGGACATTTTCCTGCCAGAGTACTAGGGGGTCCTGGCAGATATATCGCTGTTCATTGTGAATGTCATGTTTTTTGTCTCATACGTCTTCCCCTGTGCTTAGTTATGTTTAATCTGATTTGCTATTTATACCCTTCCACTTGTGTCGATTCATTGTTCTCAGTGTCTGCTGTTGTGTACTGTCACGTTTGGTTTTCTGTTCCACATTATATTTATTTAGGATGGTGCTTTTGTTCCCATGATGTCTGTGTTGCCAGGTATTTGAGTTTTTTATGTTTTTGTTAATAAAACAAGAATTGTTTTCATCCTGTGTATGGGTCTGGTTGACTATGTTGTCTGAACCTGTGAGAGTGACATCCTAGAAATGTTTTTAATCCCATTCTTGCACTTATTATTTTTGTTTGCACATGTCTGTGAAATCTTCTAACAAATTCAGTCATTTTCTTTTTCTTAAAGTAAATAAACTAGTTTCACACTTGATTTTTCGTTACATGTCACTGGATCTCAGTCCTGATGCACATCTCTAGTGTCACACAGATTCCCTGTGAGTATTCATGTGCTGTTCAACTAGCCAGTTAAACACTTTATTAAACAATGTCACATTACAGGTTACATAACAAAATGTCTTTACATGCAGAATGACAATGTGATTATTATTTGAGTTTCATAGTTTGTATCTTATTTATGTAGCCATTTAAAAACACTATGCTATGGTATCTTATCTCAAAGTGTGAGAATGTGTGCGATTTCTTTTGGTAGACTCTACTGGTTCAGTGGTTTGACCAATCCTATGTTTGTAATGCTGTCATGGACAGCATTCTCACTTCATACTTCTTAAATGTGTGACAATATATCCTTGCAATCAGTGTGGGTTATTAAAAACACAAAAACACCTGCTTTGAAAAATGCAGATTTTATCTCACAGACTATGTTTATTTTTCATTATCTTCTTTCATTCTGTCCTGTTCTTTTTTTTCAGCAGTGCAGGTTAGTAGGTTTAGGAGGAAGCCGGCAGCTGGTGCAGGACATTTCTGGATGACCCCTATGGCCCCAGCTGCTATCCAGATGCGGGTCAGTGAAGGGGTCTCAGGGCTCAGTCTGCATGAGTTACAGCCCGCTATAAAGAAAGAGTGAAACGGAAGAACGGAACCCCAGAATGGACAGCAGGGTCTGGTGTGGAGGTGCAGGATGAAATTCCACCTCTTGTTTTTCTTTTTTAATAAAACACCCTTTGTGGCAAAAGCTTAGAGATCTAAGAACAGGGGACATATGCGACATCTTTATATTATATGATGCTAAATGCGTTTAGCTTTCGATATACATACATATGTGTGTGATAGATAGATAGATAGATAGATAGATAGATAGATAGATAGATAGATAGATAGATAGATAGATAGATAGATAGATAGATAGATAGACATTGAAAACTGGAATCCAGGCATGCTCTGACACTTCTATGTGATGGCACGAAGCCGTTTCTCTGCTGCTGTTATTCTTTCTTTAATGAGACGATGGCATTCAAATGGTCCCACAGCGTTGGCTTGACCAGTCCAATAGAAATAAAAGCTCTCTTAATGGCCGACTGTATCGTTTAGCCTCTTGAACCTGACCCAGCCCCTTTCATTCTTTCAGCAAGAGTCATAAAAGCCAATGAGGCGAAGGAATATGTTTACCATATGGCCTTTGGTTGTTAAACAGAAAAAAGGAAGGTGGTTTGAAAGGGCAGGGAAAAGTAGTAACTCTTAAATTCCCCTGATACAGAGAAGGTGCGAGTGGCTATAGTGTGAACAATATCCAGACTTTGGGGTGAAGAGGTTGCAACATGTATGCGTTCAGTTGATGTGCAGGGTAAATGGGATTTTTTACACGTCCATAAAATCGATCTCTTTGCTTGTTAATAAAGAACTGGGAAGGATGATGAGAATATTGTCTTTATTTTACTAATTCTACTGTATGAATTGTTTATGCACAACTATGAGTATTGTTGTATTTTAAATGCTGTATAACATTTATAAATTAAAATTTAAATAATTTTAACCATAATTAAATGGCCTTTACACGAAAGCCATCTTTAATGCTAATAGAATCATTTATCAAATTACAAATTTAACTTTATCAGTTTTCCAAATTTTAGTCAGTTTTAGCCTCAAAATAATAACAAAACCTGATTCCTGTCTGGCAAAGATGGGCCATAGAGTAAAGCCCAATAATAAACACTCAGCATTTAGCAAAAGCCTGTTAGACAAATTGTAACATCTGCGTGAATTTTTACATTTCTAATTTTAATTAGAAAGCTAATTCATTGACAATACAGAGTTACGAGTCACAAACCTGTTCATGTGAAATTATACTTTAGTTTTTTTTTTAAATAATAAAAAAATAAACTATATATTTAACCACAACTCTAAATCGCTTGCTGGTAGATGGTAGTAAAGGTGTAGGATGTAGTGCACTCTGTGTACTTTAGAAAATATCTAAGCTAGTGCTGATGGATTTGCTGTCTGTTCTCATCGGTTCTCAGAAAATATCATGAAATCTGTTTCCATTTGGAGCTGGATGAAAAAAGGTTTTCGGCTGATCTTGCTGATCCCTTGAGCAACTGGGAAAGCTTTCTCAAGATTCAGTAAGGATAAGGTGAAAAGTTTAATCTCAGAAGATTTGTAGCTCTACACTGGGGCTTGTTCAACATCACATATCCCTAGGAACTGCATTATTTATTTATTTATTTGTTTGTTTATCTGTTAATCACATTGTGAAGAATTCCTTTTTATCGTGAATAATTTTATAATTGAGTCATGGAACTATCAATCGAAACTGCAGAGCTGTCACCCTACCCCTGTCTACCCCTACTGTCTACATGAAGGTGACATTAGTTTAGATGTCCTTTAACATTATTACATGTCTACACAAATACAATCTTCGCCAAATTCTTTACCACAATTTCTCCACGGTCCAATAAAAGATTCCACAGGGAAGATCCTTTTACTTTTAGTCCTCTGATTATGGAAAACAAGTGAACCTGAGGTCATTAGAGTGTTTATACATATGTGTAATGTCTGTATGTGTATGTTTTTCTAGGTTTAACCAATGCAACTGCTGTATTTGTAGCTGTCTCCTGAGTTTCTTGTTATTCTCCTATTGGAGGCTTTTTATCATAGATTTTTAAAGCAAAATTTATGACACTACCAAAACTTTGTAAGGTGTCTGGTCACAACCAAAGCAACAGTAAACTGAGGCCAAAAATCAGAGATCGTATGCTAGCTATCTCTACAACAGTATGCTATTGAAATTGTTTTGACATTTCTTAATAAACATTATATCAGTGGTTACAGTAATTGACAGTAATTCCATCTGCTTAATAGCTGAGGCGTCACTAGCTAACCGATTTAAAATAGCTTGAATTTCTTGACCACATAAAATCTTCGCCAGTGGGTTGACTTGACTAGCATATGGTGTAAAAGAGCTTTCTGAACAAACTGCAGCACTTCTCTGTAGCATTGATCATGCTTCCTGGCACATAGACTGATGGTGATTGTCTCTCTTTCTTTTTTCCAAGAGCTCAGCCAGAGCCCAGATAATTAGGTTTACTAATCATGCTTTCATTAACCTCCAGCTTCAGCCTCTTTTGTTCCTTTCCTCATTTCTGACTCCAAATGAATTCACTCTGTCATTTTTCTTTGCACAATACCTAGCTGTGTTGCTCAAATAAAAATGATTGTATAATTATTCGTGTAAATGGAGCTCGAATAGGATGAATAAATCAACCTCCCTTGCTGTGTGTTACAAGGGCATTTAGCTTTTGTTTGATGATGTAAAATAATAATAATTAAAAAAGAAAAAATCTATTCAGTAAAACACAACTGGAGAATTTATTAGAGAAGAGTTTCAAGGAAGTGAAAAATTAATTATTAATCATTTTAATAATTAAAAATTAAATGATTTATTGACCAGGTGTATCTCAGAATAAAATGGAATGAATGAAGTCGAAAGATGTTTTATTTATTTTCATTTCTAATAAATATTTAATAAAAAAAAAAAAGATATAAAATAAATTATTCATTTAAATTACTTTTTATATTTCTAACTCTATATAATATATGACGTATACTGTATACACTAATATAATTCCTTTTGTAGATGGAAATATTAATCTTCTGACTTATTAGTGTGTAAAATTAAACATAAAACACAAATTTAATAACAAGGTCAATGGACGATTGTGTTATTCATAAAGGTGAATGTGTGTGTGTGTGTGTGTGTGTGTGTTGCCATGGTTTGTTTCCTCACATTTTACAAATTACAAAAAAGCTAAAATACTTCTATCCTGATGGGCGTGGTCTTTTCCAGGATGACTCCGCCCCCATGCACAGCTCTCTATCTGACACCATCATCAAACCACCAATAGAATATCTTTTAAATTAATATTTTAAATTTTTGTCAAGGAACATTAAAGCTGTTGTTGTTGTTCAATACCTTACTTTATACACTTTACACTTTATATTCTTTTTTCTTTTAAAGTGTCACCATTTGTATACAAAAGTTTAGCAAAGCAATAGTTGTTGAATCTTGTTATTAACTACAACGTTAAATAAAAGAAAAAAATCCCTTCCTGCTTTAACCTTTATGGCCTCAAAACAGCCCTGACAGCTTTTTTTTTTTTACATGCATTAGGATCACCAAGTGAGCTGGTGAAATGAATGAGTTTCATTTATTGCTGGACTGCACTGAGGTAGAGTGTTTGCTCCGTGCGGACAGCATGATGGACGGCATGCGGATCACAGGGCAGATCTGTGAGCGTGATGGCCTAACGCCTGCTCTTGACCTTGACGTCCTGCTGGTTTGCTGGGCCTGGTTCCCGCATAGCTAAAAGACTTTTTTGTCCACATGAAGAATGTAGAGGCTGTAGCAGGCAAAGGACCTGGATAGGAAGAGGGAATAAAAACAGCAGGTCCACTGTGAGTCTGGGGGAAATGCACTTAGAGGATCTGTTTTTGAGCTACAGTGGACAGGTGACCCCAGGTGAGAAGCTTGTGTCATTTCACCCTTACCTAGCTGAAGAAGTACATAGTGAAATGAAACAATGTTCCTCTACATTTACATTTCTAGCAGTTGCTGACATCCTTACCCAGAACGACTTACAGTTTTATCTCTCTCTTTTTTTTGCAGCTTGGTGGACCTGGGATTCTAAATTACAACCTTCCAAACAGTAGCCCAACACCGTAACCACTAAGCTACAGTACCACATCCCCACATCCTCTAGAACCCTGGGGACATACCAGTAACCGGGGTTCTAGAGAATGTGTTGTGATTTATCTAGTGTTGTTTAATGTTTTTGTGGTTTCTCAATAACTTCATGAGCAGCCAAAATATGCAATAACTTAACTAAGGAACTAACTTGTTTCACAGATTAAAGTGCTGCATAAACTAGTTGTTTATTATTATTTATTATTTATTTTTTATAGCCCTTTTAACAATTGACATCATCACAGAAGAGCTCTAGAGAAATATATAATTTCAGAATACAAATTATAAATTGATATTTATTCCTAACAAGCAAGCCAGAGGTGACTGTGGTGAGGGAGAACTTCCTGAAACAATATGAGGAAGAAACCTTGAGAGGAACCAGACTCAAAAGGGAACCTCATCTTCATTGGGGTGACGAAAGTGTGATTATAAATCATTTCGCTTCTGTTATTACGTAGTATATGATTAAAAAAGTCAGTTGAGTAACCAGGAAATGAATTCTACTTATGTTGTTGAGACTTGAGTGCAGAATTGATGGTGGTAATTGCAATCCAAAGCCATCTTCATGGTTTTAAGTGGTACCATCTACATATCTCATGTATCTCCAAACTGTCCATGTGGTCTATCCTCAGCAGGAGTAAGCATCCTACATGTGATGAGAACGTCAACCGGAAATAGGGCATCATGATTGATTAGGCAGGTCTGGACAGCAGAAAGAGTCAGAATCATTGTTATCTCTACTTCCGAGTCTCTATATGTTTTCTAAGACCACCCCCACTTTCTGAAGTAACTCCTCCTATGCTTTTTTTAATCATCACTAAGAGCTAAACAAAATAGAAATAAAATGCTTGCATAGTTGCAGTCCGAATTCCATCATGACGAGCTGTGTGTGAAACTGCTAGTTTACAGTCCGATCAGACGTCAGATCAAAGACGCTGATCCAGGTTTTTTCTTGGACACCACTGAGGGCAGAACTGAACATGGTTATGTATAAATCTTCACAGACATGTCTGTAATAATCAGAAGAACAATTTCAAGATATCTGCTCACTCATCCACTTCAGAATTGCTTCAGTGTGTGTATGTGTGTGTGTGTGTGTGTGTTACATACTGTGCATATCATGTACATAAACAATCATTGCATATGCCATGTATGTGTGTGTGTGTGTGTGTTACACACTGTGCATGTCATGTACATTAACGGCCACATTAATGTCCTGCATATGTTATGTTATGTGTGTGTGTGTATGCTACATACATTGCAGTTCATGTACATTAACAATCATTGTGTGTGTGTGTGTGTGTGTGTGAGCTGCTCCAAACATTTGAGTCCAATCTCTAATCTGCACCAGATGCTAACTTATCCCATTGTCCTCTTCCTTCCTTTCATTCCTTCTCTCCTCTCTTTCTTAATCGCCTTTCGGTAATTAAGAGTAAAATTATTAAAGACTACAAATTACTCCAACCCAATGATGAACCTACCGGGTGATAGCAAGCAGATGGTGGTTGGTCTGGACAAAAAGACAGAGGCCCCCCTTTTTTTTTACTACCTCCACCACCTCCAGCACCTCCACCACCACCTCACATGAAAAAGCACTGCATTTGCATTTCATGAGATTAAACTGCATGTGTTGTGAGGCTGTACACAGCCTGCGATGCTATGCCTGTCAGATAGCAGCTCAGGCTGACTGAAGGAGGCCTGATAGATTAAGGTGGACCTTCTGCACACATCTTCGCCCATTGTGTTTCAGAAATGAAAGAATATTGTGTCCCAATAGACTCATGAGAATAGGGTTCGGAGGCCATAATGACATTGCGTGGTGAAATTAAAGGGGTGAGAGTAAAACAGGGAGGGGTTACCAGGGGGTCTAATGTAATTATTCTCCAGTCGCATCCTTGACCCTGAAGATGTGAACAATTACGGCTGTAGAAATGTGAGTGGAGTGGTGGGAATGAATACAGGATGTGCTGTATGTTGGAACTCAAGACCTTAAATAACCTCTCTAACAGCTGATACTAGAGTAATAACATCGGTAACATCATGTGCTCAACATCCTGCACAGTGCAGCTTCACATGTGGAATTTATTGGTACATTAATTGTGCTGTGCTTGTCACTGAATGCTGGTGTGATCAATCCCAGAACTGGCAACATTGATCTTATAGACTATTGAGCAGAATTAAAAACTTTTTAATTATAAAATAAGTACAAAATTGAAAGGAATAAGGTGATCAATTTATTTGATCTATCTATCTATCTATCTATCTATCTATCTATCTATCTATCTATCTATCTATCTATCTATCTATCTATCTATATGTAAAGACTTTCTATGAGAGCTAGACTCATGCCTTTGTCTAAATGCAGGTAGTGATGACATCACACAAGACGTCTCAGTTGAATCTGCATTAGTTTTGACAAGAAGCAAACTTTATTGGTAGACATTTAAAAGAAGAATCCTGTATATATATATATATATATATATATACACACTACCAGTCAGACGTTTGGACCTTCTAATTCCATGGTCTTTCCTGATGTTTATTTCTTTCTACGTTGTAAAACAATGCTGAAGGCGGCCGAAATACACAATAATCATCTTTTGAATGGTTGATATTGAGATATGTCTGCTACTGATGCTCTGTAAAGCCTTCATAATGGCTCTAATCTGAGGTGCTGTTAATTGGTGATTTCTGAGGCTGTTTTTTGTTGTCAGCACTTAAGTCCATGTGTGTTAATAATCCCTAAACAAAAAACATTGAATTAAAAGATGTGTCCAAAGTTTTGACTGGTAGTGTATATATATATATATATATACACTACTTGAATGGCTTTTTCATTACTTATTAGTTTTCAAGTAACCAGTGATATAAGTATAAGTATAAGTATAAGTATAAGTATAAGTAAGTCCCTCCACAGTTCAGCATCCTGTGTGGCCAGAATTATGACTATAGTAAAATCGAATCTGGTTTCTGTCACATTCTGATTGGCTGATGTTCCGAAAAGTGCGGGTAGCTTTCTGCACTATTCATCGACATTGTGTTTATCGAACTGCTCATTTAACAGTCTGGTGACCTGCGATTCCCCTCCACATGATCACATTCTGACATTCACTTCAGGAGGAAATTACACTCGTCTGTGTAGACATTTTACCATCATGGTTTGTTAAAGGTACCAAGGTGAGATTAGAAAGTCTCAAAATTGTCAAAAAGACAATAAAAGGAAAGAAAAAAACATTTCCACATCCTTTTGTTTAAATACATTAGGGGTTTTTTATGTATACTTTAGATATAAAGATATATACTTGATTCAAAACCCAATTAATTTGGGCTGTTTTCCAGAATTTAGTCTGACAGCTTTATCCAGAACATCAGAAATATTCCTAGATTGGACTCACACTTGGAAGTCACTTGCTGACTTTAGATGTCATGAAGACACCGCATGCACTAGTAGCTTGCTCAATGTTCTCTATTTAGCTGATCCCAGATCGACTTCCTGTGAAATCGGCATTGCTGCCACTAACACTGTGATAGTAGCAGTTTTGAGGTAACTGTTACTAGAACTGGAATTCAGACATGTGAGCTGACACACACCATGAAGCATCCCTCTGTGGTTATAGTAACTATAAAATCCCTTATTACTCCACTCGTCCAATCAGATCAGTGACCTGGAACTAACTTGTATAATTGTTCACCGTAGTGGGATGTGAAGGCACAAAAATAGCTTTCAATTATGAGATAAAAGGTCACAAATGAGTGACATTAACTCACAGTTACCTGATGTTATTTCACGATTGTGAGCAAAAAGGTGTCACATATTGTGAGATAAATAAGTGTCGATTGTGTGATATTTTGTCATAACTGTGAAAGAAACTCAGTTATGTGATGCATTAGAATCGCAAGATTAAAAAAATACATAATTGCGTGTAAACTGAAAGATTAAACGGTGCATGAGATATTTATGTCATAATTGTGAGATAATGAGTCAAAATTGCATAGTATTATGCTACAGAAATGTCAAAGTTGTATTATGTGGCAGGAATAATCTTATATATTAACATGTATATCTATTCTCAACCTGACCACTGAACATTCAGAAGTAATTCAGACTTTCATGTATGAATGTATTTCCTATATATGTTTCTTTGACAAATCCTCCTTTTAGAAATCCCACCAGCCTTTAATCCATATTTTCCATTCATACTCTTCCGGGAAGTTTATATGTCGATTGTCATGTGTATTCATCTGTGTAAATATTCAGAAGGGTTTTGGGGCCTAAAACGCATGACAGAGGAAAACGGAATGGGGCGGGGACACGTTACATCCCTCAGACATGCTGAAGTTCCCGGGTCACTGAGGTCACATTCATTAATTACCTCCATTATCAGATAAGAGACATGAATGAAGAGTCATTTGTCTGGTGCATTGAGATACTCCCAGTTGGGCTCACCTCTAGCCTGATTTCTAGAAATATTCAGCACTAATATGTTTATCTCAAATGTGTGTCTGTGTGTGTGTGTGTGTGCTATCAGAAATATGCAATTTACACCTATTATAAACCTTGGAATAAAATAAGGGGTAAATGGTGAGCTCACATACATACACGCGTGCACACACACACAGACACACACACACACACACAAAGGAAACCTAGTGCGGATGGTCTCATTGGACAAATACTGAGCTCTCAAATTAAGACTAATGTGTCTAGAGTTAATGATGTGTGAAACACTTAAACAGGATTAAATGGACTGTGACCTTGGAATAAGTTCTCTTATCATTATTTTCTGACACACTTTTGAGACTTCAATTCATTATTTTTTCCTCGTTCATTATTCTTTCCATCTTCCCTTTTGTTTTTATTTAAAACATCTATTGTGCCTAATTTCTCTATTTATGGGTGGATGTTCGTCTTATGTTACTGAGGCTTGTGTTTTGACCCTCTGACCACAAGAGGGCGCTCCCTATCCCGCCCCCAGACTTGGTATTTTTTGTTTTATTTATTTATTTTTTTGTTGTGAAAGAAATGTTTGAGTGTAATATGAATAACTGAACATGAATTGATGTTGACATTTAATAAAGTAATTAGACTCTCAAATAAGATTTAATTAAGATTAAGATTTAATTATTTACTGATATAAGTTAAAACGGTGTGTTTATACTGCAGACACAGAGGAGCAGCTAACTGAACCAGAGTCAGGTGTTAATTATCAGCCATTAATCACAGCTGAAAATAATTAAACCCAAAACGCATTAAAGTCTGAGCCTTTTTTCACGGCTAGATTTTTCCCCCTTTTTATTTAATTGCAGCACCCACAAAATATATTGTAAAATGTATTTATATTTCTTTGTTTATTATTATTATTATTATTATTATTATTATTATTATTATTATTATTATTATTATTATTAACTCATGGACCTAATATGAGCATTCAAACGATATTTATTTATTTATTTATTTATTTATTTATTTATTTATTTGCAGTAGCCGTTTGATGACTTGGTGAATTTGCTACAAATCATTGACTCCAGATTCCCTAAAACCCTGTTTTGTACAGAAAATAGATGGATGGAAGGATAGAAGTATAAATAAATAAATTATAGTAGAGGTTTCAGTGTTAAATAACTGAATTTTATGAATTTTGCAATGCTACTGCTATGTCTATATTGTTTATTATTATTATTATTATTATTATTATTATTATTATTTACTTATTTTTTAATGTGCATTCAGGTTATTCAGTCAGATGTGTCTGTTCCATGGAAGGATATGTACAATAGATAAATAAATAAGCACATCATCAATTTCACAGACTCTCAGCGACTCCAGGAATTAAACAGATATTGCTTTTATTATATTTCATATTTATAGTTTCAAAATGTGTGTGTTTTATATGAAACGGTCTAATAGCCTATAAGTAAGAAGAAATGAATATACAAATTTATGTACACATTGTTATATTTTGTCTAAAAAATTTAGGTATATTTGTTACCTTATATGTTTTATTCATTATCTATTGTCTGCCATTTTGTCCGAAAAAAAGCTGCATGTTTGTAATATGACCACCAGAGGGCGATTTCACACAGTATTTATTTTAGCTTCTGTTGCTTAGAGCACTGACCACAGGAGGGCGATGTTTTGAATTTCTTGCAAAATTTCAATTCTTAAGGGAGGGAATTCATATGCCAAGGTTCCTCTGTAGATCCTACCACTTGATAGGTGCCTGTGTAATGAGATAATTAACATTATTCACTTCACCTATTAGTGGTTTTAATGTTATGGCTGATTAGTATATATTTTTTTACATTTATCACATGCCCTTATCAACTTATATTTAGCTCATTTATACAACAGAGTAATTGAGGGTCAAGGGGCTTGCTCAATGGCCCAGCAGCGTTAGCTTAGTGGTCAGAAACTCACAACTTTCTGAGCGGTAGCCCAACACCTCAACCCCTGTGCTACCACTGACTTCCATTTATTTGGACTTATTGTTTTAGGAACATTAAAAAAGAGTATTTAGCATTATTGATGTTAAATCCAGCTGTTTGTCAAAGATTCTTTACTGTCGGAAATATTTTGTCCGTGTTTAAACACTAGATGGCATGATTCAGCATGATTCAGCATAACTGCTCCAGCCACACCCTCATCCAACACACACCACCGGCTCACATACAATATATCCAGTATCATTGGCTTATCCTTATAGACTCACTGAGACGTGAAGCATTTCTTTAATAGCTTTTAATAAATACACAAGCATTTGTGTGAACATGCGAACAGCTGCTCAGAGTTACAGAGTGAGACGCTTTTCTAAAGAATGGCCATCATAAGAGGTTCGGCTTCCTCCTCTGACCATATGAAACAGTGTTTACTACTGCCTTTAGGTGATATTTAGTATGAATAGTGTACAAGTATGCAACAAAGCTGACAATGGTTATAACTTTTAATACTGTAATCATCTTTTCTGTAGTGAGGAAACCTTTAAAGTCAGTGTTTGATTTAAGAACAATGATCAAACATGGGTAAACAATGCTAAAGTATGATCTGGACCTCATTATTGCACTCATGTTGGTTAGGATGTTGTTTAAGACACACACCAGAACACTGTAATCACATAATAACCATGAGATCTGACAACAAGATTGCGTTAATGGTAATTTATTGTTGGTTCAGTGCATAGGGATCCTCCTATAGTTTTTCTTTTTTTTCCTACATGGTCCTCAGTGTGAGTTGCATACAGATCATGAGTTTGCAAGTGATGTATTTGTAAAGAACCACATGACGTCCGATAAAACACTGCATTCAAGGTGGAGACGTGTTTTTGGGGGTTTTTTGTCTGTTTTTTTTTTTTGTTTGTTTGTTTTTCACAATAGCAGACATAGTCAGCATGTCACATTTCAAGTAATCAGCACAACATTGCAACGAATGCAAAAAATTTCTGGTACATCCACTACCAGAAAAGATCTAAGTCTGGTGTTTAAATCCATGCAAAATGCCGGTAAGATTCCCTTCGATCACAAGTAGCTTGCGTAAATATATACGTTTTAACTCTAGTGCATATATATATATTTTTTTTTTTAGCTAGCTGAAGACACACAACACAGATGCACTCACATACCAGGCAGTTCACACCTTCCTGATGGCATTTGGTTATATAATGCCCTCTTAGCTGTTACAGTATCGCTAAAAATGTCTACGTCTGTGGCCTTTCAAAGCCATTTGCTTAGCTAATACTCAAGTCTTGCGTTATTTCAAACACAGTTTATTATAAAATGAGTCTATTTGGTAAGTACTGTATGTACAGAAGTAAGTATACAGAGCTGTCACGTCTACTTGCAGGCATTCGCTTCTGTCTGACTAGATAAAATCAAAATGGCTATAGGAATGGTAAATACATAGCACCATTTTGTCGAATAAAAATAATAACAAAAAAAAAATTAATATCCTCTTCAAAGCAGAAAAATGGTCAACTTTTGTATGTAGCTTAGCATAAGTTTTCAGTAAGTGTTACCACATCTCTAAATTTCTGAAGCTGTTTCGTTTCACTATAGCATATCACTATTTTAATACATGCTTTTTGGTTAAAATACTTTAAAGGACATTTATTTTTTTCTAACTGTTTTTGGCAGTGTAAGAAAAAAAATAAAAACACACAGTATGGCTAATAATGCACTTGCCTCTGACAAAACACATTTTAGGCACTTAATTAGCGAAAAAACAAAATGAACAAACAAAAAAGAAAAAGCTCTTTGTCAACACACACAACAATACTATGTACATACATGTAAAAAGTGTTATAAATAGGTTTTAAACCATAGATACTATATACATCTTCAAACAATGACCACACTGGTTGTTATATGTCTTTTTCATGGTGGTGATTTTTGTACGATATTGTACAGTTATATTATATTATAAGATATGGGCTGTTTAAACTTGTCTGCAGATGCGGTAGGCGCTTTAGATGATCTTCGATGTCTGGAGGCCGAGCCTCAAGGTGGTGCCCTGCTCATTCCCGTTTCCTCAAGATGACGTAGATTAAGCCGCTGATGAGCGCCAGAGGGAAAGCCAACCAGGCTAGGATGTAGGCAAAACCGTACGACTCGCTGGGAGAAACCCATGTGTGCTTCATCACCGTGTAGATGATCGCACCGCACATAACGAACAGACCTGATGATGGGAAAGAACACAGAAGATTCAGCCTTATTAATGGAAACAGTAAGTTTCACTACTGGTTTGCTCTTGGACACAAGACTGGTCAAGAAGCAGAAGCAAATGACCAAATGACATCCATTTTCATCACTATGCAACATTTGACACTACTATTACACCTACCACAGGATAAAGATGTGCTTTATAATAGATACTGTGTGTATTGTTTCAGTACGTCAGTAAAATGACAGGGTAGGGAAGCTAAGCTGGCAGACTGGTAGGTTATGTCACATTTAAAAGTATGTTACATCATAAAATCTTTCACACTTCCTCCCTTTGAGGTGAACCTACAACTGAAGGCTTCTCTTTGTCAAGAGATTTCATGTGGAACCCCTTTGAGAAGGCAGAACCTTTTACTTGTCCAAACTGCATTTGAGTATACATAGGATTATACCTTCAGTACAAGGATTCTAAGGTTTGGAAGGATTGTTGGTAGGTATATAGTTAAAGCTAACATGCTAAAGTGTTTATTAATTTGCCCTTCTTGGATAAGCGTTAAATGTTTTACATAGACTCTACAAAAGTTAAATAGACTTCTCGAAAGGTTCGAAGTAGAACCCTTGGTTGGTGGGATATGTTAAAAAAGTTACCTGTAGAATGCTAAGACTTTTTTGGTATGTATATATTAGGGAAACCCTTAAAAGGGGATCTGGTAGCTTAGTGGTTAATTTGTTGGACTACTGATTGGAAGTTTGTGAGTTCTGATTCCAGCTCCACTGCTGGGCCCCTGAGCAAGGCCCTTAACCCTTAATTTTGTATAAAATGAAATAAAATGTAAATCGCTCTAGTTAAGGGCATCTGCCAAATGCCATAAATGTAAAGCTTGGGTGGGTAGGTTCTGCTGGTAGTTAAGGGGTAGTTAGTTGGTAGATGGGATGATGAGGTAGTTTATAGATCTATAGGGGTAGTTATAAAAGTTTTTTGGTTTGTCCCTTTAATATGAAGGCTTGCACCAGAGGCTTTCTCCTTTTTCAAATCTTTGTAAGTGGAACTGTTGGTTAATAGGATGCTACGCTGTTAGGTATACTCATAAAAAAAGATGACACCTAGAGCTCTAAAGTTTTTAGAATGTATCTTTTGGGGGAAAAAAACTGTTATTTAGTGCACCTTTGGAAGGGGAGAACACTTTTGAAACCATCCAAAGAACCCTTGAGCACCCATTTTATGGGAACAGGTATAGGTCAGTAGGTAGTAAGTAAGGTGTGCAAGTAGGATGTTAGGTTTGGTGAGTGGCTGGAAGAGTTGCAAGGTAGGTTAGAAAGGGGGGTGGACTTGTATGTCAGGTAGTTTGAGGTGGGTCATCAAATTCAGTTTGGTTGGTTATTAGATTTATAGGTTAAGTCAGTAGAATATTGGTGTTTCTGGCAGTAATATTAATGGTAGACTGTGATTATTGTTTTATTATGTTATATTGTTATATTATATTATATTATATTATAGTTTATTATATTATATTATATTATATTATATTATATTATATTATATTATATTATATTATAGTTTTCCACTATATATATATATATATATATATATATATATATATATATATATATATATTTAATGTACTTGTGTTTAATTGTATTAAAACAATGGCTGTACCAGATAGTAGCAAATTGTACCGTAATGTCATAACAACCCATTGAAGGACTTTCTTTTCCCTGCATTCAAGGCAGGCTTTGCATTAAAGTTTTACATGGATTTTCATGATGCAAACTCTTAAAGAAAAACCTGAACACATTATTTTAGTGTCTTCCTCCACCAATGCTGACATTTCCCGAAATGTCCTCCTCTGACCCAGACAAGGCAGTGCCCATTACATTCTGAGTGGACAGAGCCAACGCTGTCTTCATCCTCTTTTCAGTGCAGCAACTCACATCCGCAGAATGATAAAGCACTTTCTGAGAGCAGTCTCAGTCTGGCAGAACACGAGCCACCCCCAGCGTGCCAGCCATGACATTTCAGTTTGTGTCTGGGTCTCTGTTTCCGGTGCCAATCTGGTGGGCACCAGGAGACGTCAAACTCCTAACAGCCTACACCGCTTCCCCCTTGACATTCAATTAATTGCCAATGTGACCAAATGACCTGCATTCTGTCCCCTCAAAGCTCAGATGAACATGTATTTTCTCAGAAATAGTAACATTTAGAAATATAGCAATATCACCATAAATATCTCTATCATCCTCTGACACAGGTTCACTAACAAGATGAATATGTTTACAGCATGAGTCAGTATTGACCTTGCCTAATTTTATCTCTATATATACAAAATTATTTAATCTGAACAAATTGCCTCAGGATGTTGGCCTGTAATTTAACTGGAAGACATTTAAGTGCAGTCTGCACAATCTAATGTATAACAAAGTGTGACAGGTCTAATTAGATTAATATAGCCTCAGAGAGCTTCAATTGTTGCCAAGGATAGGCTTAGAAAAATTGACTTTGAGGTGTGTATAGTCAAAGTAGTAATGGGAGAAGGAATTGATTTTTAGATGCTTCATCATTCTCTGCTGATTCTACATTTACCAAACATCCTAATTTTAATTTTATACAATTATCCCCCCCCCGTCTCTCTCTATGAGAAGATGTAAGATCAGATAGAAAATGAAAAAAGTTTTAAAAGTTTATACTCGCATCAATATTCTGTGTTTAAATGTGTTAAAAACATATTTTTTTCCAGATAAATCATTTTAGAAGGTTCTAAAATTCAGACATTACGAATATTCTGAAAACACATCTTTAGGTAAAAAAAAATATTAGGTGTTTTTTCTTTAGAATTAAATAATATTGGAGGAATGTCTTCTGAAAAAAATCTATCTATCATATTAGGACATATCGCTCCAAAAAAATAAATAAGAAATTAATTTAATAATTTATTTGGAATAATTTGTGGATCTGAAGAAACCCCGATGTGTAATGATGATAATAAAAAATACATTAATTATGATCAATTGTTTTATGGTGTAACTTTATATGAAATACTTCAATTACCTATAAAACATCACTCTTCAATCTCAACCTCATTCTTTTCTCCCTTCTCGAAACATAGTGTTTTTACTTTATGGTTATAACCTGACTAGAGACAGAGACACTTAACAAAAACTACAAATATATATAAAAGCTCAGGCCTTTTTCAACCTTAACCAGCAGGTTTTCATACGTAATAACGATACTCACAGGCAAAGATTTGGAAGGCTCCAGTGAGGAAGAAGCGTCCACCCTTCTGCAGCGTGAAGAGCTGGCAGAAAAACAGGAAGAGTGACAGGATGCTGAAGATGATGGACAGAATCATGAGAGCCTGCACTGCCTGAATCCATACTGAAAGAAACAAAATAGGCAGAAATTTAGAAATGACATTAGGACATTGTTTAATTGCAGAAAATATCTCCAAGACATACCAGAAAGTTCAGTTTGACATGTTTATTAAACAAAGACAACAGGATTATATTACATTACATTACAGTATACTGCGGTTGGATCTGTGATTCAAAACTATATGAGTTATGGATGTCTCATCTATTTAAAAGGCAGGCTACTAGAGACTAAATATCATACTATTTCAACAAAAACGAGACCAAATAAACACGCTGAATCCATCTGAGACAAAACATGCTAGACAAATGTTTTGTTTTGTTTTTAAAACAGCTCAAAGCCTATCAGCCTGCCCAAAAACTTTTTGGACCACTTCACAAATGGGAGTATCCTTTGCCTACAAGCTACAGACACTTAAAATGATACCGGCTCTCTAAATATTGATCGTCTGCTTATCCTTTGAGCCAGAGAAATATAAATGAGGGCTGGTAACCCTCCTTAGTACTTTGTCTTGATAGCTTTAAAAGCTCCATATCCCATCCATCTATCATTTAAACCACCCTGCATTAGATGCACAACACATTTCTCATATGGGAATTTAGCTGGGTGTGTTTCCTGAATTCCAGGAAATGCGATTTTTTATTGTTATTCTCCATATAAGCGAGCGGTGGACAGTCCTTTCAAGTGGACAGTCAGTGATCTACTCTGTGGCATTGGTTTGAAAATCTGTGCTGTAGCATTGACACCAAACTTGAACTGTCTGCCTAAGCACAATAACGACAGCCAGGCTACACCCAACATGTGGATAGAGAACATCAAGTTCATCAACAGTTAACAGGAAATATATCATAATATTGCATAATATATGAAAAAAGCTAATTCAGCTATCCTCACCTATAAGTTGGCTAAGGCTAATTAATAATGAAGAACATTAATGATGAATGTCCTCTGTATAAATCAGCACACTCAGCAGGTTGAAGATAATATAGCTAGCTTTAAACGTTTAACTGCTTTTAAGCATGAAATGCTGAAATACTGAATCGGTTTCTTACTTTGACACACGCAATTTGCTGTGAAATTCAAAACACAAGGGTGACACAGTATTTTGTATGAAAAATCAATGAACTTTTTTATCTGGTGGACCAAATGAGCAAAGTTCCACTTGGCCTATGTTTCAAATCTCGTCTTGACATTCAGATAAATGTGTCCTTTGGAAAAGCCTTGAAGTCTAAATCTTCCACAGTGGTTTCCTGATGAATGATTGTGATTGGCTGTAATATATTATGACGTAATAATATATGTTCTCTGTTGTCAACAATCCTAGGACTGTCCAAAGAAATTTTCTTAAAATGGCAATAATTTAAACATTGCATCTCCATGCTTTTTAATAGATGGACCAGGTTTAAATCATAATCTCACTTGTACCCTTCCTGCTATAATTCCAATACCAGTTTTAACCAGAGGAGAATAACTTCCCATTTTATGTCTCATTTCCCATAATGGTTTCTTCCTAATTTTTTTGGACCTTTTTCCTTTCAGTTGTCACATTCAGCTCGCCCAGTAAGTGCCTCGACCAGAATTTCGGGCAAACACTCAACTACTATTATTAAAAGTGTTATAAAATAGTTTAAAAGGGAAAGTTATGAATAAGAGTGAGTGAAAGAGAACACTTAACATGTCATTATTAAGACTAGATCCGTGTCATTCTCTAAAAGGACAAGAGTTTCACTATTTGTTCTCTGTATTGGAGTACTCTATCTTGGCTGTGGTATGCAGTATGCCGAGACTTTCTAGCATGTCTATTTCTTGTCGGAGTGTCATGCAAGCAGTTTCAGGTTTCTGCATCTCTCTTTCACTCTCGTTTAGCTGTGTACGAGTTCTCCTTTTGGCCACCGACATACCAGAACACCTCCACTAATGCAAGAAAACTTGTTCTGTACAGAATCAGATCCAGAGATAAAAAACCTTTGCTTTAAGTTTGGAAAAATCTTTCGTATTTCAGCCTGCGAGCCGGTCGTTATATTTAAATGCTTTTATTTCAACAGGTGTTAAAAAACCAGTAGATCACACTACTTACTATAGTTTATATACTGTATTTGTCTGTACAAAGAAACAGACCTAATGGTGTTGCTGTGAGGGTTTGAACAATAGCAGCAGGCTGAGTACCTTTTAAAAGGATTTAGATCAGAGCAAATGCAATACAGCACCTAAAAATAACAGATATTCCTTCAAAAGCACAATAACCTTGTTAGTACTGACTGATCCGTGTTTCAGTCTTTGGTCATTACACACAACAAAAGACAGGTGCATTCAGTTAAATGCATGGACACTTAAAGGGGCAGTCTGTCACAGTGTATTGCCTGTGTGTTGGATCTCTTCCCGTCCCTGATCTGACCACTCCCTGTGTGCTGAAGCTACGCATACATTTTTTTAAAATAATAAGGTAGAAGAGAGACTGGGAGTGGAAAGCATTTTTCAGGGCCAGAAAGAATGCAAACAGAAGCTTAAAATGGTGGAATGAGGCAAATGTTTTGGACTCTTATCGTATCATATCATATCATATCATATCATATCATATCATATCATATATCTGCATAGTGAACATGCTTTTAACTTAATACTGGTCTTGTAGAAAGGACTGTGAGTTTGGGTGAGTCTCAGGTTCTTCTCGTCCTGTCTTGTTTATTAAGGATCTATATCTATAAACAGATTTATCTATCAGTCCATTATTAAACGCACATTACAAATTAAAACCGAAATGAAAATTGAAGTGCAGTTTGTCAAATTCACTGTACATTCACTTTTATACAGGAAATCCTGCACCTTAAAGACATTGGTGTGTGTTTTTTTTATTTCTAGGTCATATAACCTCTCAGGATGACCCCCCCCCCCCCAACTCACCCCTCCCCATGCCACCGTATCAAATATAGACACAGCATTCAAATGAGGAAAAGCACTTTATGTTCATTCAGTTTTAAGTCTCTAAAAATACACATGAATTTTATTATTCAAGTGTGCTCTGAAGTACACAGCTTGAGCTGCACTTTGTACAGTCCCGTGCCCATGAACTTCTGCAGCTTGTGTTTCCTGACTTTCACACCTACAGTATAATTACAATGGCTTATTCACGCATACACATGTGCCCACACCCAAACAAACAAAGAGTGCAAGTTTGAAACAAAACACAGGCAAAGTTCTATTTTCCTCCCTTCACAGCCATCCTAGATCCTCCAGTGCTCATCGTCATGCTGTAATCCCTAACAAATGGTGATGATTCCTTGATTACTAAATACGCATGGGGGAAAAAAAACAGGCCTAAATAAAGAGTTCAGGCTTCTAATGGCCTCGCCCGGGAGTCACGTGACTGACCTATGAGCACTCAACAAACAAACGCAGCCGCACATGCTGGTTCGGCTTCATTACAAAAACACACTGAGGCTGCCGTCTGGCGTGATGACGTCATCCAAAACATCTGAATGAGAAACATAACCAGAAATTCAACCTAGATGTTAAAGGAGCAGAAGCATGAGCATGGGAACTTGGCCATCTGAGTATAAACATCTCTCCTAACAGGCTGCACAGAACCAGAAAAGAAAATTCAAGGCACATTTACCTTGTAAGGCTTTGAATATTCAATTCCCAGTTATTAGTCATATGAGTCGGGTGTGTCACGGCTGCGGGATTTGTACGAAAATAGCATATATTCCCGGACATCGCAATATCGATCGCTAGATGTATTACAAACCAGAGCGGAAATCTCTAGCGCAGGATGATTCCAATAAAATTTGTGTCAAAACGGTTCTTATAATCCTTAACCACTGATATTTAGCTGGTTTCCTGGTGTCATGTTTTAAATAGCACCACTGCCTTTAAAAAGATGGGAACTTGTAGCAGAAAAACTTCTCCATCCTTTCATCTTCACACATTGTTTAAACCCATGTCATCACTTCACATCACAATTCAGCCAAGTCAGAGCAAATGAAATTAAAAATCAATAAAAATCGGTGAAAACTTTTCCCTTTCTGAGCTAATGTCTCGAGCTCTGTAGCTAGTCTCTGGTCCAGTGAGATGCTTTGAACATTAATGCGTGCTATTGGATAAACTGCAACAGAAGCCCAGCTGGGTCATGTTGTGAAATCTGTAGACACTGAATCATGATCATGTGTCTCTCCTGCAGCGCTGTTTTGGCTTATTCGGCTAAAAAATTTCACTCAGTTCACATCTGGAACAGCTGTGGGCTACATGAAATAATGATTTTTTTTTTATTTCTACAGCCTATATCATCAAGTTCTTTTTACTTTGTGAACCTTTATTACAATTTATCAACTTAATCTTATCATTTTTATTCACAATGAAAAGAACTTAATCTAGCATTTTCTGGAGGTTTTCAAAATGCCAACCATTAGTTATTATCAAGACAGCAAAATTAAAAACTTTCTAAAACCTTCCTGTTATGTAAAGGTATAAATTCATACAGCAATTTAATATTGGCTTCATTATCACGCATAAAAAAATGCATGTTTGTGCTGATCTTTTAAAAATGAGTGAAAAAACACAATCTGCATTGTCATCGTGTGCAAACTGAAATTTGTGTGATATCTGCAATGCATTAAAATAAAATGGAGAAGCACAAAGGGTTTTGCGGTGGTCCAAACGGATGCAGACAAAACTATTTTTTAAAAGCTTGTGAGATCAGGATTATAAAAGCTGATCAAACTAATGATATATCGCACGTCGGTCTAGTGTGTGAGTGTGTGTGAGTGCACTAAAGCATCTCTCTGATCTTTTATTACGAACCACCAATACTATCTAAATATGATCCTTGGGTGTGACCCAACGCAGCGGCAAGCTATGTAAAACACAGAGTAGTCAGAGGATCTCCCAGCACCTTACACTCACGTTCACACATACACCACCAGATAGAAGTCTAAATTTAAGCTGTTCTGCATACTCGACCTGTGCCCCACCCTGCGCCATCACTCTAGTCTGCCCTCTCCACTCCCAAACAAGGGTTTTGAGCTCAGTCTCGACCCGGAGACTATTTATACTGCTGAGATGAGCCGCTGGAGCCGGGGGGCTCTCCCATCCCACTCAAGTTGCGTAGCTGCATTCTCACCCCTAGATGGCAGTAGAAGGGGCAACAGAAACTCACGGTCACGCCTATGTCAGCGTGCGTAGAGGATTTTGCAGAGGGTCTTTAAGAGTACGGTTATGCAGAGGTCAGAGATCACAGTCTGTGAATAATAACAGATCCTTTTTTAACCTCCTGCACAAATCTGTGCAGAAGAGGGACACGGACAGACGGCACTCTGGAAAATAAGCCTCGTCACACCCAGTTAGCACCTAAAGTCTGACCACAAATCACATCTCTGACAGCTCATAACCGACATGCAATCCTGTTGTAGGGATTTCGACCAAATCTCTTAAGAACTCGAAAGCAATGTCATTTTGGACCGAAAGACAAACAGATATTCAGGAAATGCAACCTTGAGCCTTTTCTTTGCCACTCCAGGTCTAAAATCCTGGTGCATATCCATTTCCAAGCAGTATTTCAGTGATGATGATGAGAGAGCATGCAAACATTTCCTACCTCCAGTGTCACCAGGATTGCAGCTGTACACTCCACTGACTGTGCTGCAGTTAAACCAGAGGTCTGAGCTACTGGTAGCAGATATGCTCCAGGCCTGTGCAAATGAATAAACAGACTCTCAATAATGAGCTCCTATTAAGAAGAAGAACGACATGATGAAAACGATGATGATGACACCCAAGACCATATACTCACATTGACTATAGTGGAGACGAAGAGCAGTACCAGAACTGCGACATGCAGGAGTACGATGCCACAAAGAAGGATCAGCATGTTTCCACTGCTGGATTTCTGCACACACAAACCAACACTTTAACTTTTACATTTTTTTTTTTTTTTTACAGACTGTTGGCTTCCTCTACACTTTTACTTGGGTGTTACCAGGGCTTTAGTATAATGCAGCGCCTGTGGAAGGTATGAGCCTGGAAATAATGCACCTTTTATATTCACACAGTCACCAGAGGAACTTTGAGACCAAGAAAATACATCATTTTAAATGAATACTAAATAAATAAATAAGCAACATTCAGTAACATTCTCATTGTTGAGTTAATTAATTTACATAAATTATTTATTACAAATGAGAGTCATATGGTATGAACCCTGTAGATCTATACTCAACAGTTGGAACTGTTAGTATGCTACTATTAGTTTTTTTTTTTTTTTTCCATTCTCTGAAATAATTAAGCTTTAAAATTACTAACAAGCATTAAAAAATGTATATTTGGTTGTGCGTTATTACGTTTTCTTTTTTTTTTTACTAAATAATAATAACGAAAATTGCATCAATTGTTTATTTATGTATTGTTTTTGACTTGGCAATCAATTACAAGTCAAATAAAAACATAATACACACTGAAAATATTACAGAAGCAAACAAAACAAACACAGCACGCGAGGTGCGTAAAGATGCGCAACAAGGTGCGTCTTCCGATTTACTCTCACTTTCAACAACCAACCCGGAAAAAAAACAACTAATCAATCATCAGTAAGAATAATAATACTAATAATAAATAGTCCAACTTACAGGGATCTGCGTGAAAGTATTTCCAGGAGAGATTATGCCACGAGGAAAAGTTGTTAAAACGCGGCGTCGGCAGCAGACAGAGAGAGATAAAGAGACGAGGTCACAGCGTTACTCCGCAAGTCTGACAGCAGGGCAGACAAACTGGAACGGATTGAAACGCAGCGCTGCAGTTTTAAACTCTTTCAGTCTACACCAGGCCAACGCCCTCCGAGGCGCGTGACATCACAGCGAGGGTGCGTCCCAAATCAAACTCCATCTTAACTCCCAGTGGTGAGGTTTCCCAAATTCCTCTCCTAGAGGGATTTGTTACAGTTGCTTTAAAGACACTTCGGGCTACTTTTGGCATGTTTGTTATGGAAAGGAAATCAGGAAACACTTTCGAGATTTATGTACTTTTTTAGGAATAAATATTTGCATGCATGATTCATTTAGGGAGCAGCTGCCAAAACACAGGCTGAGCTGGCAAGAAAGCAAATTACCTGTTAAAGCTTCATTACAGACAAGTTCATTCATTCATTCATTCATTCATCTTCAGTAAGCACTTTATCCTGATCAAGGTCATGGTGGATCTGGAGTCTATCCAACAAACACTGGATCTAGTTCGATGCTATCTAATGATACGTTTCTGCTAATGTATCAGTTTTTACATCCTGTTTAGTTCTAGCTAGCTAACATTAACATACATTTCTAGGATTAAATACAATAGCATAGAAGGGTCTGTATCTGGATACTTAAAATTAGTATTATAAACATCTAACATGCAAGCTAGATTTATAGTTCCAACGGCATACATACACTAGGTACCGTTAGCATAGAAGTATCTAATATTTAGTATCCTGGATGTCTATCATTAGTATAATAATAAACATCTAACTTATTAGCAAAAGTTAGCAAAATATCTTAGCTAGTTCATTACAAGGTGACAGCTTCCATACAGTAGATAACATTAGCATAGAAGTATCTAATATTAACAGTTTGGAATTGTTAGCTTTAGTTCGATGGCTTTGTTGTAGACTGACTTCTCAGTTGTTTGGATTACTTTATTACGCTTAGCACCCTGTATTTACCTAGCTAGCTAACATGAGCATACATTTCTAGCTAGTTAACTAAATAACTGCTTAAATACACTAGCATAGAAATATCTTAAAATAATATTGTTTTGAATACATAACATTAGTATATTAAACATCTAACATGCTAGCTAGATTTATGGTTCTATCTAAGCTAAAATTAGCCTAACATTCTAGATAGTTTATTACATGATAGCAGCTTAGATATAGTAGATAACAGAAGCATAGACGTATCTAATATTAAAGGTTTGGAATCGCTAGCATTAGTATAGTGGCTTTGTTGTAGATTTTAGACTGATTTTAAGTCGCTCTGGTTTTGCTTTATACTTTTGAACATAAAGCTGTGTCAGATGAGTAGGAATAAATTGGTGGTGTATTAAACCCTTAGTGATATTAAACGGCATATTAAGTGTTAGTCTTCAACAATGGCTAAAACAGTGTGTCTTTTTATGTTAAGGGTTTAAAATGGAATTATTAATAAACCTAGTAATACTTTCGACTCAAAGACATTAAAGCTGCCACCTAGTACTGATGATGATAATAAAGATAATAAGACATTCTCCAGATGTCACGCCCTTTTGAAGCACTAGCATTATGGGATTGAATAGTGCTAAGTGCTGTTTTGGCTGACTATTTAGAGTAGAAAGGGTGATTTCAGACGCAGCCGGAGCTTGTAAAATTATATCTCAGGCACACAGAGTGCGTAACAGCTCCAGAAAGCCACCGGCCTCTTAGTCATGAGTCCTGGTGTTTACGCATGCTGTCATGGAGAACGCCTGGTTCTCATGGATACAGAGAGCGGGAAAGCAAATGACCACCACGCTTGAGGAATTTTATCTCTGAGTTTTGATTTGATTGGAAAATGTCGTATATGAAGATACAGATAACAGAGCTGTCAGGAGAACGTAAAGCAGAAAGATAAAGATCAGTAATTTCGGTGAATATAAATAAACACAGAGAATGAGTGTGTTGGATCTGTAGTTTTTGTTTTAGTGAAATTTTGTACATTGCAAAATAAAGGACATTGTGTTGTTGTCACATGATCATTTCATTCTATTGGTTGTCTGGGGAATGAGACACAAACATGATGTAGGGAGGGAATCCCTCAATAGACGCACTCATGAGTCATGCTGTGTGTGTGTGTGAGTGTGTGAGTGTGTGTGAAGATGGACACGCCTATGATATGCCAATGAGAGACTTTCAGGAACGTTCAAAATACCTCTACTGGGTTAACCTCACATCTGTCGTCACTCGTTTTCCTAATAGGAAGTCAAGAGAGGGAGAGAGAGAGAGAGAGAGAGAGAGAGAGAGAGGATTATCATGAACTTTGAGGAGTCTGTCAATGGCTCTTTCTTTTCAGAATGAATGTTTTCTGATGCAAGCAGCAGATAAATCACACACATACTCACATTTTTATTGGATACTGAGCAGCACTTTATTACTAATCATTTTATTAGATGTCTACCGTTATCACATAGTTACTTATGGGCCTATAACATACATTATATATGCCATGAAAATATTTTACTTTAAAAAATTCCAGCTTAATCTAATGATGGATTTTTTATGAAAAAAAAATCACAATTAGCTGTAAATAGCATGTAATGTGTAGTTTATTATGTTTATTATGTGGGTATTAAGTCTGCTACCTGACCAGTTATCTGTGTACAGGTACTGCTAAACAGTCTGTGTAATTTATAGTTCAAGATACTGGCCAGCACTGGCAAGATGTCACTTCTAGGCCCTTGAGCAAAGATTCCTAAACCTCACCTGCTCAGTGATGGCTCAGTGGTTAAGGCTCTGGGTCTATAACCATGGCTGACCCTCTGATCTGACCCCAACTTTCTAAACTGAGATCTGCCAACAAAAGAGTTCAACTGCAATGTATATATGACAAATAAATGTTTCTGTTTCTGTGTAAATGAGTTGCCCTGAATGTGGAAGCAGTGCAATGCAGAAAAAGGGGGACCAAATATACAGTGCTGTAATTTAGAGAAGTCCAGGAAGACCACAGATGTTATCCCACGATCATAAACTTATCTTTCTTGAGATCTTGTATTAACTAAATTTGTTTTCTTGAGAGAATTTACTTGTCTCATGATAACAAAAGTTGTTTATTCAAACTCTCATTATGTCAAAATGCGTTACTAAATATACAAGATGTACGTCAAGCGTGAATGCATCTGTTTACACTTTAATCAGGGACTAATACAAGAGAAAGTAGCTGATGCAGTGATTTTTGCCTGGCAGCTCTGAGCTCCTGGGTTTATAACTCCAGACCGGTCTCGGGATTAGAGCTTCGGGGCTAAGAACACAAATTGAGATCAAAATGTTAGACAATAGGATGTAATGACTGCAGAATTGCCATAATAACAACGATATAATCTGTAATGATGTAATGGTTGTGTTGTATGCTATTGCTATGCAAGCTCAGAAAATAACTATTGGTTTTTTGAGATCACAAGAAAAATGAATCATGATCTCAAAAAAACTTTTGTTATGAAACAGTAAGAACAACAAACCAACCTTTATGGGTAGTAAATATACTGTTCACCTGATCTGAATATAACTATCCTAAAGTCTGTAGAAATGATTTGATTTCAATCCCAGTATACTAAGCTAGATTTACAAGAACTTTCCAAGCATTGATGATCCTGACTGTATATACAGTTTATAAGACACTCACCCACCCACCCACACACACACACACACACAATGTTTATATTCCCTGTATAGGCTTTAGTGATTTGCATGCTGACTCAAAATATTCAAACTAGCACGTGACCAATGGATTTGTTTCCACATTGTTCTCAACTGCAGTATAGTACAGATGAGTAACAAATTAAAGGAACAGTGTAACATCTTAGTAAGGCATTGAGCCACCACGAGCCTCCAGAACAGCTCAATGTACCTTAGTATTAAATCCACAAGTTAGTGGAACTCGCTGATCTCACCTTTGCAACATCGAGGTAAACATGAGGTTCTCCTTTACCAAATCAAAAAGATTCATCCATTTCTATCCACACAAATCACTCAGGTTCTCCATCAGTCACTTGTCATCTCCAAACTGGACTGTTGCATCTCACTCCAAGCAGGTCTTCCTCTGAATAGCATCAGGTGTCTGGATACAAAACTCAGCTGTGTGACCTTCCTATTCCAGATTTCCAGTACAACTCCATTGCTGTGCTCCTACCACTGGCTTCCTGTAGCTGCCCACATCAGATTTAAGACACTGATGCTTGCCTCTGAAGCCAAAAACACACCCTGCTCTGCACTATGCTCCCTCAGATCCTCCAGCAATGCTCGAATGATCCCACTATCCCACCATCCCACCATCTCTTAGGGGACAAGGAAGGTATGAGTTAATAATCTTCTCTGCTCTGGCCTTTAGACATCTGAACAGATTAGTCACTAGTTGTCATCAAATGACGTCCAAAGACCTACCTCTTCCTTAAAAGATGTATCTATGTGCTTTTCTTGTTGTATTTCCTCCCAATAGAGTTCAGCTAGTGAACCAGGATCGATGTACTCACTAACAAAGCACTTGTTTAAGCTGCTCTGGATAAAAGCATCTGCCAAATGCCATAAACATAAAAGCAAATGTAAATGTAGTGGAAGCAATAATCAACCTCTCTTATAAAAGATATTCCCTCATTTGTTGGTGTTTTACCAACTGACCAGAGGGCTCTCCAAAATCTTCCATATGTGTTCAGTTAGCATGTGATGTGGTGAAATTGAAGGAAATAGCTGATGATTTACATCATTTTCATCCTCATCAAAATATTCACTGAGTTCTGAGGAAGGGAGTGGGGTCATCTTGGTAGACACAACACCCATCAGGATAGAAAGGTTTAGTTTTCATCTGCTGATCGGCTCAGAAGATCTGCTAAATAGACTAAAAAAGGGAGTTTGGTGAAGAAATGGCTGTTGATTCCTGTTCTAACAGGATACCAGGAATTAGAAATTGAACAAAACTACATTGTGTCATTCTTTAGCCAGTACAAAAGTAATTCCTGGGGGGAAAAAAGCTATAGTGCGAAAGGATATAAAAAGAATAAACCACTTTGGGATTTGTTGTTATAGGAAAATCATCACCTCTGGAGCAGACAAAGATCATTGATAACTGGAATAGTGCAATATGTGCTGCAAGATGAATCCACAAATCCATCAGCTGAGATGATTGAGGAATATTAAATCATGCTCTCATGGAAAATACAGCATGGATATCAGACCCTGAGCCTTTTTGAAGTACTTGTTCAATATCTCTTTCTTAGACATTACTATAAATCACTTCATTATTACCATAAGTCGGGTCCACTGAGTGTCTGTACTGCTTTTAAGGATACTCAAGTACTTATATATTCATTTTACCGAAAGAGAGCAAGAGAGAGAGAGAGAGAGAGAGAGAGAGAGAGAGTGAGAGAGACGTCTGAAAAAATAAAATCAATATCATTAAAATCTAATGTGATGACAAAAGAATTTACAATCCGTGTAATTATATAGTCCTGATAATATCAGCAGAAAAAACCAGCTTTGTGACTCATGGTATCTAAATGCAAACATAAATAATAGTTCAGAACTGGCTCGTTGTAATTGTACACTTAAATGCATTCATTTGTATTTAATGCATTAACTACATTCATATGTATTTACATTTACAACATTTGGCAGATGCCCTTATTCAACTTACATTTTTTATCTCATTTTTATACAACTGAGCAATTAAGGGTTAAGGGCCTTACTCAAGGGCCCAGAAGTGGCATTTGAACTCACAACCTTCCAATCAGTGGTTGGATGCTTAAACCACTAAGCTAGCACATCCCCCCATTTTATATTTGATGTCGTATTACACTTGCTACATCTGTATAAGCAGGTTTGGATCGTAACAGAGGAAGATCGTTGTTATCAGTTATTTGAACTAATCATGTGATGAGTGTTTGTCAGTCATGGTAAATGGTCATCTGATGATGTCTTGCATTGGCGATTATGATTTATTTTTATTTCGCTGATAAAGATGCAGCTTTTTGTTTTTTTAATTGATAAGTCATATTTGTCGTATTTGTTGTATACTTTAAGCATTAACCCATGAGAGGAAATGAAGAAGACAAAGAAATGTAACTGAAACAAGACACTACCTTCGTTACCACAAGTAACCCGGAGTTTAAGTGTATGTTAAGATCTTAATAGAGCAAATAATTATTTCATAACAAAGATTTGAATTTACTGCAGCTTTCTAAATAGAAATATTTTTAACAGCTTCTAGGCCAACCTTTTGCATTTATAACTTCCTCTAATCTCTTTCAGATGGTCTGAACAGGTTTCAGTTCTTTGTTGTAATATAATTTTGGTTGTTTCTATGTTTGTTTAAAATGATTTTTCTGATGATTTTGCCTGCTGTTTTTTTATATTTGCATAACTATTTGCATAACTAATGTTTGTTTGTTTGTTTGTTTGTTTGTTTGTTTGTTTGTTTGTTTGTTTGTTTGTTTGTTTGTTTGTTTGTTTGTTTGTTTGTTTGTTGGTTGGGCAGCATGGTGGCTTAGTGGTTAGCACTGTTGCCTCACAGCAAGAAGGTCCTGGGTTCGAACAGGCAGGAGCCTTTTTGTGTGGAGTTTGCATGTTCTCCCCATGCCTGTGTGGGGGTACTCTGGGTACTCCGGTTTCCTACCACAGTCCAAAAACATATACATTAGGTTGATTGGTAATTCTAAATCCTCCCTAGGAGTGCGTGTGTGTGGTTGTCTGTCTATATGTGTGACCCTGTGATGGACTGGTGACCTGTCCACAGTGTACCCCTCCCTTTTGCCCAATGTGTGCTGGGATAGGCTCCAGCAGATCCCTGTGACCCTAATTAGGAATAAAGCAGGTGTAGAAAATGGATGTTTGTTTGTTTATCCTTATGTTTTGAATGAATGACTTCATAATGACTTAATAATTATAATTATAAATCAAGTCAAATGCAAATACAAACACTCAAATATGTATAGTCATTACTATAATATATAAGTATGCACTGTATATAATGTTTCCTTTTATAGATATAACATATACTATGCTATAGAACTAAATGTAATAATGTGGTAATTTTTTTTAAATGTTTTTTTAAATTTCCAAAAGAATGATCATTTATTTATTTATTTATTTATTTACTTTTTTTAAGGTAAGGTTTTAAGGTTTTTTAATTTTTTGCACAATATTATGTCTGTTTTTTTTTTTCTAACTAGATAATGTGTTATGTTAAATGTCATCACATTTATTGTCATATACTGGAAGTCCAGGTGAATTTTTCAAACTATTCCAGCCAAAAACAATTCATTTGAACTACATTAGCTCGAACGTACTCATTAGTTAAATAAGTGTAGTATCACACACTAATTCTGGCCCACAGCACTCCACATCTTGGGTTTTATATGGGTTAGCACACCTACTCGGTAAACTAGAGTAGAGGAAATATTAAACTCTTCCATGCTCTTTAACACCTAAACAATCTAAAGCATTTTGGCGAAGACTCCCCCAAGCGTAACAGCACATGCACTTGAAATAAAAACCCTGATTTCTTCTTTTCAGCAGATGCCATTTTGACTCATTCTCTCACCCAGTGATTTAACACTGGAGCTAACAGAAATATAGCTATGCGAGCACAGCTGTGTGACTGAGCAGTGAACCAGCAGCAGGATTACTGCAGCCACAACAGCCCCATATATGCCAATGTTTGTGGAAGGCTCATGGAGAGAGGAGAAGGGAGGCATGCAACAGCCTGACAGTATTGCAGGGTGGAACGCAACACCACCTGACCCGGGGTTAATATTACGCAGTAGCCATTAAGAGAAGGCATGTGTGTGTGTGTCACATGGCTGCATTAGCGTATCCAAGCTTTATGGGGCTTGTTTGGGTGAGTAAAGTGGTTGTGTTTCCCTGGGAGTAAATTGTTCTCAATGGCAACTCAGTCTACTCATGTTCTCTAACGGCATGCACATATTTCATGGACACACACACTGCAGAGTCTTATAATACACAGAATTTGAGTCCTCAGCATGTTGCTATGACAGAATGAACAGGATTTATGGTGTCTGCTCAAATCAAAACATATCACTGACAAAAAAATGTGTCTTTTATAATTCTACCTAATAAATAGATTAAACCAAAATCTAAACATCACACTCTGAAACTCCGCAAACTCAGCACAGCACCATCTCTGCTTCAGGATAGCTTTTAAAGTGCCTTCAATTCAGTATTTATGCCTGGTTAACTCCAGACACTGGAAAAAATTTCCAACATTCACATATCATACTTATATATTTTTGAATAAACATTATGCATTGAGCATGCGTGCAATATAATTATGCAACATTTGCCATGCATGGAGCTAAACATGCCTGTGGTACACATGATGTTCTAGTTGAGTGAAAATGTTTTGCACTGTCTTAACAATTCAGCTTTTACTCTGAAACAGATCTTTTGAATTGCACTGATGTATGGAAGGAATGACGGAGCTGGTATACAAAAGTAATCAACAGTGTGGTGGTGGGAAAGCAGAATTACTTATATCACTATAAAGTTAATTATTTTCCAACAACAAAATATTTTCTTCTTTTCATACCTACAATGATTACTATTTCTAAATTTTAAATAAAGACCTACCTGGAGGTATGGTGGGTTAGTGGTTAGCATGATTCTCTTGTACCTCTGGGGTTGGAGGATCATGGAATTTGCATGTTCTCCCTGTGCTTTGGAGGTTCCCTTCGAGTGTTCTGGTTTTCTCCCTCAGTTCAAAGACATGTTTTCGTTTAGAGACTAGCATCTATAACATGTCTAGTGTTTGTGTGTGTGTGATTCTTCCCATCCATGGTGTCCCCTGACCAGACCCCCCCTCCCCCTTGCCCTTACTCCCCTAGGATAGTTTGCAGGCTCTGTATGACCCTATGTGAGACACGCAACACAGAAAATAGCTGGCTAGATGGATAAAGAATTAAATAATACTTTCTGTTCTGTTTTGTATCTGTTTGTAGTGATGTGCAATGTTGTGGAACATCCACAGTTCCTGTTATCACTTATGAACATCATCAACCATCCCTTTCCAGTCTGTTGAAATTAATAAGCCAGAAAAAAATGTAGCTTGTCATGTTGATGCCAAACCGCAAAGCATAAACTCCAGTGTCCTGCAACAGTGATTGTTTTATAAATGTGATCATGTGGGCCATGTGCTATAATACCTGTGTAAGCTGACGCTATAGAAGTGATAATGTATTTGCCAGAACTATTGTCAGAGCTGATGTTGTAAAAATGCATCAGTCAACACTTTCTGACCAATCAGAATCAAGAATTCAACACGGTTCAATATTGCTGGGAGTAGAAATCCAGAAAAGACCTCTCACACAGTATCTGTGATATCAATGCGTTTGTTTATCATGTGTGGTTTATCATGTAGAAACATGTTCTCTTGTCATCACAGCAGAGGAACAACAAGAGCTTATCATTGAGGATTTACAGCATGTGTTACGAAGCGAACATTAAGCCCACACCACACCAAGCCGAAATTCCCCAACACCAGTAAACCCTGACGCTTGGTGTGATCCGTGTGTGTGGTCGCTGAAACTCTTCAAGTTCACACCTCATTACACTGCTGGTTTACTTGTTTTTCTGGAATACTCATAAAACTAATCTCCTAAATTACTTTGAGGATGGAAACCAAGTCACTGTATGCATTTAAAAATTACTAGCAGCATAATATTTCTATGATTTATCCTGATCACATTATCCAATAAGCACATATTAGAGAATTTTTCTGAGTAAATAATAAACATTTGCCTATAAAAACAACACTTTCTTCTTTCAGTTTGCACGTTGCCTTTATTAATTAAACAATTCCACCCACATTTGTTGACAAATAACAACACAGATGTCACCTTCTATTCAGTACATGCACTATATTACTCATATCAATCCCCAGTAGCAATTTAGTTTGTTAATTAACCAGCTTAGTCATCAACCCTCACCCAGAACAAGGAATAACAATGGGATAAACCGGCTGAACTCTGATCACTGATCACTGTGAACTGTGTGACGAATCTGTGATTTAACTGTGAAAACCTAACTATACACTCTTTGGGTTCTTCAGGGCTCTTGGGATACTAAATAGATTACATAATGGCTGATTTGCCTTGCAGTCAGAATTATTGTCAGAGCTGCTGTTATAGAAAATGCATCAGCTTCTGACCAATCAGAATCAAGAATTCAGCAAGATTTATTATTACTTTTTAACTGAGTTTTTTTTTTTTTTTTTTTGGGGGGGGGGCACTGGTAGAAGCCCAGAAATTACTGAAATAAACCCTAATTTCTCCTTTCACACAGAAAAAGCCTACAGTAAAAGACTTAGACTTAAAAGAGACTTAGATATTTTGACAGAAACTTTTATTTTCAAGCATGTACTGTAGCTACAAAATGTACAGTACAAAATCAACTGATCAATGACACTACAATATAAAGAATGCAAAAGGCCTCTTAGTTGAATATTTACAGATCCTTAGCTTTATAAATCGTTTCCAAACGTCTTTATGATGTTCAGCATGTTTATTCTAAAAGGTTCCGCACAGTCATAAAGAATGTCTTTGTGTGCCAAAGCATTACAGTTTCCCTTCACTGGAACTAAGAGGCCTGAACCTTTTACACCATGACAGTGTTCCTGTGCACAAAGCCATCTCCATCAAGACACGATGTGGAGGTGAAGGTTAGAGTTGAACACCTCGAGCATCCTGCACACAGACCTGACTCAACCCCACTGAATACCTTTGGGATGAACTGGAAAACTAACTGCACCCCAGACCTCCTCACCATCCCATGTGATAGTGTCCCAGACAGTGTCTGATCTCACTAATGCTCTCGTAGCTGAATGATCACAAATCCCCACATCCATGCTCTAACATCCTTTGAAAAGCCTTCACAGAAGAGATGAGTGGAGCATAGTATAAGAGCAAAGGTGGACAAAATGTGGAACAGGATTTTAATCAAGGACATATGAGTGTGATGGTGATTTGATTTTTTAAATGATTTATTACATTAAGGTTTCTTGGCCTCCTAAAGAGGTTCTACTTGGAAGCTTCTCAGATAAGCCATACTAAGTATTCCTTCAGCTTAATGTTCTTAATCCTGCAAACTTTGTCTAATTTTTTTATCCCATGTGCTGTATGTAATTGATCTGTACAAATAATAGAATAACGTGATCTTTCTAAATAAAGATTAGCATGAAACTACTCGTTATCCCGCCGTGTTCTTTGTGAACGTGTAAAGTGGGCTTACATAGAACGAATGTAAGCCGTCTGATTGCTTGTGTTTGCTCTTTTCCTGTTGCCTCAATGTGCATCCTCATGCCTGTCAGCATATTTTCATTACGCTTGTAGAGTACACACAGGCCTCACACACCAAACACTCATCACTTTCACTGCACTCGTCAGAACTGCAAAACAGTGTGCTATGCTTTGATCCGTATTTTACATGCGAATTGGGAATGTTTGCTTTTAATAGAAATTGCGTGCAGAAATTGATCTATTTAACAAAGAACACATGCAATTAGAGATATTTAAAGTTAAAATATTTGAAAGATGCTGTAAAATTAATTAAAAGTAATTTAACTTTCTAATACTTTCCCAAACATTAATTCTTATTATTTAGTAGCATTTTTTTCCCGTCTGAAAAATGATGATTTCAAAAGTTTTGGCACCCACGCGATCAATATTTCGTCAATTGTTCCCTTATAAAAAAGAATAACATTACCGAGCCTCTTTCTGTAAAGAGGTTGAAGGCTCACATTTCCATGCAGAAATGTTCATGCATGTTGACCTCTTACATTTAGACCCCAGGTTAAAATCCGGAAACTGAGATGGCGATTTACAAAACATTGAGTTTGTATTCCTTTAATCATATCACGATTTGAATGTTGGTTTCAGATTGTCATCTTGTTATATAATCAATTTACTTCTGTGTGCTAACTTCCTTGCAGAGGCATCCAGTGCCACTGATCAGCACACATTTTTTCATAGTGGGTTTGGTGCCTTTAACTCTTAAGCAGATTACTACTGTCAAAAAAACATGCTGATGATGCTGACAGGGCAAACATTTTATTGTAGGTTATTCCAGTTAGGGATTGTTCTTTGGATAGGATTTACTTCCAAACAAATTTTTCATTTTTATTTTAAAATTACTATAAAAATAAAAAATCAAGGCTCAAGGATTGTGTTAGTGTTCAAACTGTGGTTCATGTGAATTTCTTTAAATAGCTGGTGAAATATTTTAGTTTTGAGAAGTTGAGTTCAAACCATTTCTCAGAAACACTCCCTCTTTAGGCTTTAATGACTTGAGATTTTTTTTTTTTAAATAAAACTCACTCAAAACTCAAAATTTTAAATAAAATTCACTTACAAATGATCATTCACACCCTGTAAACACCCATGAAACACATGATGGTAATGAGTAATAGTATTTGGTCCACTAAGCTTTCCATTCCTGAGCAGTGCATCATATTTCCTGTGGTTTCCCTGGAGAAGGAGCTATAAATAAACACAGAAGGAGGGTATAAAAACCCCTTGAATCATCTTAGACTGTGATTCAGCAGAAGAAAGACATCAGACATGGACACGGCGCTCTCTGACTTAAAACAAAAGCGGAATCAAATGAAATAACTACGTGATATTTCCTCAGATGTGTGTGATCACATGATGGCTTTTCCATGACAGAACTGCCCTCTTACTTATTGTTCTACCGTGGTCACCTCTCTCAGACAAATGCCAAAACTTTCAGCTTTATCGTTTAAGTACAATCCCCTCAACTGAAAACTGTCACTTATCTGTAGCAACAATGCACAACGTGTCTATTTGAATGAATTTCCATTCCACATACATACAGTATGACTGAGATTGCAGGATAAAGTAGGGGCGCAGTCGGAGTTCCTGCTGTTTTTAATTTAGTGAAAGTTTGCTTAGCTGCTGTTAGGATGATGGACAGCCTGCCGTTGTAGCTTCTTATCAGTGCTGCTTCAGACTTCCTGTTTTATAAACTACAGCTGTCTTGTGCTTATGAGGCCAAGGTTTTGAACTGTCATGAGCTGCATGGGTCATTCTGTTTTCTTTTGTCCTAATGTACAGTATAATGCAAGGGTTATCAAACTCTTTGGGTCCCTTTAAACCCTTTGTAAGATAAATTCAACTGACTGCCTCAGTGTGTGTAATCCAAATTCATATATTATGATGATTATTTCAAATGTGTAAGATAATATTACTGCAGTTATTATTGAACAGTAGTTGTTTTTTTATTCTTGATCCTCCATGTCCAGAAGTGTGGATTAATATCGTTTTACCAGTACACTTGCGTTCCATTCTGCCGACACGATGAAAATCGATTTGTCAGACATTTTTAGTCTATTATTATTATTTTTGCTGCAAATAAGCCAGGACTTTGTTGGCTTTCAGTGTGAGATGTGTGTTTTTCCTTCTGTTGGATAACCTTACACATAATTTTGGTGGTTGTAGAAAATGTCTTCAAATTTTATTTGCTTATGAACAAACACTCAGAGAACAAAAATAGGTTTGATATCACCATTTACTTTGAAGATAGAAATGTTTAACAAAACTAACCATTTTTTTGTTTTCTTTGAAAATAGTTCTCCTATTAGGCTAGGTAAAAACAGAAATCCTTATGAAAAACTACAAATTCTTAAAACCCTATGTGTCTACTTTTATATGAACTTCATATTAACCACCACTGTGAAGTGAAACATGACAAAGACATCCAATATTTAATATGGAAACAACAAAACAGATGCAAATTCCATTTTTTGGTCTCTGGAAAAATCCATTCATTAACAAAAGAACTGAATAATAAATAGAATAATAATTGTGATTTATGATTAAGATCCATTACCCAGATAGTAAAATAGGTCTGGCCCAGATCTGGCCCACACAATGCACTTACACTCGGCCCTCATACCACAAAGACCTTTGGTGTCCCATGTATGGTTTGCCAGAGGCGGGCCAGACGTGGGCCAGCACAGGGCCAGCACTGGGCCACACCACATAAACCAAACCATAACTGGGCCACATCTGCCATCTGATCTGCCATCATATAAACAGTGCCATCACTGCCAGACCTGGTCCACATCTGGTTGACATACCACTTGCCATGCCAGAACTCAGCCAGCAGTGCCGGCTTAATGCCAGATCTGACCCAGACCCATCTGCTATGTGGGTAGTAGGCTGTATTGTGTTTAACATGTGACATAGTGATAGAAATAGAAAAATGAATTAAAAAGATCTTCATCATGAAGTCAATGATCGCTATTATCAAATTCACACACTATTAAAATGTAACCAATGATACAGATGTTACCTTAGAAGTGAGAGTTTTAACATACAGAGACACCGCCCTTTTAATGATAAGTACATTTTGAGGAACTACTACCACTTTGAGGAAGACACTTGACGCATGGTCTAGGGGGTTTTTGTGAAATTTTCTATGCAAGTTGGCTAATTAACTAATTCTATTGTGATGATGCAGAATGAATCCAGCGAATGAAGCCAGTGCCTGTAATGCAAATGTTTCTTTGGCATCATATATTGTATTTTTTAATCGTGTTAATGCAAGAGAAAGCCAGTCAGCCAGTGCTAGGAACAGATTTTAATTGCAGTCTTATAACTTTGCTAACTGGGCAAGATCTTGATAGGGAAGAAGAACTGTGCCAAGAAGAACAAAAAAAGCACAAAGCAGAACTGAGATTTAATCCAGCGGATACCATTAGGTGTGGAAAATTGTCTGTGGTGTATTGAAATACTTTCATATAACCGTTGTGAGGATTAGTGTGACACACCTCAGAGTGGTAATGAGAAACAGTACCCACCTGTGCATTGTTAGCGTTAGCTGTTTTTATTTGCAGTTTCTTTCCTCAGGACTTTATTAGATTGTAGAGAGAGATGGGGGATGGGGGAAAGGGGATGGGCTCAGATAAGGCAGAAGTGCTATATGAAAATGTTGTGAATTAATATAAAACAAATTGTGCTAATAGACAGCTCTGCATAGCAGGGTGTGTGACCAGGTGTGTGACAAATATGTTAAAAGAAAATTATGACACATTTATGCTGTAATACATACATTTTTTCATTGATAAAGTTACTCACATATATTTCTTCCACTATCCGGCTTGTTAGAAACATTTCCTGCCCACAGGCTTAATCATGTCCAAATATGAAAATATAAAGCCAGTCAAATGTCCTGTTAGTCATCTGAGGTCATTATTTAATTTTGCTATTTTTATCAGTTACACCCTCCTCTTACATTTCACTGAAGTCATGTAAACGATTCCATGATCCTTTTCGGCTATGAAATGTTTCAAGTCACATTTGAGTTTAACAAAGGTTAAGATGGATGGATACACTTCTGGAGGAAATCAGTGACTCAATGGGGCGATGTCGCTGACCATGTGCTAAAGTATTTCCCCTCCAGACTGTCAAAGATAATAGACGGTCAAGAGCAAAAGAAAAAACTCTTGTCAAAAAAATCTATTTTTTAGCCCATATGTTGGAGACTGGTGAAATTCTTTTCCCTTCACTCTAACTGTGTTAGCAGTGGCTGATTGTGATGTCAAGCAATAAGGAATGATACAGCTTCAGGCAACAAATTAGCGCCAGAATGTCTGACCAGAGATTTGGATTTTCACTTCATTTCATCCATGTCACAATGTCATTCGGAGTTTTGCTGTATATCTAACAGGCTCAAGCTCTGTTAAAAATAAACTGTGGATATGTGAAGACTGCAGGGAGGATTCCAGAGGCGACCGGGGGTCGAGAGCAGAGGGCGAAGGCCAACTATTTGTGTTCACTTCATTATATGTTTTGCAGGAGACAGAAACTCACGTGCCCATCTCCGCGTAAAAAAACACGGCCATGTTTACTCTAATGGTAGCGAGGTCTTACTATGCGTCTCTCAGCACGGCTAATCATGAAGTGGTGAGAGGGTTTGACGTGTAGAACATGTGATGCGAGAGCAGAGGCAGTGCAAGTCTGGAATGTGCTGCTGTGGGATGGAGAGATAGCAGAGAGATGGAGGCAGGCTGTGGTCAGGAAAAATGAACAAAGACCCATCTTCTTTGTTCTCTCATTATCTTCATTATCACTTGTATTATTGAGTAATCGCTTGACGTATATTTTACGTCTCTACCGTGAGACATAATAGGCTGCTTAAGAAGTATATAAAATAAAAGCAAGTCATGTTTTATTGCTCAAGACTGTGTTCCTGCAAGTGTTGTAGAAAATATGAAGCTTTGAGTTTCTCGCTTATGATTTTCACCAGTTTCATCATGTAAATCCTTCCATTCATCCGCCCATATTCAGTAAGCTCTTTATCCTGATCCAGCTCTCTGTGAGAGCAGCTCATGGAAATGTAGACATGAACATCTTAAATTTCATGCACAGCTAGAAACAGATTTTCAATCGCAGACTCACAACTCAATATAACATTTTCCTGCTATGAGTCTTCTGTTGTAGCAGCCACTCGAACCACTGTGTACACGTGAAAAGTATGCAAGTGACTCAGAAAGTAAACATATGAAACATGCAAGTTTCTGAACAATTCAGCTACAATTGTTCACCGAATTGATTGCCCTTGTCAGAGAAAAGCTCTTGAAGTTTGAGATCAAGACCAAGCCCTTCATTGTAAAAGTGGCGAGATGCACAGAGAGTCAGTTTTATGTGGCAAACAATGAGTCTTATTTGTATTGAGCAAGTTCAGCTTGAACTCAAAGGTCAGAACTGGGAGGAGATGGAGACAGTTTAGAGGAGATTTTATCTCTTCAAACATCTCTTCTATGGGTGTCACCTAATGAAAGTTTCTTTCGATGGAATTCTGAGAGTTCATTTGATGCTTCGATTTTGTTCAGTTCTTATTTTTTGCTTTGAAGTGAAATACTAACACAAATAAGAGTCTTGTGTAAATTTAGGTGTAACTCGGAAGCTGTTTTACTGCTTCTTTGAAAAGCATGTTGCAATTAAAATGCCATGACTAAGATAAAAGATTGTGTTGCTAGTCACAATATATTGCATGTAATTTCCACAAAATATTTGTAGATTGTTGCAGTCAGATTTGGTGAATTTTATATACCCCTTTAGCAAATTTATTTAGAAAACCATGTTCTTAATATAGCTCTCCAGCTCACATCACTGGTCAAAAGAATAGATTTTCAGCACTCACAGCAAGTGTACAAATCCTGATTGAGCTGCACTTGGGCAAACCCAATCACAACTGAAAAACTGCTCACTATTTTTCCTAACAACTAATCACCATTGTTTCCAAATGCCAATCATTGATCACCATTTTTCCCGATAGATAATCACTTATCACTGTTTTTCCCAACAACCGATTACCATCACCACTGTTCCCAATGACTAATCATTCATCACTGTTGTTCCCAACAACCAATTCTCAATCAGTACTGTTCCCATCAACTAAACACTGATATCTAACCTTCCCAATTACCAAACACTAATCACTATTGTTTTGTAACGACCAATCACTGATCACAAATTTTCCTAAAGACCAATCACCACTGTTCCCAACAGCCAATCATCAGTCAACAATGTTTCTAATGACTGATCACTAATTACATTTTTCCTAAAGACAAATCACCATTGTTCCCAGCAACCAATCACAGATCACTGTTTTTCTTAACTCATCATACATCATTGGTTTTCCCAATGACTAATCCCCAGTCATGACTGTTTCCATCAATTAATCATTGATCACCATTGTTTTTTACTAACCAATGACCAAAAATATCTTCTGTTCTTTTCTATTCTGATGAAACTCTCTTCTCATCTGATAAAAAAATAATAATAAAATTTAATTAAGAGTCTGTATAGTCCTTCTTCTTGCAGAACCTTTTCATGTTCAAACAATTCACTGAATATGCAAATCAGCAAATCAGTGATGTCATCTGGTAATGTTTTGAGCACAAATTTCCCTGACTATGAAGTCGTAAGTGGGTGTGTCAAACCTAGCATGTGTTTTTGATTGCACGGCACCTCCTCAAACACGTGTCCACTGAAACATCTGTTTATCTGACGATGTTTGAGAACATCTTCTCTTCGTGTTTAGTTCACACTGAGGAAATGACAAGACACTCACAGGGCGTAAACAGCTTTTAATAGAAAGAATGAAGTCCTTAATAACAAACTCGTACATTTTGTTTAAGTATGTGTTGCTAATAAACTAGCTAGTTTTTATGGTATGAGGAACCAATAAAATATTAGCATGAAGTATGTTAATACTTCTAGTACAACTTCTAATGATCAAGCTGAGGGTCCAGTTATTTTGCTATTTGGGCTTTTGTTTCTAACATCAGGACAACACATGAGGATTAGCACCAATTTTATTCTCCATCTCTTTGATATCCATCCACTTGGATATTGGACATACTCGTATTCAGCTCTTTGGACGTGAAGTGCTAAAATAAGTTTAAACTTTGACTTCTACAACTGAAAAATTGATAGATGATAAAATTGAATGCTGGATTGAAAGATGGCTATTGATTGGTGATGGTGACTTCAGTTAATGTGCCTAACCAGAAATATTTATCATTTATATGTAAAATCATTTTAAACTTAAAACAAATATATTAAATTAAAGTCACAAATTGGAGTATTTCACTAAAGGAGTACTTTAAGAAAGTGTTTATTACAGTCATTTCATTTCATTAGCCATTAGCTAATGAAGGATTTCCCATAATAAACTGAAAATCTTGGTTAAAGAAAACTGAAGCTGTTTTAACCTGACAAGAAGCCAGGACTCTAAGTATATCCCACAAGGCGTGGGGTGCTGGGAAAGCTCTTCCTCATACTCATGCATTTCTCTTGATCCAGGAAGAGTGAGTTAGCCTTGATGGAGAGGTCATGCTCCAGAGCCACTTTGGTCTTCACCAGGTTCTGCAAAGTGTTTTCGGCCTCCATCAGTCGTTCCCTCAGACTATGAATTGTATCCTCGATCTCCCTCACTTCAGTCACCAACCTGAGAAAGATGATGGGGAAAGAAGTGAAAATATTCTATGCTACAATAATTTCCAGGCAAGTATACAGATTTTTTGCAAATAGTAAAACATATAATGTCAGATTTGTTCCTTGCATATCTCTGATTTTTTGATAGGTTCTTCAACATTGCACCTGTGAAATGGGTTGTCTCTGCAGAGTTCCACATTAGGTCTGCGGGTTCTTTCCTCCAGACGGGTCTGAGCCACTTTGAGAGGGTTCTCCTTATCACGAATCGCCCTTTTCAAGGTGTCAATGAGCATTTCAGTCTGGTAGATCTCCTGGAGGGTCTGAGGAAAAGAGAGGAGATGTTGTGGAGATGTGGACTGTTTAAAGATAACATTCAATCCTGCTGTTCTTGATCTAGTGACTAGAAGGTTGCAAAGTTTGGAAATCCCTAAATGTAGGTAAAAATTATTAAAGTTATATATAAGTTGTGGTATTTCATCGGTGTGGTATTTGGTCTTCACATGGTGCTATGAATTTGTTCTCTCTAGGTTAGTGATTAACAGCTGGTCAGGGGCTAGAAATATTGACAGTAATGCTACCAATCCATGTTTGTTTCATCCTGTCCACCATGTTATCTCTTCACAATAAAATACCTTTAGTATGAAAGAGTCTGTGCATGATACCAGGCAATGGACTGACCTGCTTGTTTTGGCATTTTCATGTTCAGTCATGTTCTTGTGGATATTTTTGAAGTGCTGTTGATATAGATGGGAATTTATTTGAAACCAAAAGGACAAATATCTACGTGGACAGAAATATTTGATGGACACGTTCTTCATACAGGTTGCATATTGTGCGCATTAGTCTCAGAAAGCAGACACTCCATGGTTCTACCTCATGCGGGTCACGTTAGACATCCAACTTATCCACTCCACTGAGCACACTGACACACTGTAGGTGATGGTGCTTTATTAGCTACCTTAAGCCTCTGATAAGAGCTAGAGCTGTCAATAAATTTACTGTGACCTTCAGTTACCCTGCTACACAATAGTGCACAGTGTTTAATGGTTTTTCTTTACTGAGCTTATCCCAGACACATGGTGCAATCAGTCCAGACACACCAATTTCTCTATTTAGCCTAAAACACAATTTGGTCCATTTAAATGCCGGGCTGTGTAAAATAATTTTGGCTGGTTCATACTGATACAGTCATGAAATGTGGTTGCTGAGGAATTTTGAGAATTGAGAAACCTGCAAAGAGGAATAAGTGCATGTATAGGACATAGGGTTGTAGTCTGTAAATCATCATAATCTCAAGATAAGATATGGAAGGAATTCCCTTGTTACGGCTATGTTAGCACCACTTAAAACAGCTGCACATAAAATATGTCAACACTGCGTCTGGTTTTTATTATCGTCGTTTAAACTGATCCTGGATGATTAAAGATTTGCTTCTGAAAACGAATAACAATATCACAAATCATAGAGCAGAGTTAACCACAGGCTGTTGTATGAATCCTTCAAAGGAATGCTTTAGTACTAACACATGCAAACATCACTGATTTCAAAAAAGACCACAAAAGATTGTGATTGTCGTCTGGCAACTTCTCCATGCTTTAGGGTCTTTTATCATGCCCGTGTTTACACGAGGTCCGAGATGTGAGCGATGTGTCGTGGCCCTCACCTTAGCCAAGTGAGCCTGCAGGCTGTTCTTGGTATCCGCCATTTCAGAGATGCGGTTGGTGAAGGCTACGTTAACATTATTGAACTGGTTCCACATCTCGTTGGAGGTGGTGTTAAGCAGCACCTCGGTCTCATCACGGAGCTTGTGTGACGCTGCACGTTCACTCTGAGAGTGCAGGATGTTGTCGTCGGTGAACTTTGACCATGTGTCAGGCAAGCTCAGACTGCTCTCATATTAAAAAAATAAGCAATAATAATAATAATAATAATAATAATAATAAGCAACAAAAAGAACAACAACAACAACGATAATAATAATAATAATAATAATAATAATAATAATAATAATAATAATAATAATAATAATAATAAATACATTAATTAATTAATAACTTAGCACCAAAGCAAAAGAGCATTATTTTATTCCATTAAATAAAAAAGTAGCTAAATAGTTGAGATCTAGAACCATATGGACATCTAGATTATGTCTGCCATGATGAATATTGTGTATTTTTTCCTCAAAGTGGCAATGTTCTTAGGAAAATATTGAAAAATGTTGTTTCTTTTGGTGTTTGGACCACTTTGAAAACAGTGGATGTATCTTGCAAATTTTAGCTACCTTTCTAACATTTATCTAATATTATTATTGCCTACTGAGAATTTTAACCCATATTAATTTACATTGGTGATTGATTAAACAAATTTGCAGGCATATTGTGTGTTTTCAGTATATTATGGGTTCAGTCAGCAGCAGTCAGCATTCTACACAATGTTCAGTCCTGAAGTCATTTCTGTTTCTACATTCAACATCCAAATGATATTAAACATTGATTTTAAAGCAGTTACTCAATTCAGGCAACATTATTATATTATACCTGCATATTACTTGCAGATTGAACTTCGAACTTATATCCAGTTCTTCTGTGTTTCTACACACATCTGAGTTGTTCTTGCTCCTAGCACTTTTCTTCATCTTTACTTTATATTACTTTTGAGGAGAGATGTTTTGCATCTCTGATTTAAAACACTATTGCGAGATGCATTTTTTTTTTCTCGCACTGGCCCTATCTTTATGCAGTGTAAACCTGAACATACAAATTCTTGGCAGATAGCCACAACTACTGCTAAAATATGGTGTATGTCAGTTCTATCTTATCTTATTTTGTTTTATTTTATCTTATCTTATATTAGAACAGCAGCTCTGGGAGAATTTCTGCCTGAATGTCAAATCACTAAGTTTATATTAACGTACTCATTCCAGTACATTATTATTTCTATAGGGAATTTGTACACTCTAATAAAAGGGTTCTTCTTTCTTTCTTTCTTTCTTTCTTTCTTTCTTTCTTTCTTTCTTTCTTTCTTTCTTTCTTTCTTTCTTTCCTACTGAGGTGATATTTAGTGATTTTTTTAAATGTATTATTTTACTTTTAAGTGAGTTCTTGTTCTATAACAGATCAAGTGTTTCTACTGATTTTTTTGTAATTTTCAATTAAGATCAAAAGTGAAAACTAGAGAATAGCTTAAAAGATAGTCCTTGGGATAAGTGATCATCCTGTCCTGGATGAATGTGTGTGTGGTGTTCAAATATAGACCTCTCCATGAGGATGATCTCTCTGAGAAACTCACGAAGGGTCAAGGCGCTCGATGCCTCTGTAGTAGCTGATGCCGTCCGAGGTGTTGCGCAGCTGATGACATCGGTCGTCTATACGCTGAGCTGTGACTTTATCGTTTAAATCTCTCTCCAGTTCATGCTGCACTGATCGGTTTGATCTAAAAAAGTAGAAGCACACACACACACACACACACACACAAAATTCCCTATTTGTTATTTCTTCAATGTTTGAGTTTTTCAGAGCCAAAAATTCTTGCTGAAAAATTGAAACTCACGCCAGCTGTGCAATGACTTTGTCCAAGTTCCTCCTCATTCTCTCCTGACATGACTTTATCACCTCCACTTCCTGAATGAGAGAAGAATATAAAGCAAAGCAATTTACAGGAAGATCTATCTTAATTCAATCCAAGCAAATTTTTAACTTCTAAAACATATTTATATACATATTTATAATCATATTTATATTTCTTAGAAATATTACAAAATTAAATTAAAATTGAATTATTATTATTATTATTATTATTATTATTATTATTATTATTATTATTATTATAAATAAACTTTACAAACATAAAATCATTAAATGCAGCTGACAGTGCTTCCAAACAAAAACTAAATTAAAATCAAAAATAGTAAGAATCAACAAAAAAGTAAAAGTGCAAATTGTTGATAATTATATAAATAATAAAATACATAATAGAAAATAACGAGAAAAAACCCCAAAATATATTCATTATTATTTTATATATTTATTATTATATTTATAAGTTAACTTAAAATGATGTGCCTTCAAATGCTTTTTAAAAATAATAAATAATTTGTCAAATTTCTATAGGTTAAAGGTTTTAGATGTTTGGAGCATAATGACTGAAATCTGTTTACATGACTGTTTACGGTGTACATTACAATATATCATAAACTCAACGCTAAAATTGGCATCAGACTACAAAATGAAACATGTTATGATAAACAGTCAGAAGATAAGAAGGTGTGAAATCATTTATTACTTTAGAAACAACTAAGATGACAGTTAGAGACCTTAGCGATTAGCTAAAGCGATTAGCATTATTGTCCAAAGACTGGGTATTAATTCTACTACCATCATTATCATCTTTAAGTTTAAAAGATAAAAAGGAGCACTGCACCTTGATCAGGTCTTTTTCCACGTCATCGTGTACCAGGTCAATGGACATCCTCTTCTCTCGATGAAACAAGCATTCCTGGGACACCTTCAAAAAAAGAAAAAAAGTTCACCGCTCCACCATTAAGTCAAATCAAGAAGCTTTTATCGTCATTTCAACCATATATAGCTGACGCAGTACATAGTGAAATGAAACAGGACCCTGGTGCTACATAAAACAACACAGAGCTAAGGACTAAAAGTTACCTAGCCATGTAAAGTGTACAGTGTGCAGCTAGTGCAAACAGTGCAAGACAAGGACAGCACAGACAGACAATACAAACACAGTACAGGACAGATATACAGTATAAAAATAGCACAGACCAGTACACAGTCTATATTGTGCAAAGAAAGGGATGCTTGTAATGATGCATATGTACACAAAATATGTATCGTTACAGTACAGTGCTATAAACTATGGTAGCTTAGTGGGTACGGCAATGGTTTTCTGATTGGAAGTTTGTGAATTCAAATCCCTGGTCTACCAATCTGCTGTTGGTGGGCCCCTGAGCAAGGCCCTTAATGCTCAGTTGTATAAAATGGGATAAAAATGTAAGTCCCTCTGGATTAAGGCATCTGCTAAATGATAGAAATGTAAATACTAATGAATATAAAGAAGCATTTATTATTAAAGGTGCTTATTTTTCAGCAGGACTTTGTGTTGTGGAAGTTGTGATGTTTAACTTCGGGTCTAGACCTGTAATGATCTTTGGGGGTCAAATTTTACAGTGTTCCTTATTAAAAGTGCTATATAAATAAAATGAAATTGAACTGATTTGAATTAAATTATTATTGCACAAGAGTGAAAGGATTTTTCCTATATTTCTAAATCTTCATTTATTATTTGTTACCTAATGTATGAGACTATTTTTGATAATTATAAAATAAACTGTTTAAATAACTGAAAACTGAATGCTTTTATACTGCTTCATTAAAAAAATAGTGCTTTTAGAGTGTCAGAATTTAAGCTGTGGTAATGAACGGTATTGGAAATTTCAAGGTGTGGAGACATGTACACCAAAATGCTTATGGTGAGGTTGAGCTATTTGCTTACATGTAACAGAATATAGAAAACAACCATGTACACACACACACACACACACATACACACACAAAGCTTAAAGAAAATGATCAAAATGGGGGGGGGGGTCAAAGGAAATAGAATAAGAGTACGGTAAACAAAATATTATATTCAATGCACCTCATTTGACCAACCAAGGCAGAAGTTATTTTCACTCAGATCTACACTAATGTATATATTTAGTAACATAACAGCAAGTGAAGCATGGAGACAAATTGCAGAAAAACGCCCAGTGAAGCCCAGTGTAGATAAGTAGAGAAAGAGAGACCGGAAAAAATGGTGTACATAAGAGAAAGTGTCACACCTCACTTTACTTTAGCATCTATTGAGCAAGCAGCGATACAGAGAGTAAGCCAAGGGAAATCAACTGTGCTGCAAGATATATAGGAAGTAGCTAGTTATTCAATTTAATTAAATTTATTTGTATAGCGCTTTTAACAATGGACATTGTCTCAAAGCAGCTTTATATAGTAAATAGAAACATAGAATAAAAATGATGAAGTTTAAAATTAAGCTACTATTTGTCTCTAACATTTATCCCGATTGCACAAGCATGAGGCGATGGTTGCAAGGGAAAACTCCCTGAGATGATGTGAGGAAGAAACCATCAGAGGAACCAGGCTCAGAAGGGAATCCAACCTCAGTTGGATGACACTGTACAGAAAATAATGTAAATGTAAGTAATTTCCCTCAACAGTTTATAGTCATGTGCAATTGTGCAACTAAGAGCTCCTGAGGAACTAATAGGTCACCTATTTCAACAAGTATTCAACTGTTGATGTCTGAAGAATCCTCCTACTCCTTGGGTATCTGTTCCCTACAGAGGCTATAAGAAAGTAAGCTGATCCCTCAACACTACCCCGGGCTTTCTAATCTTCACCCAGATCACTGTGACATGAAGAGGATAAAGAATGCCCTCATAGGCTTTCCCTGTGTCATCTAGTTTCATGTTTACCTAGTAACAGCTTCCTGGTAACTTTTATTTCCAAGCACATAATGAGTGAGTTACTAGTTAATAAAGGCTACATACAATACAGGTACATTTTCAGGGCAAAATTATTCATTGTTGCATATCCATTGCTGTGCACAAGATGAGATCTCCCTCTCACAATGGCTTTGATAAAGAGTAGTCCTACATGTTCCCATATTACAGCTTTGTGTCAATTATGAATGTTTTAGAAGTCTCTCTATTATGGTTGCTGACCTGGTTGTCTTGTGGTGTGTATTATTTGCTATTTAATTTTACCCTCACCATTAGCAGAGAGGGGCCAGAATATGATATGTGCTAAACTCCACCCAAATTGGTTGAATATAGTGCAATTCCTTGTCTACACTCAAGGATTCTGCACCATCCATCCTACACAGGGTTGCAAAGAACTTAGATTCTATCCCAGGGGTCTCAGGGCACAAGGCAGGTGACACCTTGGAGGAGGTGTCAAGCTATTGCAGGGCACGATAAAGCACACACCCATTCAATTTAGAGATGTCAATCAGCCTACAACACATCTTTATATTGGAGCAGAAAACCATAATACTCAGAGAAAACCTAGCAAAGTTCAGGGAAAACATGCAAACAAGGCAGAGGCAGGATTTGAATCCCCAAACCCCAAATGTGGTGAGGGAAGCATTATAAACACTAATCCAGCTATGCAAACCAAACCAAATTCCTGCATAGTCTATAGTGGAATTGACGAGATTGTTATTCAGAAAAAAACACAAAGAGTACACCTGTAGTGGCCCCTCGGTCTCAGCCAGCGCTCTCTCCAGTCTGCGTTTCACCTCCATCAGCGCCGCTATCTCTGTCACCATGTTGTCAATTTCATGGCCCAGCTCAGACCTCCAGAAGCTGATATCATTGAGTCTCTCCCCCAGGATCCTGCTGGTGTTCTCCTGAGTCCTGCGGGTGCACTGTTCCCGGTCCTGGATCATCCGGATCGTGTCCTTCCTCAGCCTCTCTGCACTCTTCCTAGAAGATTCTGAATCTCGGTAGTTGCTCTGGTTGGATTTGTACCAGTCATCTGGTGTATAGCGTGTCGTTAGTGCAGTCCTGTTAGATGGGTAGAACATAGTCTTGGCCCGAACCAGGTCCAGGTTTTCTCTTTGTGTTATGGGGATGATGGAAGGAATAGCACTCCCACTCCTGAAGTACATGTTAGTCCTCCAGTTGGAGTTCTGGTTGGTTCTGTAGCTGGATGCTGTTGTAGAGATGGCTGGCAAGAAGTTACTGCTCTTGGGCCGTGTATATGTGGCCAATTGTGTTGAACCAATCAACTCCATGTTTGTCCGGCAAAAATGAATCTAGTTTAAATATGAAATGAGGCAATATATTTAAATAACAATTGTGATGACAAGTCAGTTTTTACTGTTGGTTGGAAAATGTAATAAATCTATGACGTTCCTTTAATAATAAAACTGAATAACTCTGAAGAATAACTGAAGAAAATGTCCCAATTGCTAATATAGAGATCACCTGGAAATATTCAAGTCCCCACTAAACATGGAACTGCCTGGTGTGTGTTTTTTCTATATTAAAACACATAGTCAAGCATGCACATTTTTCTACAGTGCAATTCATTCAAAAAGCTTCAAAAAGTCACAAATTGTATCAGAAATTATAAAAACCTCACCAGTCACAATCTTGCAGTGTCTTCAGCGTAACCCAGATCCCACTGTGACTGTGCACTGTTACACAACGTGGAACAACTGACTGGATCTGACAGACAGGACTGCTGTAATGCATTATTAATACACAGGTGAGCTTTTGGTTGCCGCTCACAGCTCAATGACTGAAGACTGAATAAACCTGATTATTCACCGAGCCGCCACACAGGCGGTTGTCACTGGAGATACCATGGTGAATAAACTCGTGCTGTTTGAAAATCATTGTTTCAGTAGTAAATGTATACCTATACCTATAGTGTATTAACTGGTGGAGTGATCAATTGTGTCCAGTTGGATTTAAATTCAACACTGGGGAGTTTTGATAAGAAAGACCTCCAGTCATAAAAGGACATTTTGTTACAGCAATTTAGAGAAAATCAATTGAATATAATACTCTAAATATGTTCTACGGAAGCTTGTTTTTCTAGCCTGGTCTTTTAGCGTATGTGCAATCAGCATAGATAAGAAGTGTTACATTTCCTGACACTGAGAAAGAAATGGAAGAAAACTTTGCTTATAATGGAGGGCTTGCTGAAATCCATTAAAAAGAAAAATGTTTCCATGAATTCTTTCATTGAAAATGTTTAGAAATAAAGCTCTAAACTGATAATTTGTCCTTTCAAAGATACTTACGTGACACCAAATTAACTACGTGGCTCTGATTCCTGGTACTATTTGTCTCTAATGATGGGACTTTAGATAAAACTACATTCTAAGTGGAACTTCTCCATTGTTAGTATTATGTTGTCTCTTCTAGACGTTCATTATTGATAAGGTTTCAGTTAATAGGCTCTCTGTTACTGTTTACTCCTAGAAAATTCCTCCGTTACATTTGTCTCAAAGCCACATCAGTCTATTCTTCGTCGAAGATGTCATTTATTTGAAACTTCAGCTCAGATTCAGATCAATAAGACATATATGCTTTAAAACAGTTGGCTTGATTGTTGCTTGTGTTTGAAGCTCTTCTATTTCTGTTATACCTTAAGTACACTAGGGTAAAATGGCTATGAGTTAATTCATGACAAACAGGATAAGAACATGGATGTTTTTTTGTTTTTTTTTTGACTGACATGATTATATCTGTGATTTCTACACTTACACTACAGCATTGGTGAATAGATGTTATGTTGAAATTGTGATGTCCCTTAAATATGCACAGATATTCCATTCCCCACCCTATATATACAATTTCCTTTAATTCATACATGCAAACATTAAGCGATATAAGTGAGCTCATAAAGCTGGACTCATTTATTATAATTATTTATTATATTTATTATTAGCATTTATTATTTTATAATATATATATTTATTATTTATTTAAAAAAACATAAATAATAAAGAATATTTTCAGTGGGTCAGCGAGTTCGTTTTTTTTTTTTTTTTGCAGTGCTGACACAGGAGATCTGCATAAAAACTCTCTCCAACCCTCCCAGTGGACATGGCTGCATGAGTCTCTTTAAGATAGCATCCATCCGCAACTAAAGAATTAACCATCCCATAATCCAGTCACGCCAAATTAGCCAGCCATGAAAGCGAAAGAAAGCTGAAGCAACAGGTTGTCTGCAGTTACAGTGTGTTTACCCTGCTCTCACACTAACTGACTGCTTTCACACACAGCACGGAGGACAACACCCTCACAGGAAGCTAGTCATAAATGATCTCACGCCTATTTGTGAATATTACATTCATCCATAATTAATAGTTGGAATTGTGAAGAACAGATTTTTTGGTTACATAACTAAATTCCCACCACCAGCTTCCCAGTTTCTTGGATAAATATTTTAATTTCCCCAAATTTAATTTATTAAAAGCAATAATCTAAGCATGTGAAAATCTTCACATGAGCCTGGCATCATGTTTCCAGCGGTCTTGAAGATAAATAGTACACTCCTAGACTAACACCCTCGCTAAAATGTACTGTCTCAAACCAGATGTGGACATCAAGGAGGTATTTTTATTGGACACAAGATGCTCGCAAAGATTTTTAACTCGAATGTGTGACGGTTCACAGCTGCATGTATTTATATTATCCATACTGTTTTATCTGGAAAGCAGGAGCTTGGACAAACGGCACTCACACACCCCTAAGGAATGTGTGGAGAGAAATGCCGGATTTGAGAATATCCTGTTTCTTATATATACTGGAACACTTTTAGCTAAATGTATTTTCTCCTACTCATGAGTGACACTAACTTTTCCAATACACCAGATTTTCTTTGTTTATCTGCTTTCAAAGTTCAATTTAACATCTATAGAACAAGTTAGCTCTTTTTGAAGGTTTTGTCTTGAAAAACTGATGAATTGTGGAGACTCCTTCCACAAATGTTACATAAACGTCTCCTTACAGAAAACTGGATCATATTGTTGAGTAAACTTATATTAGTCTTTGTAAAAGAACAACACATTTTTGTCAATTTATTGATAGCTTTTGATTATATGCCACTTCCTGGAACTGGTCTCAGAGCTGCTTTCATGTTCCGACCAATCAGAATCAAGAATTACACATTTTTGTGGTATAAGATGTATTAATTTTTTCTCATAAGTCCATTTTGACCAAGTTAAAACTATAAATGTAATATAATGCTCTTTATAGTGAGTTTATTCTTGAATTTGAAACCAAAACATAAGAATATGCCTAAATTTGCATATTCAACTGCCAGAATAAACAAGAATTAAAATCTTAATTCTAAATATTCAGCTTCAGTGAAAAAATTACTGAACTAGTACATTGTTTTTCTGCAACCTTACTGTAGCATCAATTCAAAAAATTCATACTAAATTGAATTCCTAAAGAAAATATTTTGTCTTTCAGATGATGCATACTTTCTAAAGATATTAATGAAAAGAAACTGCTTTTGAATCTGATAGAAATCTCCTGTAATAATCTCTACACCAATGCTTTGCCTAACAAACACTTTGGTATCGTCTGGACATCTTTTGGATTCTCTTGGTTGTAATATTCGGCCGCCTCGTATCCCAACCCCCTCACATTCTTCATGACATTTCTCTCCTGCCAGATGTCATATGCTGCCTTCTTCAAGTCAGGTCAGAAGACTGAGCGGGTCGTGACAAAACCTCTTTTCAAGCTTTTTTGCTGATTTGGCCTCATGTTTTTTTTATTATTGTCTTTATTTTTAAATAGATATGCTGTATATTATTCTAATGTCTTTTCAAAGACAATGGTAGATGCAAAAGTTAGCTCATGGCTGTTCAACTGTGAGGCTTAAGCTACTAAGGTCACATTTGAGGCATAAAAATATGAGTCTATAAAGATATATTTAGAAAGACTAAGGGCTGTGAACTTTGAGAGGAAGCGTTAAAATAATGGGATATGTGGATGGACAGAGTTAAAGGAACATATCGAATATAGGTTACATAAAATATACATATTTTCACACCAAAATATGATTTCATTTCTTTTAATGCTACATTTAATGTAAACAAGTTTCTAGTAACTAGAATAAATCATGGAGTGTGATCAATTCACATAGTATTAAAATCTTCCAGTTACATTAAAAAATTTAATGAAGATGTTGGCAATGACTGCAAAGAAAAATACAGTTTTAATGTATACTGATTACAGCATGTGTGTCATGATAGTGAAGCGGTAATGTTGCTACCTCAGAGTGCTAGCTATCTTGATCTGATAGACGTCAGGTGCAGGCAGCATTGTCTCAATGGTTAAGGCTCTGGGTTACTTATACAAAGGTAATCATGCCACTTCTGGGTCCTTAAGATGTCACTTCTGGGCCCTTAAGCAAGGCCCTTAACCCTCTCTGGGGTCCAGGCTTGCAGTATCATGGCTGATCCTGTGATCAGACCCCAACTTCCTAACAAGCTAAGAAGGAAAGAATTTTTACTGTGCTATAATGTACATGTGACAGATAAAGGCTTATTCTTCTATATTAGTTTAATTGAAAAATATATCACCAAATCATGTTGGATTTAAGTAAAAAGTGTTGATGTAACTCGATGCGATTTAATGAATCATTAAATTCATTTTAAATATTTTTTGTCTCAGTATTAACCTGTTAGGGTCCAAAAAACCCTTGAATTTAAATTCCTAAAAGCAGCGACTGAAGAAGCTCACTAAACATGGTCTAATTGATCGCTGGCTTCTCCGTCAAGTGTTTTACATTTACTTCAGCTGATACTTCTTAATACATTCCAGCAGACATATAGCACTAGCTAGCACTATTACAGGGTCAGGCGATGACGGAGCAGTATTTGTTGCCATGGCTACTGTATTCTGTGTGTTCCGTGTGCTGTTGATAATCATGTCTCTAGTGGAGGGAAATCTGAGCTGTGAATCTGTGAGTCGGGTGGGTCACCTCTCTTCAGAGCTTCAACTGAGTTCCACAGGGCTTATCAATCATTCATCTCAACAGGAAGAGAGCACACAAAGCAATTTAACACACCACAATCAGACACGGGTCCTGTTACAGTCAACACATCTACTTGTTTTTCACACTGATCACAAACAGGGGCTGGACTGTGAGAGATTTGGGCCGGTGTGTCGCAGTCCGGGACAGACTGATGACACGGTTTTGGCTTATGCAAATGAGCATTTTCAGCCACAGAGACACTGTGCTCAGACAGCTAGAGGCCAAATAAAGACTCAAGGGCATGGCTGTTGCTGAAGTTTACCTGGTTGGATCACTTGCTGCATTTTAACTCACATTAGATTCCATATTATTCTACAGCATGGTACTGAATGTCGGCTATATTTTATAAATAAAATGCACCAATGGAGGCTGACACATTTACAATTTCGTTGTGCTTGCACAATGACTTAAAAAATATTAAACAATTCTTTACTAATATCAGTCAAAAACATTTTCAGGAGTTGAATAGATGGCTGTCCTAGTTCCACAGAATGTTGTGGTTATTAAATAAATATTCTAGCATTTTAAACCTAGTCTCTTTCTACCTCTTTGGTAATATATCACCACAAGCAAGAGCTTCAACATGTCTTTCTACGAATCAAAAGAAGCCGTTATTATTGTCACATATACATTATAGCACAGTGAAATTCTTTCATTTGCATATCCCAACTTTGGAGGTTGGGGTCAGAGCACATGGTCAGCCAGGATACAGCACCCCTAAAGCAGAGAGGGTTGAGGGCCTTGCTTAAGAGCCCAACAGTGGCAGCTTGGTGGTGCTGGGGCTTGAACTGGAACCTCCCAACCACCAAACCAGAGCCTTGACTGCTTGACTGACCTTTCTATGCTAAGAAAAGAACAGAAAACCTGCTAATTAAAACCCATTTTTTATAAATATATTCATAAATGTTTATGCAAAACTGTATTTTTCTTTTATCCTGAACAATGAAGGAGAAAAAATCTCTGAATAATTTGTTTTTCATGTGTTACATTTTAAAAGACATTTACTGTTGTAACAATTTGTATTATAAAATTGTATATAATCATATAATTTACATCTTATTTAATATACTTTTATTATTTGCTTTATATATTCACTTAAATTTCATATTAGACATTCTTGAAAAATGACTATCAATAGAAAACAAAATAGTGGATCATACAGTGGCATCATTGTGGATCCAGAGTCTATCCCACGAACACTGGACATGAAGCTAGAATACATCCTGGAAGAATCCAGTCATAGGGCACCATTGTATTTCAATTATCTTAGCTCACACAATGTTTTTGGGACAAACCAGAGAACCCAGATTTGAACAGAGGGAGAAGAAAAGAGCCACCTCCATGAAGACAGTAACCTGATCTCAGGATCGATCCCTCTACCCTGAAGCTGCAGAACTGCAACTTCACTCATTACACTAATGTAATGTAAAAAAATTATGCTTAGACTTTCTATAGGAGGAGAATATTTCTAAATAGTGTAACTATGAATCAGGTCTAAAGAGTTGTCTTGAAATTGCTTTTTTGCCTGATCTGTATTAGTCTTTCTGTTTGTCAGCCAAGATCCCTAAGCTCTCACCTCACCATTGCTTCCTGGAGAAGGTAAAATAACACAGCTTGACTCTGCTGCCAACTCGAGTCAATCAAGCCAATAGCTAGGAGTTATTTGGATGGGAGGTGTGGAGGTGTGGCGTATCTGCGCTTTAATTTCCTCCGAGCTTTCGAACACTGGGTTATGTTGTGTGTCATTTCTCCAGGGAGCACAAGTGAGCACAAGTGTCGTATTGATTAGATCAAGTCAGTCAGATGTAGCATAGGTTCTGATAGAAACACCTGAGTGTCCCAAATGGGATGATGGACACTTCATGCACTCAATACTCGCAGCGCCGTGTTCGTTACGGAAGAGGGGCAGGGCTTCCAGCCATTGACGTTGGAATCAGAAAAAAATGACACTCCGGTGGAGAGACATGTAACAAATGTCTTTTAAATTAGCTCATGTTTGCGTGATTTATTTTTCAATAAAAAATAAATTAACTGTATTTTACTAAAACTAGGGAAACCTCTTACACTTTCGGTTAGTAAAAGAAGTGTCAGTATTTTATTTTAGATTATACTACCCTTCTAAAATCCAAAAAACTAGACACTAGATTTCATTGTGCATAGTGTAAAAGCATAGTTTTTAGTAAGTCATTTTGGACACTGCTATTTTATTTACCTTTTTCTTCCTATCTCTCCAATTGGTTCAGATTTGCCCTATGAAGTCATGCCGATCCAGCTGGTAAAGTTTGTCCTCCAGGCCACAGACTTTAACCTAGAACGTGAGTGAAACCTTATAGCAACCTATATATGTATCAGCCTTGCGTCTTTCAGCTGGCTTGGCTGCTTCGCTGAATGCCAGGCGTGTGTGAGGGGCCAAAACTGAGCTTGTAGCATCGATAGCACTCAGCATGCACACCCGAATCTGTTTAGCATGTTCGTAAGCATTAATGCAATTGGAACCTGCAACACCCTTGAGAATTTAGATCACAACACTCCCTATGTTTGGATGTTGAGAAAAAAAAAGTAGGAAAGAAAAATATTTTGAAGTGTTGAGAGATTTAAAGAAGGGTGGGCTGGAATTTTTAAGGCGCTGCTAAAAATTCTTCCTTTTTTTGGAAATTGTTGCCACAGATATGCGAAATTGAATCCGTGCACTTACAGCAAACGAGAGAATTGAGCACAACATACGCAAATTGGGGATTGAGTGTACAGCGAGCCGTCATATGATTTGAGTGGGAGAGCAAATCGATTCGGCGTGCCGCTAAAGGCATCTCAGGACTCTGCAGGATGGGTTTCAGCTGAGCAAGAGAGAGATAGAGAGAGAGAGAGAGAGAGAGACAGTGAGGGAGACAGTGAGGGAGAGAGAGAGGGAGGGAGACTGAGAGAGAGAAAGGCAGGGAATCTGGCTAGTGGGTACTGAGAGCAACATAGCTAGGTTTGGATTTCAGTCATGCCATGGGTGTGGCAGTTACCTTAAGTGATGGATTGCTCAGGCATACCTCTCATTTTTCTTACCCAAATTACTTAATGACTCCAAACTCTCTCCAAAAACATGTCCGAAATGAAGAAACACTGTTTAAACAGTAATATCCACACAGTCTCTTGTTTACTTTTCCCTTTCACTCACTCATGATATCCATCAGCAAGACTGAGCACTTTAACCAACTCCCATCTATAAGTCTTCTGTTTTAACAAAAAAAAGGAATATAATCTATATTCATTAACACTTGGCTCATGCTTTCCTATGTATATTACCCCTGAGCTGAGAGATAACCAAAGCATTAAACCTGTGGGACAGCATCTACCCCTGCTGAGACCAAATCCCAGTGTTTCATTAGAGCAGGTAAAGCTAGTCAAGACCTGCATTACCTCTGTATTTATTTACTTCATGAATAAATCATGTGTGTAACGTGAGTGGACTCAGTGGGTGGCACATTTTGCAGCACTCAAGTTTATATGGACCAGCCTTGTGGGCAGACATTTTACTATGTTTTTGTTATATACAGTTCAATATAAAACCCTGGGGATCTGTGCATGACCAATAAAATATTTTTCCAGAGAAATGGTTGTATAGACCGCTTAGAAGGAAGAATTTGAGCAACAAACGGTTTATTAAACTTCACACTGAAGTCACACTTTATTAAGAATTCACACTCAAATTAGAGAAAAATGGGTAAATAAATACATAAGAAAAAAAGGCCCTAAAGAACCCCTAATATATTAAAAAAATAACCCAAGATTCTTTTCACTGAATCCAATGGGATTACACATCTCAGTTAGGCAACATTTTATCTCTAGTGAACTTTACACGACTTTCAGACTCTCTGAATCACTTTTATATGCTCATGCTACATGTGCTTATTTGTAATAGTGCACAGTATACAGACAAGCATCACACACTACACTGCAAGTACATATATCTTAGGTGAATCGCACAAATATTTCTGTTTATTATACAGATATAACATTATTAATCGCAGTTAGATCAATCTAGAACTAGGATTAATAATCTTATATCTATAATAGGTAAGTTCATGTAATTTGGACTGGTTTTAAGTAACACAACTTTTTACCTCTCATAGTGTATTTTAATTCACATGTTTACATATTTCACTTCAAGTTCTAGACTGTTCCTAGTGTCACATACATTAAGTGATGTTGCACAGCATGGTGGAGTTGTGGTAAATAATTTGCGTGGATTTAACAACTTTTTACTAAACTTCAACATCTAAGCTTGTCAGGTTCATCATCAGTGTTCAGCGTGAGCGTGAAGTGAGTGAGCTGTTCTTTTTGAGGTAAGGAATCTCACAGTTATGCAGCTGCGTCATCCACACGCGTGCCTGTTACATTCCAAACTTTAATAAATCTCCCAGATATATTCCTAAATGTGTGGTCTTTGACAAGACGTGAAAAGGTGTTATCTTATCTGGTGTTATCAGTTCGAATGTATTTGTTTTTGTTTATTTTTATTTTTCAAAGACAACTTGATAATGTACGAATATCTTATTAAAGATTTTTAAACAAGCTACAATTGTATGCAGAAATGTTCTGCTAGTGCAAGCTTATTCAACTAACATTTGTCAAGATTCATTAAAAAGTCTTGCTAATAAAAATCTAGATTAAAAAATAACATGACTGGTGAAAATGGAACTTTTAATGCTTAACTATTAACAATTCATTTATTGACATAAGTATGACAATTCAGAATGGTTATATTTCGTAGTGTCGCTTTACGTTTCTAATTTTGAGTAGAACCAAGGACTCTGAATAAACGAGACGTCTGTTTTGAATATGTTATCATTTAACATATAATAAGCAGATATGCAAAATCTAGGAAAATTCTGTGATTTTGCCGTTCTCATCGAATTCTCTAGCTCTGTAGTTAGTCTCATGTGACTGTAAAAACAGAGCTCTGTTACAAGCACCCGAGCAAGTTTATTTATTGAAAATTGAAGATACAGCTACAGTATCTTCAGCTCTTCTAGAGAAGATAAAACTTCTTGATTGATTCCTCTGAAATACTTTGAGTCTCCATCTGGACCGAAGTATGGAAGGTGATGATCCCTGAAGTAGTGTGACTTTTAACACTGACCTGATCAGTTATAAACAAAGCAATTATAGTATAGCAAAGGAATAGCTTTAATGTAACTTCTGAGTGAATTTCAAGTGGAGCTCATCAAAATAAATCAACCCTGGTTCAATCTGTAGTAAGTGACTGGTGAATGAAATTGAAATGAAATAATTCCCTATTACATGTACTACGGTATAATGTCTCTCAGGCTGAATTATCAAAAAAATTAACCTCTCTAAAATGATTCTAGAATGGCCAACCACCCTAAATAATGCCCTCCTCAGTGGTGCTAAGGTTGTTTTGGATGTCTGGATGTGTGACTCGAGTTCTAATTGTGCCTCAAGGAATCACTAGCAGTGCTCAACCCACTTCCTGTTCAGGAAGACAAATCTACTCATAACTTCCTCTGCTCATGAGGGAAGCTATGTTATTGGATTAAGGTGATAAATAACAACGGACTGGAGAACAATAGAACATCACTTTTGCTGCTGGTAATCCTTTGCAGTTCATTCACAGGATCTTTTTCCCCATATGAACTCACCAGTGTTTTTGTATTGATGGCAAAAATAACAAAACTGGTGGGCATTGCTCACTGGTGTGTCGGACAAAAATGTCAAAACTGTCAAAATATAGAATTAACTCAGTATATTCATTCATTCATTCATTCATTCATTCATTCATTCATTCATTCATTCATTCATTAATACAACATTCATTAAGGGTTTCAAGACTAGGAACATACACAGATCAGGCATAACATTATGAGCACTGAGAGGTGAAGTGTATAAGACTGATGATCTCCTCATCATGGCACCTGTTAGTGGGTGGGATATATTAGGCAGCAAGTGAACCTTTTGTCCTCAAAGTTGATGTTTTAGAAGCAGGAAAAATGGACAAGCGTAAGGATTTGAGCAAGTTTGATGAAGGGCCGAATTGTGATGGCTAGACGACTAGATCAGAACATCTCCAAAACTGCAGCTCTTGTGTGGTGTTCCCGGTCTGCAGTGGTCAGTATCTATCAAAAGTGGTCCAAGGAAGGAACAGTGGTGAACCGGTGACATGGTCATGGGCGGCCAAACCTCATTGATGCACGTGAAGAGTGAAGGCTGGTCCGTGTGATCCGATCCAACAGACGAGCTACTGTTGCTAAAACTGCTGAAGAAGTTAATGCTAGTTCTGATAGAATGGTGTCAGAAACCACAGTGCAGGATGGGTCAGGGCTGTTTTGGCGGCAAAAGGGGGACACAATATTAGGCAGGTGGTCATAATGTTATGCATGGTCGGTGTAGTATCATAATTTGAATAGCAGTCTGTGATTGGTTGAGCTATTTAGTGAAATCACAAACTAAGCTCACAGGGAAAATGCAAATCTAAAACATGTATGTAAAATTTTAACAGATCTACAATGACTCTGATCCTCTAGGTGAAATTAAATTCATGAATAATGAGGATCTGCATGTGAAGGAAATATTGTTTCTGTTGCTAATAATGCTCATGATTTTCTATGGATTTCACACTGATATTTCAGTAAAATATAAACTGATTGTTTGAGTCAATGGAATAACTACACGAAGGTTAATTCAGGACTATCAGCAGTGTGGAGGCTCTGGACAGACCCTCCAGAGAGCGCATGTCTAACAGGCGTGTGTGTGACAGTAAAGAGCGAGCCAAAGCCCAGTCTTGCTCAGAATGAATACATGGCTCTGTTCACCACGCCAGTCATCACATTCCAGCCGAGGCACGGCCGAGCGGGGGCAACGGGGCAGCGGCCGCCAAGCCTGGCATGTCGCCCCCTCACAATACAGCAGACTACTGAACCGACTGGCCATAACAACACACACACAAACACTAGAGCTACACAACGATGGTGTTCATTGTCTGCTGGTATTCTCTCATGTAGGTGTGCTGGCAACCCAATGAGCGTGACTGGCTGAGTTATGTTTTTAATAGCAACAGAACATAATGAGTTTAAATGAACAATGCTATTAAAACCATAATGGAAGAATACATGCAATGTTCAAAGATTTTAGAATGTATGATGTACAGAGAGAACAGTAAGACAGCTGTGTTGACTTTTTCCACACTAGATACAGTAGATAGATAGATAGATAGATAGATAGATAGATAGATAGATAGATAGATAGATAGATAGATAGATAGATAGATAGATAGATAGATAGATAGATTCACTATACTTTACACATAGACAAACACAACATGCTGTATTTATTACTTTTAACTACAAATTACATTTGATGACTGCTTTACTCTAACTTTATTCTATACTATACTATACTATACTATACTATACTATACTATACTATACTAAATATAAGGTACAAGCATAGCAAAAGAAAAAATTTCATATGTGCACCAAGCAACAGTAATAAACAGCATAACCATTATTTAATACACAGCAGTGACTCCTTGTTTAGTTGCTTGTAGATTTTTTGGTTTGTTTGTTTTAAATTTGTGACCAGAAAGGCCACAGCACCACAGGAGATGGCAGGTGAATTTTATTTTCTGTAGCCAAGAAAGCAGATCATGTATCTTCTGTATGTATATATATATATATATATATATATATATATATCTTCATGTATATTCTCTATTATACTATACCCTATATTTTACCCAAACATACTATGTTATGCCAAACTATACTATACTATGATCTACAAACTATACCATATATTTTACTGTACAATACCATGTCATGCTATACTATGCTACACTATACCATATACTTCACCAAATCCTACCAAGTCATACTATACTATACTATACTATACTATACTATACTATACTATACTATACTATACTATACTATGATCTACTAAACTATACCATATATTTTACCGTACAATACCATGTCATGCTATACTATGCTACACTATACCATATACTTCACCAAATCCTACCAAGTCATACTATACTATACTATACTATATTATACTATACTATACTATACTATACTATGATCTACTAAACTATACCATATATTTTACCGTACAATACCATGTCATGCTATACTATGCTACACTATACCATATACTTCACCAAACCCTACCAAGTCATACTATACTATACTATACTATACTATACTATACTATACTATACTATGATCTACTAAACTATACCATATACTTCACCAAACCCTACCAAGTCATAGTTTACTATACTATACTATACTATACTATACTATACTATACTATACTGTACTGTACTGTACTGTACTGTACCGTACCGTACCGTACCATAGCATACTATGCTATGTCATGCTATATGACACTGAACTTCATTTCCATCTTTGATAAAATTACATTTTCAAAAAGATTTTAGGGAGCAAGGTGATGCTGAACTGCTCTAAGACAACATGATACTGACACAGGAAGAGACACAGGAAGAGACACTTAATGAAAATGTTTGTATGAAGAAGAAGAAGAAGAAGAAGAAGAAGAAGAAGAAGAAGAAGAAGAAGAAGAAAATATGATACTGGTTTTCTAACCTTACAGATTTGTTCATCATCAAATTCATGAAGAATTGCTTGGTGTACTAATGGTATTGTTTATTCGAAGGTACCTCAAACCCACCCTTTCTCTCTGGGTTTCACCCCTCACCTTTAGGCTGTGCAGCGTTTGATATGCTTCCTGCCACACATACGGGATTTCCTGTGCCACACTCAACCGGAATACTCGAACAAAGCTGTAAGACCTTGCATTACATTTACATAAGTTGTGCTTTGGAGAGGAGATGTGCAACAATTGCTCTGCAGAGTTTCTTCTGTTCCTGACATGCAGACAAACTCCATTTGCTCCATATTATACTACAACAAAAAGAGTCAGTGTATGTTATGATGATAATAATAAAATAATAAAACCATTAATTTTGAAATTTAATTAGTTTAATTTGGCATTACCCTTTAGGAAAGGTTTTAAAATAATCACTAGGAATGTCCTTTGCCTTTATAGCTGCTTTGGAATCTTACCAATGTAGTATTCACTTTGACATATTCGTAATAAAGCTGCTGTAGGTCACATGTCCATTTTCAAATAATGTTATGTTTGGCATCATTGTTTTGCTATGAAAGAAAATGTGTTTTTTTTTTTACAAGAGCATTGGGGTAAAAAACATTTGCACTCTTGCATGCTTATTCAGCACACAGGATTCGTGACAGCGCCCCTTGCAGTATGGGCCGTGTTACTGCAGGCCCACTGAGACATGTGATCGGCAGCACACAGTGGCATGCTCCATGTTTTAATTCCTTCTGGAACATCATCAGCTATGGAAAGAGTGAGTCATCCAGCAGAATGGTACACACACATAATCACACACACACACACACACACACACACTGTAGAACTGTCCAGCAGGGACACTTAAATTGGATTTCAATGCTATAAGACACTGTAAAATGTCATGATATCATGTTTCGCATATAGTAAAACTGATGCGACTATGCGGTTAGATGCTGGCGTCTAAAACAGGTGTGTATTGCACGAACGGCATGAAATGTAGCCTAGGAACATGAATAACCCTGAGCTTGTGGTGCAGATGTATTTAAACACAATGTACACCAGATAGCTACATTTAACTTTTACGTTAAAATACACAGCCGTCAGCCATTGCATTAAAACCACCTGCATAATATTGTGTAGGCCCCCCTTGTGACTATGAGTTCTGACACTTTACTGTCCCCAAAGGCATCAGTGAACTTTAGATGCCCCTGACCTACCACTTTTGGTAGGTATTAACCACTGCATTCCAGGAACTCCCCTCAAGACCTGACATTATGAAGACTCTGAGACCCAGTCATCCAGCCATCACAATTTGGCCCTTGTTACTTACATTTTTTATGCTTCCAACACATCAACTTTAAAAACTGTTTGCTCACTTGATACTGAAATGATTGACCCAACTAGTATTAAGTAATCGGGGCATCATCAAACATTTGTTTTAGCTGCATGCATGTTGTTTTCTCTCACATGCTGCTAGCCATGAACTCCTCGTGAGGACATTCTATAAATTTCAAGCACTGGCAGAGGTTTGAATTCTGATTGCTCTCATTGAAATCAATCAGTCGCAACTGAAATCTGTTTCTGGCAGATAATGAAATGCGCTTGTGTCTCTGAAACATGATCTTTTGATGAACTGAGTGTGTATGTGTATGGGTGGGTATGTGTATATGTTCAAGTTTGATTGGGTGGCAATACGTGTGTGTGTGTGTTGGTGTGATTGTGTGAATGGGTGGGTCTGTGAATGGGTTGGTGTGTGTTTGTGTATGTGGGGCGGGGGGATTGATTGGTTGTGGGTGGGTGTGGAATAGGGCCATGCCTGCTAAAGCAGACCTCAGAGGCTGTTTGCTGTGACTCCAGGGACACACCCACTTCATCCAGATGTGCACAGCAACTGACAGATGAGAAGTGTGTGTATCCAGTGCATGTGAGTGTGTGTAAGGATGTGTGAGTCTGTACGTCAAAGGGAAACCTAACCTCTGCAGTTATTTTTGTAATCACTGCAGTATGTCTCTGACTAATAAAAGGGGCGAGGAAAAGGAAAGATGTCAGATTTATCCATCTTTCTCAGCTTTTTCTCATCAGCGAAATATAGAGTTAGTCATATCCAGCAACTTTACTCTGAGTAAAGTTTAAACTATTCTGTGTTATGTCTTCACCATGTATAGTGGAAAAGCAGATTCTGTTATACCAATATATAATATTATAATATAATATACCAAAATATAATATATAATATTTCAGGAAAAACGTCTAGTAAGCATAGCTGACAAAGATTGTCACCTAAAACCGATACCAAGGTAATTTAACAGTAAAATTTCAGGAATGTGATGATTTACTTGGACAGTCGTTTCCTTTAGTTGCTATTTTGTGCCACAGTTGGCATTAAAAGTCTCTCAGTCTCAGAGAAATCATATAGTTACACAGTACTGGGTAGTGGGTGTTAATGACTCCACCCACATCAGAGATCACATCGGAGACGTATTCAGACTCCTGCCAGAGTAAAAAAACAAAATCCTCGGACATGAGAATAGAATCGCTGCAGTTTAGACACAACCTTCTACACTGCACTGACTGAGTTAAAGCTTTACTTGTTAAAAGAGGGAGTTTGTACAGATGCTAAGGTACAACATAGCTAAGATTTTTTGCTAGCAATTCACAAAAGCAATGCAATCTAAATCATCATACATTAACATCAAGCCTCTACATGTTTCTGATTTGTGACACTTAGACAACCGATCCTATTCAATCACATACATAGAACAGATTACAGGAAAGAAGTAAAAGAAGAAGAAGAAGAAGAAGAAGAAGAAGAAGAAGAAGAATTATTTGTGGCATGTTGGCAGAGCAACCAATGCTCCACATTGCCTGGTTTGATCCTGGTGTAAACTCTGCTCTCAGTTCTTCACTGTTCATCAGGTGTTCAGTGTATGTTCCTCAGTGTGGGTTTCCTTCAGGTCCTCTAGTTTTCTTCCTACCCCAAATCCATTAGGTCATTAGATTGGATTGAGTGCTCTGAATTGCTTCTTAGTGTGAATGAGTGTAGGGCACAATGCCATGTGATGATCCCACCATGAACCTGACCAGGTAGAACATTTACTGAAGATGTATGTATGCACCATGAAGAAGAAGAAGAAGAAGAAGAAGAAGAAGAGCAACATGGCGGTTGCAATCTGGTAAATTTGTTTATAGTTCACTGCCTGTGAATATAAATTTCATAGCATTTAAAAAATGCTATATAATTGAACACAAGTGAGCATTATCTATCTGAACTATAATAAAACTAGTCTGGAAAATAGTCCTTCCATGAACTGACATATGAATAGATGTAGTCTCTGTGAATTCCCAGAAGCAAGTTTTCCCTTGTGAAGCATCTAATTAAGATGCCGATCAGTGTAATGTCCGTGCTCTCTCCATGCCTGAACACTGAGAGTGATTGTCTGTGAAAAAGTCACTTTTGTGAGGCGCAAGGGAGCATTTCCCCCTCCCTCCATCACATTCCACAGTTATACTTGAAACCGAGAGCAGAACACAAAATGCTTGGAAATATCCACATCTCGATCAGGATCAAAGGCTCTCTCTGTAATACGCTGACATTTTTTTTTTCTTGTGTCTTTTCTTGCTTTGTCTCCTGTCCTGAATTATTATCCGGCCCTGCCTGTTCTAGCTCATTCATCTCCAAAAGATGTTCCTCTGCAAAGAATAGAGCTGTTCATTGGGAGGAATGAAGGACAGAAAGAAAGGGTGAGGATGGGTTTACTGAAACAGCTGTTTATTACACCACCATCCTGCTTTGTTTCTTTATTTTCTGTTTAGGAGACAATTGGGACAGTTAGAGAAGCTTTCCCACACTTCATCAGTTCTGAAGAAGACTGACTAAAAATGAGGATTCAGATATTTTTTTAGTTATATTTTAACATGGTGTAGACACAAATCAACATGTCAAGACAATGAGAAAGAAATCAATCTAATTCAGTCACGGGATTCTAACCGTTGAGACATTTGACATAATGACATAAATACACACTTTAGTCACTCGTCTCGTGATCATTATTCCATGTAACCACATGCTAACCAAACAATGACCAAAATAGCAGAAACCAATGAACTGCTCATCGAGTGCCTGCTGGTAAAACAATCATTCAGATTTTAGAGACTCTGGGAATAAATTTTACAGTTAAAACTGTATATGTTGGCATTATGTTTGTTTTGTCCACCACAATCCAATTCCTATCATACACTGTGGACGACAAACATGTTCACCCTGGACTACACTCCACAAAACACACACACAAACCTCCCCATTCTCACTCACCAAGATTGAACACACCTGAACACACCTGTGTTCACTCAGCCACACACACACACACACACACACACACACACAAAAGAACTTTTAAACATTTTATTCACCACAAAGTATTTGCCCTGTTTATGATTTCAAGGTTTGACCATTGCCTTGCTGATCATCTGACCTGTCCCTGTTTCACGATATTGAATCAATTTCAATCAGTTTTAACAAATGAATTATTTTCTGTCTGTGAGTCTGACATAAAATAACTCAGGCTTTCAGTGTGAGATGTGTTTTTCTTTCTTTTGGATAACGTTAGACAAAATTTTAGTGGATGAAGATAAACACCTTCAAATTTTAGGTGCTTATAAACAAGATCTCAGAGAGCATAAATGGGTTTGATATCACAATTTACTATTTCACAAACATTTGTGCGGAAAAAAAAATCTTTTTATTATGACATTGCCCCTAGTAGGCTAGGTTAAAACAGAAATACATAGAAACTAAAGAATCTACAAATTGCTGTGTGTCTACTTTCAATATGAGTCATTAACCACTACTCTGGATTGTGACATGACAAAGACATTAAATGCTGAAAATAGACAAAACCAAACATGCACAAAATCCTTTTTCTGGAGGGGTGGGGGGGAATATTGATCTTAAAAAGATCACTCCTCTCTGCACTTCCAACTCTGTGAGTGTATCGTGACATGGTTAATAAAAAGCTAGCTTGTTTTTCAGTGATTTTTTTTATTATTAATATTCTGGATTGTATTCTGTAGTGTGAAAAGCAAAGTCCTATATTTTCTCCTAGTTTCCAAGTGGACACCTGACTGATAGAAGCTAGGAAAAATAAAAAGATATATTTGAGTATGAGCAGAAGAATAGAAAAATCAAAATCACTTGTGATTTCCGAATAAATCATATAGTGCACAGGGTAAATATTATTTCTTCTTCTTCAACATTTGTTTGTTTTATGCCTGGGCCTCACAAGAAGGTAGTTCAGCTGAGTTTGAGGCTCATTTATATGTCTCCCTATGATCACAAAAGATGTTCAGATTCTAGGCTGAATTTAGGGAATTATCTATATAAATTCTCAGAAGAAAAAGCCTTTATCATATATACCTTATAGCACAGTGAAATTCTTTTCTTCACATACCCCAGCTTAGGAAGTTGGGGTCAAAGGGCAGGGTGAGCCATGATACAGTTTCCTTAGAGCAGAAAGGGTTAAGGGTCTTGCTCAAGGGCCCAACAGTGGCAGCTTGACCATGCTGTGGGTGGAACCCCTGATCTGCCACTCAGAGCCTTAACTGTTTGAGCCTCTACTGCCATACATATTGTGTGTGTAAAATCCTGTTTAAACCTCTGTATCCTACTTATAGTCCATTCATCACCTTCTCCAATTTAAAATCTAAGAAACCTTCAGTCAGCATTTCATTACAATTCCACATCACTGAAGTGTAGGGAGAACGCTGAGTGTCTTAACTGAAAATGAAATCTTGATGTCATGGATGAAACCCAGATGTCCAGTGGCAGCTAAGCTGAGCTGTCATTAGTCAATTTGTTCAAGGAAAATTCGACATAAGGTTATGCAGGTCATAGTCAGAGTCAGAGTCATAATTGTTAGTCAGGATGTGCAGTGTAATGCAAATCTTGTAATGTGAGTGATTCAGGACTGAAGAACTATCCAGGACAAACATCTGGGAATTCGATCTGGAGTCTCTTACATTTTCAGCCTTGAAATGGACTCTTAAATAAATCACTGATCATAGTGTGGCCCAGGTACAGATTTTACCTGCCTTGTCCTTATAAATAATAAATTCCAGAGCCTCAGATTTTGAAGCCAGCTACAGATGTTGTCATGGATTTGGGGGTTTTATGAGCCAGAATGAAGAGCCTTTGGCACTTTATGCAGCTATTTTTTTTCAAGTAGGTGGCAATATATCCCATGAGAGTCGTGAGAATGACCACCTTGGCCTTAATGGCATGGGTTTTTTTTGTGGAAAGAAGGGCAGACCCCAACAGCTGTGAATGTGATCTGAGCTATGTGTGTGTAGAGTTAAGGAGAACACAGAAGCCCCCTTCTGAGAGACCATGCCATTAGTCTCCTCTTTTAGACTGCAGGCATGTAGTACAGCCACGTGACAGCTAACGTAGCGTGGTACTGTCTGTTCCTACTTTTATGTTTGTATCAGTGCTGCCAAATTCCTTGAAAAAGCAAATAAATGTGCCACTTTCTCAAGCAAAAAAAAAAAAACCACAAGAAGGCAAAAATATTTAATAATTACAAAATATAATAGAATTTGTAATTTTATCATACACATAGGGATGTTTCCTTTTTACTGATTTTTAGCTAGGTATTTCCTAGGAGATCAGACAGCCACAACAATCTTATCTTCATGCTGGATTTTTTTTTTTTTAATTTATGCTTCCAGACAACTGGGTCTTGTGGTATGTTTCTGGTATTTAGTGGTTCGTATCGTAACAAAAGTGGTCCAGAGAAGAACAACCACTTAACCAGTGACAGAGTCATGGACACAAAAAGCTCAATGATGCAACTGTGGAGCGAAGGCTAGCCGTCTGTTCCACTCCCACAGAAGAGCTACTGTAGCACTGAGCTTAAAAGATTAATGCCAACTGTGATAGAAAGGTATCAGAACACACAGGGCATTGCAGTTTGCTGCTTAGCTGCATAGTCCAGTCAGATTGCTCATGTTGATTCTTGTCCATCTCGGAAAGTGCCTACAATGGGCATATGAGCAGTTGAACTGGACCATGGAGCAATGGAAGAAGGTAGCCTGGTATGATGAATTATTAGAAGAAAGCAAGGGAGCCAAGGCAGTGTGATACTCTGGGTTGTGTAATGTTCTGCTGGGAAACCTTGGATTCAGGCAATCATGCAAATGTTACCTTGACACGTACCACTATCCTAAACATTGTTGCAAAACACATATGCACCTTCATGGCAACTGTGTTTCCTAATGGCAGTGGCAAAGTTCAGCAGGATAATTCTCCCTGCACACAGAAATTATTCAGGAATGGTTTGTAGAACATGACAAAGAATTCAAGGTGTTTGCTTGGTGTCCAAATTCCTCAGATCTCAATCTGATTGAAAATCTGTGAGATACACTATATTGCCAAAAGTATTCGCTCACCTGCCTTGACTCACATATGAACTTAAGTGACATCCCATTCCTAATCCATAGGGTTCAAAATGACGTCGGTCCACCCTTTGCAGCTATAACAGCTTCAACTCTTCTGGTAAGGCTGTCCACAAGGTTTATGAGTGTGTTTATGGGAATTTTTGACCATTCTTCCAGAAGCACATTTGTGAGGTCACACACTGATGTTGGACGAGAAGGCCTGGCTCTCAGTCTCCACTCTAATTCATCCCAAAGGTGTTCTATTGGGTTGAGGTCAGGACTCTGTGCAGGCCAGTCAAGTTCATCCACACCAGACTCTGTCATCCATGTCTTTATGGACCTTGCTTTGGTCACTGGTGCACAGTCATGTTGGAAGAGGAAGGGGCCAGCTCCAAACTGTTCCCATAAAGTTGGGAGCATGGAATTGTCCAAAATGTCTTGGTATGCTGAAGCATTCAGAGTTCCTTTCACTGGAACTAAGGGGCCAAGCCCAGCTCCTGAAAAACAACCCCACACCATAATCCCCCCTCCACCAAACTTTACACTTGGCACAATGCAGTCAGACAAGTACCGGTCTCCTGGCAACTGCCAAACCCAGACTCGTCCATCAGATTGCCAGATGGAGAAGCGCGATTCGTCACTCCAGAGAACGCGTCTCCACTGCTCTAGAGTCCAGTGGCGGCGTGCTTTACACCACTGCATCCGACGCTTTGCATTGCACTTGGTGATGTATGGCTTGGATGCAGCTGCTCGGCCATGGAAACCCATTCCATGAAGCTCTCTGCGCACTGTTCTTGAGCTAATCTGAAGGCCACATGAAGTTTGGAGGTCTGTAGCAATTGACTCTGCAGAAAGTTGGCAACCTCTTCGCACTATGCGCCTCAGCATCCGCTGACCCCGCTCCGTCAGTTTACGTGGCCTACCACTTCGTGGCTGAGTTGCTGTCGTTCCCAAACACTTCCACGTTCTTATAATACAGCTGACAGTTGACTGTGGAATATTTAGGAGCGAGGAAATTTCACGACTGGATTTGTTGCACAGGTGGCATCCTATCACAGTTCCACGCTGGAATTCACTGAGCTCCTGAGAGCGACCCATTCTTTCACAAATGTTTGTAAAAACAGTCTGCATGCCTAGGTGCTTGATTTTATACACCTGTGGCCATGGAAGTGATTGGAACACCTGATTCTGATTATTTGGATGGGTGAGCGAATACTTTTGGCAATATAGTGTATGTTGGACAAAACAAGTCTGATCCATGGAGGATCCAGCTCAAAGGACTTAAGGGCGCTGCTGCTAACGTCTTGCTGCCAGATACCACACACACCTTCTGAAGTGTTGTGGAATCCATGTCTTAATGAGTCAGGGCTTTTTTGAAGGCACAAGTGGACCCACACAATACTATAATATACAATAAACTATTTTGAGTATGTTAATTTAGAACAGAGATTTGTATCCAGTTTCTGCATATTATTATTTTACTTTTTTTTTCACATTTATATTTTGTACTGGGAATCTCTTGCTTTGTAATGGGTCTAATGCAATTCCTTTCACTAAGTTGAGCTAAGGATAGAAACTCTATCAGCCATTTAAAGTGTCTACTGGACTTAAACACTTTTTCATAGACCACACAGAGGCAGACTGTGTTTCCCACAATGCCACACCCATAGTGTGAGATCGAGTGAGAGTGTAAAGAGTCCCAGGGCGGACAGGAATAATATGGACAGCTGCAACACACAGCATTACACCATCTGCAGAAACACACTACACTCTCACCATACAAAGACAGTCGAGCATCAAAGTTTAAACACACTTGACTCTCACTGCTTAAAGACACTTGACCTCCGAAAAGATTATTTTGGGCTAAAAATGTAATGTACACAAATTGAGCTGCTGGAGTTATGAGGCTAAAGCAGCTACATTCCAAGAAATTGGAGTGTGTAAATATTTGCCTCAAACCATATCAAGTGCATCAGTGAGATCACCCAGACTGTATTAGTGAGTTACTGTAAACTGCAAACAAATCTTTTCCATAAACCTGAGCTGAATGCTGTAATTTAATACGGGTGGCCATCTTGGACCAGAATCGATATCAAGGATGATTTCATTTTGAGTTTTATTTTGAACATGAACTTTCAAATACTTGAAGTGAAAAAGAAAATCAGGAAAATTGCCTGACTTACATGGTAAAAAGAGCAAGTTAGAATGAAAAAAGAGAAAGGATAAAAACTGATACTGGTGTGTGTGTGTGTTTGTGTGTGTAATAGACAACTTCTTTCGATTGTCTATAGACGGAGTGATGAAATTAAACTCCATAATCTCATCACATCATACTTTTATCAGTTTATAGTTACATTAAATGTTATATTTTTTCTCTTTCTCTCTTAAGACAAAAATGCAGCTTGTCCTGTTACATTGAAACAGTCCTATTTTCAGAGCAACTTCTCATCCAGGATGTAGTCCCACATTACTCCCAGTGTTCCTAGAAAAAGACTTCGGCTTCACCACAACACCAACCAGGATAAAGAAATGAATCATATTGTAAGAGTCATAAATTGAAGTGCATTGTATCATTACTCTATCATATCATATACTACAATCAATGTGCATTAGATGATCTTCACACCCATATAAAAAACAACTAATACTGTTAATTTATTTATTGCATCATGTTTTTGGAAGACTTTAATTACCAGCTATGTAGCTCAAGGGCACAGCAATTAAAGAAGCAAATGCCTTGAATATAGTCAAAGATCTGCTATTTCCTATTAAATGATTACCAGAAACCAAATCTAATCTTAAACATATTTTACTATTTTTAAGCATAAACTGTTCTTGTTCTATTGGCAAATTATTATTATTATTATTTTTTTTTTCATTTTAATCATTTAATTTCTAGAAAGAAAAAAGTATCTACCAATAGATTCTACCAATTTATATATATATATATAAAGTAAAATATAAAAATGATCTTTTGCAGTTAAAATTGAATATAGTCAGAAAGATCTGTTTTTTTTCCTATTAAATGATTGCAAGAAACCAAATCTAAAATTATTCAACTTATTTCTAGACATATTTTACTATTTCTAAACACATTCAATTGGCAAATTATTTTGTTGCTTAATTTAAGCACTTATTATTATTTATATCTACCAATAGAATAAGAAAATTGAAAGCTTAAAAAAAGCCTAGAAATAGGTTTAATATATCTTATCTTTGATTTATGATAATCATGTTAAGAAGTAGCAGCTAGATTTGACTAGTTTCAAGTTATTAATCACTATTTATATATACATACATATATATATTACATCATTTTTTCATGTTAAGACATCCAGGATCCACACAGGAGCAATATCACATCCTTCACTCAAGGTAAAAGTCGTCTAAGAGCACCTGGGTCTCTTAGGTGTAGCAGTGATTTTCTTCTTTATGGTCCTGTCATGTCCGTACTATGGCACTATGGCATTACAAGCCCTTCACCTCATTAGTATCAGTAATAATGGGTTGAGCAGCTGCTTGGAGTAGAATATCATAACACTGATGAGCATACTGGTGTAAAGTTGCGAGTAGTTAAAAGCAGCAGATCTTAAATAGCAGTCGTCTGAACAAAAACAGAGATTAGCATACCAGAGTCAAGATGAGTAGGAGTGACTGAAATACACTAGGCAGACCCTGATGCCATCTGAGTTCTCCAGCTGAAGTTGTATAATAGCGGGATTAGTTAGAAAGACTATGTAAACAGGACTCTGTCTGCAATCATACACTTACTCAATTACTATAAGCCGAGTCAGCGACTTAATTCCACACTGTCAATATTTATACTTGTACCTCACTTCAATTAAATTACACAGTATATTTTTTAATCCATAGAACATTCTGTCCCGAAAATGCTGTCACATCAAACATTTCACAGACTTGGAATGGAGGATGGTATTTTATACTGTTAAATAATTGCTAGTTTATTTTTATTTATGTGTTAAAATTGCTCCTTGAATGGAATTCGGTGGTTTCTGAGCTCAAACTGCATCAAACCTTCAATGATGCTAGACTTTAAACAGACTTTGGTTCAAGTTCAGAATGCCACACCTCTTTTTATAACTCTACACCTCTTTTTTAACTCTACACTGTTCAATGCGAATCCTGTGCCACTCTATAAGTCTGTAGCAACAATGCACAATTGCAGTATTAAATCCTAAACATAACTCAGCACTGAATATGGCCCAACACACACTCATTGTCCACTTTATTAGGCTCATTTATGCAGTTATCCAATCTTCCAATCATGTGGCAACAAGCACAATGCCTCTTAGCTAGATGATCCAGTTTCAGTAAGCATCATGTTTCCATCAGATGTGGTGTTTTGCTGTTCAATCCCATCCACCTCAGTGTTCAATGTTTTGTGCATGACAAGATGCTTTTCTGCTCAGCACGTTTGTACAGAGTGATTATTTGAGTCATTACATCTTTCCTGGAAGCTCAAGCCAATCTGCCAGTTTTCTTCTGACTTCTCTTATCAAAAAGATGTTTCCACCAACCAATTACACTCTCTGTGTAATCTCTAGAGCTTGCTATTTGTGGAAGTTCCAGTAGATTAGCAGTTTCTGAAATTCTCAAACCACCTCAACTAACAGCAAAATCCCTGCTACAGTTAAAGTCAGAAGAGATCAGACTTTTTCTCAGGTGTTTATGATTGTGAACCTGTTTATTTGGGGAGTGAATGCTGACAACTTAGTCTGGAGTTCATGGTGGCTGCACTGCTTTGTGGTAGTCCCCACCTGATCTCACTGAAGAGTCTGGTATAGGGGGAAATAAAGAGGTATAGAAACTTCATCAAGTGTTGGCTTTCATCCCAAGCTTACTTTCAAAACACGATTTATTTCAAAATGAAACCAGGAAAATACAAAACTGTTAAATATAATTGATGGTACTCATTAACCATTTTCCTCAACTTTTAACATTTCAGTAGTTCAATAAATGTTGAGAGATATCAGTGCATTGTGGTGCTTTGTCTAGATTAGTATTATACATGCATTACCCATAGCCAGTGCTGTTACACTATGGGTTGATGGACGTATTTTGTCAAAATTCACTATAATTTCATATTTTTTTTGGTTAAATGCAGCCGCAAATAGGGTCTACAATGCAAAACTGCTGATTGTGGAGAATAAGTTGAAATGAACCTCACTAAATTATTATTTATTAACAATATGAGAAAATGGGAATGGAAATTCCCTCAATATTGTATCTCTGGGTGAACATAAAGTGTGATTTAAGATATTGACACTGATTGGGGTGAATACGAATTTTGAGTACTCACTTTTACATAAGAGAATATTCAGTACGAACTTGTTTTAGAACAAGACTTACTCCAGTAGCTGCAGTTATTACTGCTAAGACAAAAATGGCTAAAGAGCCATGCTCTCCCTCTGCTGTTCAGTCTTTCTACAGCACGATTCCGTGTATGTCTGAGCACATGGACCTGACCAGAGACATTAGTTAGGGATATTCCACTGAATTAACCTTTTCTTGTTGCATCAGATTTCTCCCTTTAACTTATTTAACATAAGTCGGTTCTAATTTTGTGCTGAGTGGAAAGACACGGCTGTAACGACTGGAGCTTATTCATGAGCTCACATACCCACGCTAACAAACGTCAGCATAGTTTAGCTGGGTGTAAGGCCTCAAATGGCCCCATTCATTAGCATATTAACATTCTGCAGTGAGATGTTGTGCATGGAAGTGTACTGTAAGTTACATGGCAGGGAATTTAATCCATTTCATTTCTTCTTCGTTTTAGTGGCTTGACTCATCTTTGAATCTCACAGGGTCTCTCACTTAGTCACCTCCGCCTACAGTCTGTAACACTTTACCAGCTCTAGTGATTTGATGGAAAGATACGTTATGATGTGCTGCTCCCCGTCTCTCCTCCTACTTGCATTGACATCATACCATCGTCCCACTTAAAAATGAGTTTTAGTTTGTGTTGTAAGACTGAACGACTGGAAGGGAAAGAGAGACAGTTAATGTTTTACAAATTGTGGCAAAGGCCTTCAAAATTCAACACAGCGTGATTAAAGAAAGCAATTTAAATGCGGTGTGATTCGTTTCAATTGTGTTTAAACATGAGAAAGGACAAGGCGAGACGTGAGATGGAGATATTACTTGTGTTACACCGCAAAAAGTCAAGCTCGGATGAGAAACCTAGTGAATGAATGAGAACGTTCATCACGTGCCAAACACAGGGTATGATTACTTGGCGCTTCTCGATATTTTTAAATGAGGCTTTCACGTTTCAGTATGCAGAGTTTAATGTGTTAGAATCAAACCCTGGTGTGTATTTCACCTCAGTGTGGTTTGTTTGAGAACACAGCAATCACATGCAGGTTAAGACCAAAACAACCGCTCTGAGAAGGTCTGAGTGAGGTGGTCTTGGATAGGTTCCAAACAAACTTTCAAAGGATTCAGTTGCGGTGAATCGACTCTGAATTGACTCAGTTGCCGGAAGTGTTTAAGCATCCTGCGGAGAAGATGATGTGTAATCGTGGCACCACAGTAGTGATGAATTCTTGACTCTGAGGGGTGTTTTCAGTAGTTTGTTAACGTGCAACACATATCACAGGTTTATATAAATGCACTTATTTTAATATGTAATTAATGGATTTTAATTTGTCATTCGCAGGGACTTTATAACAACACAGCAAAAGAGAGCATGCTTATTGAGCATTTTTGGAGGAAGTGTCCAGTATCAATGCTTTAACAGTAACAGTCAGCGTTAAAGCTGTAACCTGACTTCAGTCTTCAGGATCAAAGATGTTTTTTGGTCTTTTGTCTCAAAAATAAAATAAAAAAAAATCAAGGCTGGTGAGGGACTGTTTAAAGCTGCTATAATGTAATGTAATGTATAATGTAATGTGTTTTTAATTTTGTCAATTTCTTGACTAATGGATTTTCCACAGCTATAAATGTTAAAAAAGTAATTTTGCAACTCTGATGTACTGTAACAAATAAAAAATTCTTAGGGTATAAAAACAATAATGTCTTTGGGATGTGCGTTTATTAGAAAATATGCTTTGTGGCAGATTATTCATTATTTTCCTGTAATTAATTATATTTCCTATCATGCCCCCAAGTGTTTAATTGCTTACACATCTCCATTTGAAAAAACTGATTACATTTTTTTGTTTTTACTTATAGTTCGATCATAATTATTGTATGAGTGTCTTTTAAATCTTCAGTTAATTTTATAAAGAAGTGAATTTATCGATTAAAAACTTACTTCAGCCAATAAAAACCTACTTCATTTAATAGTGTGCATTTGTTTGTTTAGCTTTTCTTTCTTTCTTTCTTTCTTTCTTTCTTTCTTTCTTTCTTTCTTTCTTTCTTTCTTTCTTTCTTTCTTTCTTCCTTTCTTTCTGTATGTCTGTCTGTCTTTTGTAGACCTACTGTCTGTAAAGGCTTACCCAGCACTCCGAGCTCGTCAGTGACATCCTGCTGGAGAGGCGGAGTACAGTAAGAGGATGGACTTTTAACTGCTCTCATTGTCTTCTTGAACTAATACTACAAGAGGAAGTCTCGCCATGTAATGTGGTCTTTAGCTTGGCACTCACTCCTTACCTCCTTCCCATTTGCTTGTACAAAAGCAATCTCAGGTTTTCCACAAGTCAGATTTCCAGGAAGTTCCTGTCTCTGCTGAAACTCCTGGAAGACGGATACTTCTCACTGAATGCCACCACTAAGAATAACCACAATGAACCGAGTTTTATTTTAGACACAGTGCAGAGTGGAAAATCATACACACTGTGAGGGAATGTATGTGCATATGTGTGTGTGTGTGTGTGTGTGAGAGAAAGACAAATAAGTAATCGGACATTGCAGAAACTCCACCAGTGAGTATAGTGTGTGAGTGTGTAGACTGGTTTTTATGTCTTGCTGGGGACAAATTATCTTCACAAGGAGATGTATACCTGACATTTTCACCAGTATGGAGACATCTCCATGAGGAATTAATTTTTTTTATCTTATTTTATTTTTTTGGTGTTTAAAAAAGCTATAAAATTGAGTTAATTTAGCTGCATTTATGATTATGACAATGGAAGGTCCTCACAAGGACAGATGTGTGTGTGTGTGTGTGTGTGAGAGAGAGAGAGAGAGAGAGTGATATGGAGGGATTCAGGAATGCGCTTGGCCTTTGCTCTGTGTTCTGGTAATACCCGAAGCATCTGTGGCATGCAAGGCTAGGCGGCCTTCATTACTTATAAATACACCCACTAGACATGGCCTGAATTCACACTGTGCCCTCACCACTGTTTGTGTGTGTGTCTGTGTGTGTGTGTGAGAGAGAGAGAGAGAGAGAGAGAGAGAGAGAGAGAGTAAATTAATGGATAAACAGAAAAAAATGTAACCTGTGTTTGTTACTGTATAATATTTAAGAAGTGTCTCGCAAGCCTGGTCATAACTCATCATTTATCACCGAGCTTGCACTCTGAGAGCTCAGGGTTATATGAGGCAAGATCAATGTGCAGTGATTCTGAGGTGGACAGAGATGAGCGGTAATTTGATCAGCAAGTTTATGGAAGATGGGAGGAAACTGGAGAAGCTGGAAAAAAAAACATCTAAAACTCTGCAAAAGTAACCTGAGCTTAGGATAAAACAGTGGAGTTGTGAGGCAGCAACATTTCCCGCTTCCATTCCACATAATAATGCTGCCGGAATAATGCAGACATTTACCCACCATGATAAACTCTTTTTCTTCCTCCTTTTCTTATTTTTTATTCAGGCCCAGTGATCTGGTCAGAAGTTCTTGTTCTTACATGCATTTTTCTGTACCTCTACCTGTATATATATATATATATATATATATGTATATATATATATATATATATATATATATATATATATATATATATATATATATATATACCTTTATCTGTAGATAGATAGATAGATAGATAGATAGATAGATAGATGCAACTTTATTGTCATTGCTACAGGTACATATAAATGCAATGCTGCTCAGGATCTACCAGAAGTGCAAATAGTAGAAATGAACAAGTTCAGCTATTCAGATAAATATGTAAATATATATACATCAAATAAATAAAGCTATGGCAGCTAGTATATGCATAAGAATATGTGCAAGTTGTATATACAGTACGATATGTGTAAAAAAAAAATAAATAAATAAATAAATAGATATATATGTCTGTGGCAGCATGGTGGCTTAGTGGTTAGCACGTTTGCTCACTGTGTGTATGTGTGGAGTTTGCATGTTCTCCCCGTGCTTGGTGGGTTTCCTCCGGGTGCTCTAATTTCTAGGCTGATGGATGTTTCTAAATTGCATGTGCATGATTTCTAAATTATGAGTGTGTGTACCCTGCGATGGGTTGGCACTCCGTCCAGGGTGTATCCTGCCTTGATGCCTAATGACGCCTGAGATGTGTATGTGTATGTGTATCTGTACCTTTACCTCTATCTGCATCTAAATATGTATCTCTTACTGTACCTGTTTATGTACCTGTATCTGCATGTGTATATTTATCTGTACCTGCACCTGCACCTGCACCTATATCTGTACCTGTATCTGTCTGAATATATGTACCTGTACCTGCATATGTATCTGTATATGTACCTGGACCTGTATCTGCATGTACATATCTATCTGCTGTATCTGTATGTGCCTGCTTCAAGTGTCTGTATCTGTATCATGTGTGGCCTAAACTTTTTTGTCTATCTTTCATTTATTCCTTCTTTCCTTCCTCCCTACCCCTACGCCCCTGGAAAAAAGTAATCAACATAGTGTGTGAATTCTGACTCTGATATTTCCTCGACCTCAGCTACCTCACTCAAGTTCACATACTGTATAGTCTCAGTTACTGTTCCTGATGTACATCTCTGGTCACCACCAGATGCCTCTAAAGCCTCTGAAACATTCTGAAGAGCTTCCTAAAAAACAAAACAACAAAAACAAAGATCATTTTGAATAATTTATTCTTAATCAACTGTATCCTTTCTCTAGATCATCATTCTCCCTACTTGATTGACTGCTAACACTAAATTTCTTGCCTGCGTCCTCCATCCTAGAGACTATCCTAGTTCCCCTTGCCTTTTCCTTTGGCATTGTAAAACAGATTAAAGATCACCTGTAATGGTCAGCACTTTTAAAATAAACCTTGATTATATTCCATTTGCAAATGACAATATTAACAGCAATGCAAAAATGACCCTCCGTACACTCACGCCACCCTCTTTCATAGACGTATCACACGTAAGAATCACATTCCCACAAGAATCTGTGCTATAAAACACACGCTGTTACATAAAGTGCTAAAAAACCCAAGTGTTGCACATGCGGTTATTCTGTGTGTGGTCCATCATTTTCTTTCTCGGCTATTACATCTGCCACGAATCAGCCATGAAAAAAGTCACCAATCAGCAGTGAGTAAAATACACACAAGGACTGAAATCACAGGTTTAGATGCTGAGCCACTTTCACAGCCATACTACTGCAGGTGGGAAGGTAACAAACCTCCTCCAAATATCATTAACCACAAAGAAAAGACTTCCACATGTCTGCTTTTCAATAAGCAGCTATTAAAGATTTTATACCACATGACTGCTGAATGCTTGAGATGTTGATTAGTTTTCTGTAAAAGCTGTTCTGACAATAGTTCTGGCCTCAAGTCCTATACATTATATAATAGAAAAGAAAAGAAAAAAAAAAGAAATGATGTGTGTTCCTTTTAATACATTCACAATTTCTATCTAGTACAATCACACATAATTTGGTAGAAGCTCCATAAAAATAAAACCTAAAAATGTGTTTAATTTATTTGATGAAGTTTTCTGTGAGGAGAAAAGTTTACCTTTACTGAACATTTAGGGAAGGAGTCTCCGGTGTCAGTACTTTGTAATGTTTCTGACTTTCTTCAAGGTGAAGTGATTTTTCCTGGTAATTTTATTTCCCGATTTATTAACTTCAAGTAAGAGAAAACAATTAACAAATGTTTATAGCTGTTATAAAGTAAGCGATAACAGGAAGTCACTAGATTCATGGGTATTCCATGACAATAAACAGAAATATTAGGAAATAGCTGTGGTGCCAGAGGAATAAAATACTTTTATTATTGGAAAATAATCAGTTTTGACGTGGTAACATATAGGTTCACCGTCCAGTTGTTGATTTATGGTATGTATTGTTTTCAATTTAATTCAGTTTTATTTTATTTGCATAGCGCTTTCAAGAATGGACATTTTCTACAAGCAGCTTTAGAGCAATATAAAAATTCAGCGTAAAAATTACTGGGTTTGTGTTTGCTAAGGTTACAAATCTCACAGGACTACCAATGAACCATACATCATTAAGCAGGACGCCTGATGGATGACGAGCCCATGATGTGCAGAAGGATTACATCTCCTGTTGTTTTTTTTCCAGATCAGTGTTGGAATTGTGCCACAAACGGTTCCTTGTGTAAGCATTAGCTCTGAGCTTTATTACTCATGTTGCCTTGCCAAATAATGTATTTACTCACCCACCCTTCATATTTCATAAACAGTCAGTAACCTGGTAGTCCTGTTATGGCCAGTAGTGCTGTCTACACCTGCGATACATCCAACACTATTATAACAAAGAAAACAAGCATTGCTGCTTAGCAACAAGTCATTCACATATACAGAGACAAATAAAGGCATTTGCTCTCACTGTTTTGGTACTGGAACACAGCACATAAAAATGAATCAATTGATCAATAAAATCCTTAACATTTATTAAATAATATATTGATAAAATCCTTAATATTGATAATCTCAGCAATTCTTAATATTTCTGTTATTATCAATGTTGAAATACTTGGACTCACTCGCTGATCATTTTCTTGTATGTCAAATGAACTGACTTATTTATCTTATCAACTATGAAATAAACACATTATATTTATATAATATAATATTATTATATTATATTTACTTCATTTGAATTTGACCTTGCGATGTCCACTGAACACATAATAATAGTGCAGTTTCTACATGTCTATTTCATTCCCTGATTGTAGGATGTGTTGATGATAACGTTCCATGTGATTCTGTTTCCTCCCTGTTATCTCACTTAACTCTGAGGAAAGATGGAAGGAAAATCACTACCACACCTTTGCTTTCTGTAAACATGCTTTCCTCTTCAGCTGAACTCACCATCACTCACAGTCCCACATCTGTTTTTGAGTCATCTCAGGAAGGAAGGTTATGTTCTCCTCCCCGTGGGGGTCATGGCCGGAGGTGGTTCACGGATCAGCTCTTGATATCGCAGAAAGGACAGAGAAAGAAATTCCTTTCTGTGGTAATATAACAGATGTCATTTGCATTTTTTTTTCTGCTATAATTTTAACATGTACATTATGTATTAAACTTTTTTATTCAAATAGTTTGTATTTAATTTTAGTGCTAATAAAATTTGAGATATTTTGAGGTTTTAAAAGAATAAAAGTAAAGAAGAAAATTATGTGCATGACAGCATGTTTTCAGAAAAAAAATAATATATAAAATTTTTATTTTACCCTGTAAACCTTAATATTACCCTAATATTTTTATGTTTTACCCTGTAAATACACTGTATTTTAGAAAAATAAAATATAAAAAATTAAATTAAATTACATTACAAACAAAATACATTTCCTACTGAAAAAAAAAATATTTATTTATTTATTTATTTATTTATTTATGTATGTATGTATGTATGTATGTATGTATGTATGTATGTATGTATGTATGTATGTATTTATTTGTTTGTTTGTTTGTTTGTTTATGATTGGAGACCGGACTGTGTCTGAGTGTATCAGTGTCCTGAAAGTACTGTAGCTAGTCATGTGCTACACTGAACTAGTAGTCCATGGATATCGGCAAAGTGAGATTACAAACAAATAAAACAAACATTTTACAGAAACCATGTGGTTCATACTGCCAGCCTTGAGGAATCTCACACACCTCTCACTACTGATTCAGCTCATAAAAATGCTGGACAATTATCTGATGAGTTGAACCAGATGTTTAAGCCAAAACACACACAAAAAATGTGCTGTGTCTGCAGAATCGGGTGGAAACCACAGGTTTATAAACTCACCCACTATACAATGAATTCCAACTGAGAGAGTGCAATGGGAAATTATACTGGGTGATGAAGAGGTTATACAGAGTTATGCAAAATCATTTGCTTTTCCTACACAGGGTCACAGGAAACCTTGAGTCTTTCCCAGGGGACTTGGGGCACAAGGCAGGGGACACCCTGGATGTGGTGCCATCCTATCCTAGGGTACAATCACACACACACACACAGACACACACATACACTACAGAAAATTTGGAGATGCCAATCAACTTACATTACATGTTTTTGGACTGAGGAATGAAACTGGAGAACCTGGAGGAACTCAGTCACTAAGTGACCCGTAATCAAAATCTAGTTTAAATAAAAAGTGAATTGGTGTGAAATAAATGAACTATAAAATTGTTAATAGCCATAAGATGGCAGTGTTGTACAACATCATTCACTTACAGTTACATTTATATTTCAATTAGGAGACGATTTTTATCCAAAGTGACTCACAAATAAGGAAATGCAAGGCAAAGCAATATATTAAGCAGGGGACAATACAACAGAGCTACTATACAAGATTTTTAATTGAGTACTAGAGGAGGAAATTTCACAAATGTAAGGTCTAAGAGCTAGTGTAAGTGTAGATTTTTATTTAAATTTCTTTTATTTATTTATTCAAAATTATATACAAAAGAGTTGGAGCTGTTTTTTGGAATCTAGATTATTAGAAGATAAATTATTCATCTTTACATAGTGATTTGATTTTGGGTGTAATGCATAAAGCATTATCAAATATAAATGGTTCAAATAATCAATAGCATGTGTCAATCAGAGAAAAGCAAAATTAGTGATAAATTAATAAATTAATTAGAGATCGAGGTAGTCATTTGCTATTTGATTCATCATTATTGTACATGTGGGAGGTCTGATGAACTCTAGGGGTTTGTGAAGGTACTGCAAGGGAGAATATGTCTAAAGTCTAGACACTTGGAAATGCAATATATGGTGCATTAGAGATAGAAGATATTCAATTTGTAGGTTAAAAAGTAAAAAAAAAAAAAGTATTAGTGGGCCATTGCTGGCATTAGCCCAATTTACTGATACTTGAAACATGATCTAGTTTTATGACACTTATTTGCAATAGATATTACAAAATAAAAATAGTTAAGACTTTCATTTGACTCAACTCTCATCACCATTTTTATATTGATATCGTCACTCATTGTACGATATTTTTCCTCTGTTCTGTACAATTTAATTTAATTTTAAATTTAATTTTGCTTGAAATTCAATTGTTTCCTTTTTTTTTTTTTAATTTGGGCGTATTTTTACTTTATTTTATGTTCAATCTTTAAAAGCATTTCACTGCATGTCGTACTTTGTATAATTGATATAATATAAAAAAATGTATTATATAAAAATATAACCAGCATAGAAACTATTATATCTACCATACATAGGCATCATAAATTATTTGCTGTAGGGGAAATTTTATATCTACTGTGAAGTTTTAACATTTAATTATAAGTAATATAATAACAGCGCCTTATAGATAGTGTGATAGTGCCTAATAACAGTGCCTAATAACAGTGCCTTACTGATAGTGTGTCTCGTTCGGATACAGCTATATCAGCTGTATTTATGTTCAACACACATGAATCAATGCGGATTTTGGCTGAATGCATATTGTAATGATGTCACACGACCCGTCTCAGAAAATGGATGGATGGATGGCTGGATGGATGGCTGGATGGATGGATTCTCACCACTCCCTGCACTCAGAGACACCTAATGTAAACATATGAACCCTAAAGCCTGGACAAATATATAAATATAATTTAACAATGTCTTCAAGATCTGTGTCCAGGTTCTGCTACACCATCTGGTGTACACTGGCCATCTGTTTACATTGTGAATGGGATTTGTGTACACGTTTCCACTTCACTCTGTGATCTCTAGAGTAAGCTTAAAATCTAAAAAAGACAGATTAGAAGGTGCGGCATGCTGGTGTGTAGGTGGCTAAACACACCTCACACAACAACAGCTGAATACCGCCATTACAATACAAACCTAAAGCTAGGAGTTAAAGTACATATATGAACAAATCCTACTGAACATTTCAGCCTACTGGATGTATGTCTGGTTGTTATTCTGAGTATTTTCCAATAGTTTACAGTAATTAAACTCCTTGCTTCATTTTAAAATACTTTATGTGCTGATTTGGGTCTTTATTCCATTTGTCATTATGGTTACACAATATAAAAATACATAATTATTCAGCCTGTCTAATTTACATAGAATATTTATAATTGAATAATGTTGTAAACACTAGTGAATTATAATTTCTTAAAATAAAACTTTAAGTCACCACCAGCGGGCGTGGTTAAAGTTTGAGTTTTGAAAATGTTTTGATCGTTTGTTTGCTTTGCTAACATGCATTGTTTAAAACTGAAGTCACATTCCTAAATCTCTTCACACAGTCAGTGAATCAGATCTCTATGAACTTCAAACTGTCAAACTGCCTCAGTTTTCACTGCTTTGACACAAAACACATTCAGTAAACACATCTTTTGCAGAAGAAGAAGCCTTTATTTTTGTCACATATACATTATAGCACAAGATAATCTGCACATTAAAGCCACAAGGAAATCTGATTATGAAGTTGGGGTCAGAGCACAGAGTCAGCCTGTGAAGCCCTGGAGCAGGGATGGTTAAGGGCCTTGCTCAAAGGCCCAGCAGTGGCAGTTTGGCAGTGCTGGAGCTTGAATCCCAACCTTCTGCTCAACAGCCAAGAGACTTAGCCCCTTGAACCACCGCTGCCCTTCACCATCACATCTTGTACTTCCATGCACTCTTTTGTCTTCCCACTCCACCATCTGTAAAACACTTTATATCTGCACACTGCGTACAAAACTGTTACAAAATGCAGTTCAGCCATAATCATACTGAAATATATAGAACATCTTATATCTAATATTTACAGTAAAATGAAATACCAGCCATTCCTAACTCTGCAAATTGATCTGACAGCCTACCCAGGTGTCCTGTTGTTTGTACCCAGGCTCGGCATCAGAATGATTTTGTTTGTAAAGATGTCTCAAGGTTCGGTGGGAGAAAAAATAGACAGAGAATAATATATTTCTTTGAAGATATAGAAAGCCAAAGGGATGACCCTTTCAGCTATGGCAAGAGAGGTTGGTCATTCCAAATCTGTCATTTCTAAAATACTGCATCTTCACAACGACACAAACTCATTTAAGTCCCCTAAGAAAGCTGGCCATCCAGAATAATGCGGAGAATCGCAATGGATAATCGGTTCAACACTGCAGCTGGGATTGCTCACAAGTTCTATGCTAACCAAAGTAAGGATCTGTCTTGTCATACAGAGTCTCGACATTTAAGAGAATTTGGACTGAAAGCCCACTCTGCAGTGAGCAAACCTCTCATTAGCAAAAAGAATCAAAAGGCTAGACTAACCTTTGCTGAGGAGCATGTTATGTGGACAAAGGACAACTGGTCTAAAGTTCACTTTAGTGATGAAAGCAAGTGGGTCAGATAGGAAACATTATGTTCATCATCAAACTGGTGAAAGACTGACCCCAAAGTGTGTAAAGAAATCAGTGAAAGGTGGAGGGGGATGCGTCATGGTTTGGGGGATGGTTTCTGCAGCGAATGCAAATGTGTATCAGACCCTTCAACAACATGCGGTTCCTTCCCTGCGTTCATCACCCAATCAGCCAGCCCCCTGTCACACAGCAAAATGGGTAAAACAGTTCCTTGAAGCTGAAAACATTGACATAATTAAATGGTCAGCCCAAAGTCCTGATCTAAACACAAAAGAAAACCTCTGGAAAATCCTTGGGAACAAAGTTATGGCCAAGAAACTCACTATAGTCACCGACCTGTGGAAGAGATTGGAAGAAGAGTGGACCAAAATCACACCAGAGCAATGTGAGAGACTAGTGAAGTCCTGTTCAAAGCAAGGGTCTGTACACTTCCTACTAATTGTTGACTGTTGTTTCCTTCAGAAATTGCTACAGTCATTGTTGTTCTCTAATTTTGATCATTGTGTTTCCTACAAAATAAAGGTTTTTTTGTTGACGTGCCTTGGTTATTTTGTAAAACACTGTTCTATTAGTATGGTACAGCCACAACAACAATTCCTTCAAATGTTGAGCAATGAAGATTACATTATTGCTGAAAAAAATCAAGTGTTCATATATTGTTCTCTAATTTTGATCTCCACCGATCTCCATATACTGTCTAATTATTGTAGAGAAGTTTTCTTCTATTATTGTATAGAAGTATAGAAGAATATCTTGAATTATTTATTTAATTAATTTTAATAATTTTTAATTGTTATTTTTTGTTCCACTCCTTCATCATGTCTTCATGTTTTCTTATGTTTCTCCTAACTTGCTTTTTCTTGTTTTGCAAGGCAATTATAGGTTTTTTTGATAAGAAACCTAAGATTAAGCCATAGTTGAGGCTCTGTACCTACACCACACTGTGAGCATATCACTGAATCTGCAACTGTCAACACACATGAAAAGTAACTAAATCACAGATATATAAAGATCTGTGTGGAATGGAAAAGGTTACAGATTAAATATCTGCAGCAATTTTGGCAAAGTAAGCCTAACTGCAACAAAAGAGATTCAGAAAACAAGTATCCATACTGAAAGGCGTTATTATAATCTAGATAATCAAGTTTGTCAACCTTGGTGAACCTATTTACTGTAATTAAATTCAGTTTTATATGTATAGCCCGTTTAATAACAGGCAATGTGTTACAAAGCAGCTTTAGAGAAACATAAATTTTGTATATACATTTTAAATATTGACATTTATCCAGAGGTGATGGTGGGAAGGAAAACGTCCCTTGTGCAACTGAGGAAGAAACCTGGAGAGGAACCAGATTGAAAAGGTAACCCATCATCATCTGAGAGAAAATGGAATATAATTGCAATTATAATAGTTTCCCATCTGTATTTGTACTACAGTATCTATCTATGTATGTAGGTGTGTATGTTCTATAGTATGTATGTATTCTGTGTGTGTACCAACTGTGTACTATAGAGTCAATTGGTGATTGTTTAAACTTAAAGTATGAATATGAGCATCAGTCATTTCTGAATTCAAAGTCTAAGGTGTTAAAGTTATCAGTTCAATCACAGAGATTTGTATTTTTGATAGTGTATTATATAATAGCAACTAAAATGTATAATATAGAATTTACTGTGAATGAAAAGTCGATAAACAATGAGAACATGTTGAATACATCTGTCAATCTGAATATATTGGGGGAAAAATCATGATACTGAGGCTGAGGAAATGCATGAACCTGTAGAGCTTTAAATAATACATAAAAGAAAATAATTAGTAGTAGCTTTACTACGAATAATTAACTTTTTGTAAACTCTTTGAGCCACTCTCATATATTAATCGTAAAGAAATTACCTCATGCACTAGGTCTATTTGATTTGCTATTTTGGTTATTATTTGGTTCAAATAAAAATTTTATCCATCACATGCACCACTGTATACAGAATAACATGCAGGGAAATGTTTTTTTTACTAAAATATGTGGTTAAAAATAAAAATAGAATTTACAGGTACTGTACAGGTAGCAAATGGGAAATAAATGTAGAAATATATGAATGATTATTGTGAATAATTGTTAATACAGTGCAGATGTGCGCAGTTGTATACAGTGAGCGCAATGCATGCTCTGTGGAAACATCTGACTGAGGTATAAGAAAAGTCCCAGTTCATTAATATTAATAACTGTAAGAATTTTACATGAAATCTGACATGTTCATTGCAAGTATGAGGTTAAATATATCCAGTTAATGGTATTTGTAGGAGTTGATAGTTGTTGAATGGATAGTAAATGGTTTTCATTCTTTCCACCTGATAAATTTAGCTTATGATTTTGTCTTTGTGGGCAGAAGTGGGTTGCAGTGGTTTCTTTCACTGAACTGAAGCTGTTGGCTGCAACCTATGACCTAGACAGGTCTGAAGGCCTGAATATCGACTGCAGTAAAAGAGACACAACGGATCATTAACAACCCGGCTTGTTCAGATGAATTCAATAAAATACATGAGCGTACATCCATACATCCTTATTATTTTTATAGGATATGTACAGGGTAAAGGCTATGTTTGTTTGCTTGTTTATTTATTATTTATTACTTTGTTTTTTGTAGATATCAAGGCCGCAGTGGATCTGGTGGATCCCAAGAACACTGCACATGAGGTGGGAATACTCCCAGGCTGGGATACGAGTCCATCACAATAGATCAATCCTCCAACTGGTTTGTTTCTGGGAGGTTAGAGGAAACTGGAAAACCCAGAAGAAAACTAAACAGACATAACTCGATTTCAAATAAATGTGGTCATTACTGAGCATGGGAACTGGCATAGCACAGGTTAACCCACACACTCACACATACACAGTTTTCCAAGAATGCAGTGCAACTTCCTCACAAACCCGCAGTTTGTGTGGCTTATTTATTTAAAACACAAGGTGTCAAAACCCTTGACATGTGAGTGAACTAGTGGTGGGAAAGAGGAAAGAGAGGAAGTTTCTTTCTAGCTGCTCTACTACGCCCCATGCCTTTGTCTGCATGCACGTACCATCTTACACTGAATTCATTCAGAATGCTTCACTTGAAATTTGCTTTAGGCAGCCCATTCACACCTTTCAGCTACTTATCTCTATGAGCTACTTGCAACAGCAAGAAATATAAATGACAATAAGGTGTGATTTGAATGTTTTAAGCAACATTTTGAAAGGAAGATTAACTGCTTAATGTTTAATAAACATGATGTTTATGCATAATTTATGGAAGGAGTTTCGTCTTATCCTGGCATGGGAGAAGTTTACGATTTCCAGTTTCTCTTTAAAATGACAAGATGATATTGGAGTTAAGAGGCCTGAACCTGTTCCAGCATGACAATGACCCTGTACACAAAGCGAGCTCCATGTTTGCCAAGGTTGAAGTTGAAGTCCTGCACAGAGCCCTGACTCTGACTCAACCCCATTAAACACCTTTGGAATGAACTGGAACGACAACTACACCCTAGACCTCCTTACCAAACATCCCCAAACTTACTAATGCTTTTGTGGTTGAATGAACACAAATCCCCATAGCTAACTCTGTCTCATGGAGGTTAAGATGTTGGACTACTAATCAGAAGGCTGTGAGTTCAAATCCCATCAAGTTGCTTCTGCTGGACCCTTGAGCAAGGCCCTCAACCCTCAACTGCTCAGTTGTATTAAAGTGAGATAAAAATGTATCTAGCTCTGGATAAGGGCAACAACCAAATACCATAAATGTAATATAAATATCTAAATGCCTATTGTTTTGAAATAGGATGTGCAGGAAGTGCAAATGGGTGTGTCCAAAAACTGTGACCACACAGTGTACTAACAGTTGAAAAATACAGATAGTTATATAGCTATAGGCTATTTGTTTTTTTAACATGCAGTTTTTTTAATGAAGGGATTTATGAAAACCCACAATTTTAAAATGAACAATAAAATAAAATGTAAAATATGTTTGATGTGTCAAATGATCAGAAGCATTAGAAACAGAAATGGTCTATTATCAGTTATTCTGAGAAATAACATTTACTCATAGGTACTGCTGTTTACTTTATATGAAGCAGTGGCTCATGTATGTGATTTGGATTTATTTCCAATGCAATACTGACATCATTTGAGATACACGACATGCCGAAGTAATGGAAAGAAATCTACTTAGTACTGCTTGTTATCGTGCTAGTGTGTTAAACACATCCTGTGTGGGTGGCCAGCGGAAGTTCCTTGTCAAAGGAAAATAAAACCTTCAAATACATAGTCTCATTTTGAATACTGATGTTTAAATCAAACCTGATACAACCCCAACAAAGATGTTTCTTTTTTTCCGACATCTTTCAAATCAGATTGTTTCAATAGAATGAAATAAACTATAAATAATGATTACATGTTTTTTAATCATGAAAAGTTATCAGCTGTTGCCACTCACCCATCCATCAGAGCCTCGCCCTGTAAACTTAATGCTAATACTACTACTACTACTACTACTCTAATAATAACAATAATAATAATAATAATAATAATAATAATATTTTTTATATAGCATTTTTCAATATGGATACAAAATCTCAAAATGCTGTACAAAAAAATTCAACAATACAAAGCATTTGTGTTAAAACACAAAAAATATAAAGCACTAATGAATAAACCATAGGTTGCTGACTAATTAAAGGGGAAAAACATGCTGTGGAGGAGGTTTGGGGGTTATTTCCGCTTTTAAAATGATGTATCACTGCCAATCAGTACAAAGTTCTTCTGATTTTTTCCATCCTAATGGGCGTGGTCTCTTCCAGAATGACCCCACCCCCATCCACAGGGTACAAACAGTTTGACAGGGATGAAAATTCCTTTTTCCTTCACAGACACAAGACCTTAACCACAGAGCTTGAACAGCTTGAACAAAATGTTTCAGAGTCATTTTTTGGACACCATCATCCAAACACCAGCTAAGGGAATATTCTTTTTAAGAAGCACGGCTTCAGAACACTTCCAGACAATTGTGGACTCTATATAAAAGGCACATGTTGTGCCTGTTGTGATGTTTTCTTGTGGCCCAACACCTTACAAAACACTTGATGTTTTATTCTTTCAAATTCTTACCTACTGTACTGTATATGCATGAGAATTATCAAAAGTAATGAAAACTTCCTTTAAACTAAGAATAAAATGAAATAAGATAAACATTTTCCACTACTCAGGACAAGTGATATTTCAGGAAATGCACCAGAGATAGACGAGAGCTTTAAATTCCACAACCAGGATGTTATAGTCAATGCAGGAGGACAGGCTAGCTAAAATTAGACTCTGTTCTCAATAAGGAGGTGGACATCTCATCTGTATCAGTGGAAACTTTCTTTCATCTAGCACATTACAAGAAACGAAAAGTTAAATGAAAGACATGCCACAATATGGATTCCCCTCTATGTATGAATTTATTTATAATTATGAAGTGTGGGCCATGATGCTTTATACAGCTGCTTGTTTATGTCACAATTAAACGACTCACTAAGACACAATAACTTTGTCATATATTATACACAATAAATGCACAAGGTAACACAAAACAAAAGCAGAAAATCTAGGAATACACAACCACAGCATGTACTAACTAAATGGCTTTACTGAGATACCACTACTGTTGCTTAAAAAAGCCTTCTGCAGCTTCATATATCATCTATGCACAGGAAATGAGCAGGCAAGGTCGAGAACAGAGAAAAAAAGCTGACTAGGTGTCATTCAGTGGCTTTTTGCTATATGCAAAGAGTTACATGGAAATATCAAGTAATTATGTTATGTATGTTTATGTAATATAGTCATAATGTTTGTGATGGAACAGTAACTGAATCAGTGAACAGATCAGTTCATGTAAGAAGTGTAAACACAGGCAAATTAGATTAAAATATGAATAATAATAATAAAAATAAAAAATAAACACAGCATAACAAATATTAAAGCAGTTGGGGAAGGGGAAAAAATTACAAATATATATATAAAAAAATTAAAATAAAATAAAAAATAAAATAAAATAACAAAGACTGAACGACGATATTAAGACTCTAATGATATTTAGCTGCACTTTTTAAATTATTAATCATAGACAACTACTGAATATTTATCATTTATGTTATACACAAACAGTACTAGTTTTTTAGTTAGAGTGACAGAAAGCTGTCTTATTTTTGGCTCACATGTACTTGAGCAGTGCTTGAACAATGCTAACGTGTGGCAACAAAGCAAACATGTGACCTTAAAAGCTAACCAAATTGGAGCAAAGTTGTCTAGCCACATATAAAGATGCTAATCTGCTGACTGCTTTAGATGCAGGTAAGAAAATCTTCAACTCTTCAAAATCAGCTCTAAAATGAAATAGGCGGGCATTGCAATGATGCTGAAGGAGGTGCAAGGTGCTCTTTCTTACTAATTGTACGTGTTGACACTCTTGACTGCAGCATCTTGGCTAGTTGCATTTTTTCTATTGTGGTTTTTGGTACTGTTGAAACAAAGCATCACATTAGTCGAGATGTGAAAAAACAACAGCATGGGGTGGTTTTTTGGAAACTGCAGTGTGAGGAGAGCAAAAAGACTTGTGGTTTCTTAAATAAAAAAAAAGTGATTTTGGGTTTTTATTTTCGGTTTGTTCTACTTTATAAAATGTTCATGTTGAATTAGAAATTATAGATAAATAAGAGACTTTTTTTTAGATGAACCAAATCCTCCTAGAAAATTCTCTAACCTGCTAACAACTCTTTCTTGTCACTAGTAAGGATTCATGATTTTTGTTGATTTTTCTTTTTTTTTTTTATGTTTAATAAAGTTTTTCATTCACTAAAAAGTACTGGATACACAGATCCCTTATGTAAATATTTATATATGTATAGGCTATATAACTATGAACAATGACACTACAATTACAATATTATATAAAATATTTTATAGAATATTGCAATATTCTATAAAATACACTGATGCTTGTATATATGAATATATGTAAAGGAAACAAGCAAATAAAAGTGCTAAACTGTTAATTCTATTATTTGTACATCGATACTGTTATTTCCTTCATATATTCATGCATACAGATATTCACTATGTTTGATCATTTCACTGACCGGTGTACTTGCTTCTTCATCATATTAGAACTTCATGTTTTTTTGTGTTGTGCCTTTTTCCTAGGTTGGGGTAATGGTGGAGGTTGTTCCTCGTCATCATCTATTGGAGGTGGTGGAGGTCGACCACGCTGCTGGGCCCGGGGTCGTGATGCAACTTGATGTGGGGCTTGAGATAAGTCCTCGGCAGAACCGTTTTCGACAGGCTCTGGAGGTGCTGGCTGTCCTCTTGCTGTTTGCTTCCCTTTATGTGGAGGTGGATTAGAGCTGACGTAGTTCAGTCTGAACTCTTCTTCATCTGGAAAAGAACACAGGATTTATTATTATTATTATTATTATTATTATTATTATTATTATTATTATTATTATTACAAAACATATATATATCTCTGAATTAATAAAGTCACTGTAATGTAGATATGGAAGTTAGTTAGTCCGGCCTCTTAATAAAACGCATCTATATTTCCATGAGAATGTTTATTTCTGTAAATTTGTTTCTCAACCTTTACGAATGTTGCCCTTGAATTACTCAATAATCATTTACTGTATCATTTAATATTGAAAATAATAATAATTTCGGCTGAAAATGTTGCAAGATATGTTTCTGAGGAGTAAAATGGTTATTTAAAAGCAGGAAACTAGCACAGTTTTCACACCAACAATAAAAACAGTGTTCTGGGAACCGTCACCTACTTTACACACCTGCTGAGTTGATATTTAAAAAAGAAACTAAAAAAACCAAAAACACAAGTAACCTTCTTTTTCAGAGGAAAAGCTTCCAAAAAGTAGTTCAGGGGGCTTGGCATAAAGTAGGACAGCAACATTTTGTCTGACAAAAGTTTCAAGTTGTATGTGCAGTTGCAATTATTTTTGCCTTACATGTACAAACCTGATACCTGGTAAATTTGTATATATTATTATATGTAGTAGTTGTAGTAGTAGTAGTAGTAGTAGTTGTAGTAGTAGTTATAGTAGTAGTAGTTATAGTAGTAGTAGTTATAGTAGCAGTAGTAGTTGTAGTAGTAGGTACAGTAGTAGTAGTTATAGTAGTAGGTATAGTAGTAGTTGTAGTAGTAGTGGTAGTTGTAGTAGTAGTTATAGTAGTAGTAGTTATAGTAGCAGTAGTAGTTGTAGTAGTAGGTACAGTAGTAGTAGTTATAGTAGTAGGTATAGTAGTAGTTGTAGTAGTAGTGGTAGCTTAAGCCATGGCCTCAGCAAAGTATATTATTTAGCTGAAAACCTGTGTGGAAACTTTATAGTTATAGTTCTGAGTTATCACTCGGCTCCTGTTAGTCATTTTATGTACCACATTAGCATCAGTCAAGGCCCATGTGGCAAATATAGCCTGCTGCATCACTTCATGTGGCCTATAAAGAAAGACTATAGATAAAACAAGATTATAGACTGTGAAAAAAAGACTATAGTACACTTTATAAGACTCCTCAGCATGTTTACACGGGTCTAGAATATCTGATCTGCAGCATAGCGACCGCCATTGTACAATATGTGTGGGTTCCCATCTCACAGAGCTGAGACAGGCGGGTAAAATCAAAGCCTGTGTGCTGCGTTTCTCACGATGCAGGGGTGGCAGTGGCATAACCCGGAAACCAGGAAAATACACAGAATAAAATTGTGATTGTTTTTTAATCTGTATAGCTAAATAGCTTAACGTAACATGCTCATGCATTTTTAGTGTCTTTTTTCAGTGTAATAGGATGAATTTGTAATTGAATCGTTCAATCTTGCCATATTACTACTGTTCCCATAAAAAACCTTCAAGAGAGTTGCACTGAAAAATGATCACGTTAGTTACAAGGGGGAAATTAAAAGCTTATCTTATGAATTCTGATCTTGTTTCCTTTCCTCTGACTGCAGAAAATCTCCATATCTCTATATCTCTGTGCTTCTAGTGTGGCTAGTACTAATGACTGGTAGCTTTCAAACAGATATGTACGAAAAATATGCGATTCTAAATGCTTCATCCTCTTTCTTATCATAGCAGTTGAAAGCTGATAACTACAACGTGAAGGAATGTATTCATAGCCAAAAACTTTTAATCAGTATGATAACTGTTTTCAGCTGAAAGAGCATACACTTAAAATAGTCCAGATGAGATTCTTCTCCTTTTTTCTTTGAAATGTCCTATTTTTATTTTAGAGCCTGTAAAGCTTATGGGTGTAAGTCAACAGAGTGTGTTAAAGTTATAATAATAATAAGAAGAAGAAGTAGAAGAAGAAGAAGAAGAAGAAGAAGAAGAAGAAGAAGGAGAAGAAGAACAACAATCATCATCATCATCATTATTATTATTAGTCTTTGATTAAATGCCATAACTTTCTCATGGATAGTCTGATATTGAGAACTGAAGTTTGACACCCGTGTTATAGATTCTCACCCATGCTCTTTCATTCCACCCCGTTTCACACAGAAAAAAAAAAGTGTCAGTTCTGAGTTTGTTATTGCTATGTTAGTAGTTCAGAGTAAAATGAACAGGCCAGTTTGCTGAAATAACCACTCTTTACAAGCATACTGGGCAGAACAGCATCTCAGAAAACACATAAAGCACACCAAAGAGTGAGAAGAATAGATTACAAGGGAAGACGTCTACACTGACTTTGATTTTGAAAACCAGCTGTAGATCAGACTTGCACACGCATTGACATGGCTATCTCACTGATAATCAAACTCAACCAACATTCAAAATTCAGTGAGATTACTGAGATGTATTCCTCCGTCTCCGTTGTTTGCTGTGAATGTTGCCTAAAGTTCTTGAGCTGTATCTGTAATTTTACATAATGTTGCTGCTACATGTTCTTCTGATTGGATAATTGCAGATCTATAGGTATTTCTGCTTAACCGAATAGTAAGTATATATCTAAAAATATGAATAATTATATTATTTAACAAATAACCTGTACTATGAATGACAGGGATGTCATGACAAACCTTGCCAACTCTATTTGAACTCTATTGGCCGCAATAGGGGGCGGAGCTTTGTGGGAGGCGTTCAAAGCGTAAAAATGTTCCGGTGTTGTCAAATTTCACCGACATAACTGCTAGAAACTTACTCTTAAAAAGCATGGATGAAGCTTGTCTAAAGCACCATAAAACATAATGTTTAGAAGAGACACATGACATGTTTTAAACTCAATACAACTGTTTGGAGCTAAAAAGAAATCTGACTTTAAGGCTTGCTTTAGAATACATGACCCAAAGAGAATCACTGGAAATTTGTCCAGTGTTTTAATTTAGAAAGTTGTGTAATGTTTAATTCATTTAAATATGTTTTCAGTATAAAAAAAATATTATAGGAAATACTAATCAGTTATCACTAAAATCTAAGAATGAAATTACCTCGCAGATGTTTCTCTTTGCGTTTACAGGAACGGCAGGCAAGTGTCACCATCACAGTTATCAATAACAGGACTAGAAATCCTCCACCAGCTAAGATGCCCACCATAAGCGTAAAGTCAAAGCCAAAGAGCGTCTGCTGGGACGTGGTACCTGAACAAAATTACAATCATTATATGTATTATAAATGAGATCGTATAGCAAAATTGCCGATTATAGAATAATCAAATTAAGAGATAAGTATTTATGTTCCAAAATGAAAGTACATGAAAAAAATACTTACATGCTGCTTCCACTTCATCACTTGTATTATTATGAACTGGATTCTGAGCAGTACATGCATACTTTGAGTTGCCTGCCTTAGCAAGTGTTAAGACTTTTCCTTTCTCCTGGCTTTCTTTCTTATTTTTTTCCCAGCTGAAAGATATATCTTTACGGTCCTCAACCTCACATGTGAGGTAAACCTTCTTATCCTGACATGTAACATTCACTCTTGGCTTTGGAACTTTCACTGATCAATAAGGAAGGACAGCATCATGAGTATATTAGTGACAGTATTCAGTATTTGAAATCATATTTATGTATTTTTAATAGGAACTATTAAATACTATTGCATGGTGTAAGAAATCTACATTTGTTATTAGAGGAAGTGTAAATTTTCCTCTTATTCATTAAAAGCAAGAAAGAATTTCAGTAAAAAAAAACCAAAACATATATTTCCAATTCCAAATGTCTTACCATAAACACAGACGGTTTCTGTGTATGAATTTAAGTTCTTGCCGTCCTCATCAAAAACATCAACAGTGTATTTTCCAGAATTGCTCAGGTTCACTTGCTGGAGCTCCAGGTTTGTATTTACCATCTTCCATTGTTTATTTTGGTTGATATTCTGTTTGCGGACTAACAATTTATCGTCTTTTTTAATAGTGAATTTCTCATCATCCTTAAGCAGCCTGTCAGCCAGCTTAAAGGGGAGATTTTTCCCTTCTAATATATTTTTCTGACATGTGCTACAGCCTGGGGAAAAATATTGTAAAGTCATTTTAAAGCCATAACAAAATTTACTTAAAACAGACAAACACAATATAATATTTAATATCTGAAACATGCAAACCCAAAAATATTTCTAAAGTATTCTATATACCAGAAACCATTAGTATTGTCTGGAAACTATAAAATACAATTTTAATCACAAATCTGTTGTGAAATTACATGAAAAAAAATCACTTATGTTTAATAACTGATAAAAAAATAATTCACTTTGAGTCACAATGCAAATTTGCATAATGAAAATGCTGTAGTCAAATCTACAATTCCAATAAAGCTAAATTAGGACAAAAATTAATTATTTAAGTGGAAAATTTATTACTAGAACAGAAAATCTTGACCTACCTGTTAAGGTAAATAGAGACAGGAAACAGAGAAATAAGACTATAGCACTGCCTTTGGCGTTCATTGTTCTTCTGAAATATTTCACTGACAAATGTAGGAAACAGCTTCTGTTTCCTGTCTCGAGATGGGGGTGTGTTAATACAAAGACAAGCACAGGTTGCTTTTTTTTGCCTTAAAAGCAGATGTGCAATACCAAAAAACTTAGCAAAGTGTCTTCAACAAACTTGTCGTATATAACAAGCAGGCTTTAAAAAATTACAGTGTGTTGCAAGAGTAACTGTAGAGTTTAAGTTTAAGCTTTAGTTTAATAGTATATGATGTGAAAAAAATGAGAAAATAGAAATGCTTCTTCATCTGCAATGCAAAATGGCACTGTCACATCGCTTTTCATTAGGAAATATATTGTGTTAGGTTTTAAATACCAAATACGAGAGGGTTGAAATGATTAACCAACAACTGCTCCACAGCCAATGTGGTTGCAATCAAACTGACAAGACAATTCATTTCTACAATGAAACAAAGGTCTAAAGGGGTTTTATGACCAGACCTGGGGTTCAGACCCAGCAAATTATTTCAGATTATGGTGCTACCTTCAACCAGAAAAGGTTCTGACATTTGAGGTTTATTTATTTATTTATTTATTTTCATTTATTTACCCTTTATGATCCGATGAGTACATTGACAATATAGCTTGTTGCAAAAAATAAATAAATAAAAATTAACAAAAAGTTGAAGATGAACACTGAACATTTAAGGTGAAGCAGCATTACGAGATAAAAACATTAACCCTTCGATATTGTTGTTCTTGTTTTTCGGCGGCTACCGGTTCAAATCATCTGATTGGATCATCTGATCTGCATATTTATTAACTCTTTTAATTACCCTACTCAAATTCAGTTCTGAAGACAAATAAAAATAAAACCGAGTCAAACAGTCCCCCGGAGTTTTACTCTGTTCTCATATAACCCAGGAGCATGCAAATCAATGCTTGATCTGAATCTGTAGATAGATAGATAGATAGATAGATAGATAGATAGATAGATAGATAGATAGATAGATAGATAGATAGATAGATAGATAGATAGATAGATAGATAGATAGAGCAGTAGAAGATTAGTAAGCAAGTTGTGTATCAGGTATTCTGCATCCTCTGATGTCAAATGCCTCCCCCTTATGGGAGAACGTAGCTCTATCACTACATCAGAAGTTATCTGGTTCTTATTTTAAATAATAATAATAATAATAATAATAATAATAATAATAATAATAATAATAATAAAGGAAACAAACAAAGAAATAAATAAATAAATCTTAAGTTTTAAGTTTTAAGATTACATTAACTTACCTTGTGCTCATCTATGTTTATACTCATACATTTTTTGCATTTCTCTGCTAAATTTCCTTGTATTCAGCACCCACTAGTTTTATGGCAGTCTACTAGTCTTGAACATAGATTTGAAGCATAGATTATTAAATAGAAATCATACGTTAAGGGGGTTACATGATACAGATTTTTGAAAATCTCAGCACAGGAGGATGAACAAAATATTATGAGAACCACACAAGGTGTTTAGTTATAAAGGTCTGGTTTAGGGTCTCTTATGCCTCTGATGTGTTTCTAATATCACAAGCATAAACCACAGAATGTTATTAAAACCAAAAACCTCAAAAACCTCTCTCTCTCTCTCTCTCTCTCTCTCTCTCTCTGTTCCTGACTGCTTCTTCTCCCCAGTCCTGACTGATCCATCCTGATTCCTTATTTCTGGTTGTAGTCTCATCACTCGGTGGTGCTCACTGCTGCTGAGGATGAACCCACGTGGACTACTAGGAGACACTAGGCTGGCCATTGATATAAACAACTTGCTCAGAAGCTCCTTGTTACACAAATAAACCTGACTATATACAGCTATAGAAGGGAAATGATTTCATATGCTCTGTTTCCCAGAAAACAATGTGTTACTATTTCCTCTTAAGGTTTCTTCCTCATTTCCTTGACACTGTTGCTAGGGCTAAGTATAAACATTTTATAAACAAATAAAACCGAATAAAGTTATCTATTCAATTATTGACCGTAGGTGGCAGTGACTGATTATATATATATACAGGTCAAGCGATTCAGTTAATGTTCACGTTAAACATCAGATCGAAGAAAATGTGTGATCTCTGTGACTTTAACCGTGACATGGTTGTTGGTGGCAGAAAGGTTGGTTAGAGTTTTTCAGAAACTGATGACCCGTCGTGATTTTGACATACAGAAGTCTCTAGAGTTTACAGAGGATAGTATTTAAAAAAAAAAAAACAACAGCCGGTCAGTAGCAGTTGCTAAGAGATGTCAGGGAAGGATTAACAGGAACTGAAAGAAAGTCTACAGTAATTCCAATAATCACTCTGAACACATGCAGTGAGCAAAAAGCATATCAGAACACATAATAGTTTTGTGGATATCAGAACAATAATACGGTCAAATTTAAGAGAGGATGCTTTTACTGTTTTTAGCACTTTCACAGAGATGAATACACACATGATCACGTGATCAGCATGGCTTCCAGAGAGCATACTGCCCCCAGAATTTTACATACATTACCTGTTTACTTAGTTTACAAGTTTATATCCTATTTGCATGTAACTGTTTTTAATAGACATAGAAAGCTTTTCAAAGCTGATCTGGTTTGTGTGTATGTTTTAGTAAAGAGGCTTTATTTTCCTGATAAAGACATTTCCACTGAAGGTTTATTAGCGGACATGAACACTTACGATGATCCGTTATAAATCAACCTCTCTATTACAAACAGTATCGTCAGCGCCCTCTTGTGGTCTGTTTTTATTTCTTTCTTTTTTCTACTGATGTCTACAATTAACACAGAGAATACTGTTGTTTTTTTATTTATTTTAGAATAACTAACAATTGGGTCGTGTGTCTGTGAAGATTCTCAGTCATCCAGGTGAGGTTATCTGGAAGTTGAGTCAACTGGACTTCTTTTTCCATCCACTTTCACATTCGCTGATCTTTACCCCTAATACTTCAATCGCTCTCCCCTTACTCCCCCTCTCTGGGGTCATTCCATCTTAAACGACTCCCATACTCCTAACACCTCCTCCTCTTGTGACCTCCCCTTGTTCCCTTAACGAGGGAGAGGAGCAGCCTTGACCCTGGAGGATACAAATTCGTGAATCCTGCCAACTTCCCCCAGACTGAAGAAGCTGCTTGGGTGAGTAGCGAAACATTTTGATCTAACTAGGAAGACGTCTTGTTGACCTGACTCAACTTCCAGATAACAGTTAAGCCAATCAGAGGTGGACTTTAAAGGTAGTTTGAACAATTGTTGGAGCCCTAAACTCTACATAATGACTTCAATCTACATCTACATCTACATCTACTTCAATCTACATCAGCTGCAACCAGACAAAAAAGACTTTTAGACCACGAAACCTAACCTAAACTTAATAATCAAGAAGAATACAAAAGTGTGTGTTGGGGAAAACTTATCCTATTTCCTGACTGCAGTAGAGTGCAGGCTGTGAAGAAGAATGTAACTGATTGGATGTTGATCTTTCGGTTGCTCCCTACGTGTGTGAGGGGTCACCACAGTGGACCAACTGGTCTGCACAACAACTTGGCACAGATTTCATGCCGGATACCCTTCCTGACACAACCCTCCCATTTTTATTCAGGCTTGGGACTGGCACTGCATCCAGTGGCTGGGGATTGGGAACTCGCTGGGAATCAAACCCAGGCCTTCTGCATGGTAGGTGAGAAACCTACCACTGAGCCCAGCTCATGTCATTGGTTGGATGTACTGAACAAATATGCTCCTGGTGCTGAATGTGAATGAGAATGGACTTTTTCTTTAAGACCTGGGACATGTGGAACAGTACAGGATTGTGAATGATATGAATGAACTGGGACTGGGTAGGTCATGAAAGAAATGAACAAAAAAAGATCTGTCTCTCATACTGTTAATGCAGCACTTGGGAGAAAATGAATATCTGTGCACGAGGCATAATCTCGATTTAGAAAAACAGAGTGCGAGTGTGAATGAGACTACAGAAGGCACAGACTCAACAAAATTTTGGATTTAAAAACAGACTAGGGAAATTTCTTTTCTTTTCTGCCATAAAATGTATCACCCAGTGTCACAAACATTAAGTGCTTACAGTCAGGATTAAAAATTCAAGTGTAGATGTTTTATGGGTGTATCTACAATATAACCAAATTTGACAGAGGATGGATTTACTGTTTTTAGTATTTTCACAGAAATGCATACACACATGATCAGTGTATTGAACTAAGACAAGCTCTATATGTTCTCAGCAATGTGAATAAATGACAGATGGCTGTTTTATTTACATATTTATTTTTATTTACACCAGAGGTGGACAGTAAAGAAGTACATTTACTTGAGTACTGTACTTAAGTACACTTATTGAGTATCTGTACTTTACTTGAGTATTATTTTTTCTGGATACTTTTTAATTTAACTTCACTACATTTGAAAGACAAATATTCTACTTTTACTCCACTACATTTCTGTCAATGTCATTGAGTAGAAAGTAGTTACATTATTCATAGGATGATTTTTTTCACTCTTGTAGCGTCACGTGTTGTAAAGTTCAGTGGTTTTCCATAATTTTTTTAACTCAGTTGCTGACAAAATGGACAAATATATGCTTTGTATATTATACACCACCAACGCATTGGTAATGATGTTAGTTAACACACAAAAACATATGCTGTGTCCAAATTCTCATACTATGTGTCCTAAATAGTATTCAAAAATAGAATTAGTATGCCCCAAATCGTAGTATACTGAAAAGAGTATTCCAAAAATTCCTGGATGGTTTACTACTTCCGGTAGAAATTCAAAGTGCAGAACAGTGCACACTCTAATGGGTAATATTGCCCACAACGCATTGTACACAGGAGGGAGGAGCCTGGACAATGGTGTAAATGCATATTAAAACGGTGTAAATGCATTGTGGAAATATATATATATAACTCTTTGTTAAAGCAGTGTTGCTGTTGGGTGGTTGTACAGCTACAGTTGTGTAGCTGGGTTTTAAAGCAGGTTAGATTTTTTTTCTGACCAGTCTTCATTTACAGACCATTTGATTGAAATGTGCATGAGTGGATACACATAGATGTGTACAGGTACATCTCAAAATTTAGAATATAATGAAAAAGGTCAATATTTTTTGTTGCTCAGTTCAGAAAGTGAAACCCATATATTATATAGATTCATTACACATAGAGTGAAATATTTCAAGCCTTTATTTCTTGGAATTGTGATGATTATGGCTTTCAGATAAGGAAAACCAAAAATTCTGTGTCTCAGAGAATTAGAATATTGTGAAAAGGTTCAATACTGGAAAGTCATGGTGTCAAACCCTAATCAGCTAATTACCTCAAAACACCTGCAAAGGTTTCCTGAGCTTTTAAATGGTCTCTCAGTCTGGGTCAGTAGGCTACACAATCATGGGGAAGACTGCTGACTTGACAGTTGTCCAGAAGACAGTCAATGACACCCTCCACAAGGAGGGTAAGCCACAAAAGGTAATTGCTAAAGAAGCTGGTTGTTCACAGAGTGCTGTATCCAAGCATATTCATAGAAAGTTGAGTGGAAGGAAAAAGTGTGGTAGGAGAAGGTGCACCAGCAAAAGGGATAACCGCAGCCTTGAGATGACTGTCAGGCAAAATCCATTCAAGAATTTGGGGGAGCTTCAGACGAATCCTAGACATGGCCTACAAATGTCGCATTCCTCCTGTCAAGCCACTCCTGAACCAGAGACAATGTCAGAAGCATCTTACCTGGGCTGTGGAGAAAAAGAACTGGACTGTTGCTCAGTGGTCCAAAGTCCTCTTTTCAGATGAAAGTAAGTTTTGCATTTCATTTGGAAATCAAGGTCCCAGAGTCTGGAGTAAGAGTGGAGAGGCACAGAATCCATGTTGCTTGAAGTCCAGTGTGAAGTTTCCACAGTCAGTGATTTGGGCTGCCATGTCATCTGCTGGTGTTGGTCTACTGTGTTTTCTGAAGTCCACAGTCAACGCAGCCATCTACCAGGAAATCTTAGAGCACTTCATGCTTCCTTCTGCTGACAAGCTTTATGGAGATGCTGATTTCATTTTCCAGCAGGACTTGGCACCTGCCCACACTGCTAAAGGTACCATAAGCTGGTTCAATGACCATGGTGTTACTGTGCTTGATTGGCCAGCAAACTCGCCTGACCTGAACCCCATAGAGAATCTATGCCACGCCGCATTGATGCAAAAGGAGGCCCAACCAAGTATTGAGTGCATAGAAACGAAAATACTTTTCAGAAGTCTGACATTTCTCTTTGAAATATCCTTTTTTATTGATCTTATGTAATATTCTAATTTTCTGAGACACAGAATTTTGGGTTTTCCTTATCTGTAAGCCATAATCATCACAATTTCAAGAAATAAAGGCTTGAAATATTTCACTCTGTGATGAATCTATATAATATATGGGTTTCACTTTCTGAACTGAGTGATAAAAAATATTGACCTTTTTCATGATATTCTAATTTTTTGAGATGTACCTGTACTTTTATGTTTGGGGTGGTAGGAGTGTTAAATTAAAAATGATAAAATGATTATACCTGTCTTTTTTTTGTCAATTCAGTTGTTTAATTTCTATAGGTTTTGTAACATTCTAAAAGCTCTTAATTCCATAGATACTACAAACTGGTCAGTATATTCACTAGGTTGCTACAAAAGGTACTGTAAGTATTGCATACAACAATAATAAAACAATGCGCTGACATTTACTTTTGATACTTAAGTACTTTTAAAAACAAGTACTTTTACTTAAGTAAAAATCTGTCTTTACAACTTTTACTTGTAATGGAGTAATGTTTGACCAGTAGTATTTGTACTTTCACTCCAGTAAGGAAGTTGTGTACTTCGTCCACCTCTGATTTACACCGACTACTGGTGTAAATGATGTAACTTGCAGAAAGTTTCACTGAACGAATCAGTAAAAGAATCTAAAGGAATCGTTTTGGTGAAAGGACTCAAAATATGTGAATCGCCGGAATGAATCAAATCTAAAAACCTCTATTTGATTACTTCAGGATGCATTTGCTAGCATTTAAGGTGGAATGAAGAATTCTAATAATAGGCATGTAAAATCTAATGGGTCTAACAGTAAAAGCAGAAAACATAGATACAAGGCAGTGGGTGTAGGTGAAATAAACCTGTAAAGAGAGAAAAGAAGACCAAGCACCAGGAGAGAAAGGTAGGTAATGCAGTCGAGACAAAATAGCTGTAACAGCAAAATACATACACAATCTCAGTATCTTTAGCTGACTCTTTAAGACCCCTGTTTCTTTCTAGAAATGACGTGTCTGTGTGGTCAGTTCACTATTTTGATGCCACCATGCGTGATTGTGTTTTGAGGATAGTTTTTAGATTAATCAATTTAAACCTCCAAACACATTCAGACATTATTATGTATTTCCTAATGGAAAGGGAGGTGGTGAACTGCACACAAAAGTAATGTGGAAAACACTCATGATTTCAGTTAAGCTTGTATATACAACATTTTGCTCAAGACATGAATACACTGTTAAATATTAATCTTGTATATAAAGGAAATAAAGGAAGCAATACCTTATGTACCATTTTCTCTGTTCTGTAGAAAGTAATGCACCACTAGGAGGTGCTTATGCATGTTATTACTTTCTCTTTTTTTTCCTGTGAAAGGATATTCAGTTCACCTTGTTGCTGTCTGTGTGTGGACTTGTATAAACGATTTCTGAAATCGAAAGTTAAGTTCCTGTTTTTTATTTATTTATTTATTATTTATTGCAGGATAAGACATTAGTCACTGAGTCTTTAAAGGAAAGATGAACACCAGCGACAGTGTTACAGTCTTATTCCTTTGTTTCCTGACTCTGTTTTCCTTAATGGGTAGGTCAAGATTTTCTGTGTTTGAGTAATCATTGTAATGTTTTTTAATGTTCTCATATCATACTAGTCTTTGTGATCTAATTCATCTCGATTTCAGTTAAAGATGAATACAGAGATTTTAAGTAGTTACACTGGCTCTTACAGAATATTATGTAAACTGAATTTTTTTCATGTTTTTTTTTTTTACCATGAGGTTGTGATTAGGATTGTTAATATTATTATTATTATTATTATTATTATTATTATTATTTCAGAATTTACAAATGGTGTCTTTAAAGAATTCATCAGAATTTCATATCTGTGTTTGGCAGAAATATCAAACATACATTTCATTATAAGTTAAATGTCTGTTCAATTTTTTATTCACAGACTGTAGCGCATGTTGGAGAAATATATTAGAAGGGGACAGTCTCACTTTGAAACTGACTGACAGGCCGCTTAAGGAGAATGATCAATTCATTATTAAAAAAGACGATAAATTGTTAGTCCGCAAACGGAATATCAACCAAGATAAACGATGGAAGATGGTAAATACAAGCCTGGAGCTCCAGCATGTGAAACTGAGTGATTTTGGAAACTACACTGTTGATGTTTTTGATGAGGACGGCAAGAACTTAATATCATACACAGAAACTGTCTGTGTTTATGGTAAGACATTTGGAATTGGAAATATATTTTCTTCCTGAAATTCTTTCTTGCTTTTAATGAGTAAGAGGAAAATTTACACTTCCATTCATAACAAATGTAGATATCTTACATCATGCAATAGTATTTAATAGTTCCTATTAAAAATACGTAAATATGATTTCAAATACAGAATACTGTCACTAATATACTCATGATACCTTCCTTATTGATCAGTGAAAGTTCCAAAGCCAAGAATGAATGTTACATGTCAGGATGAGAAGGTTTACATCACATGTGAGGTTGAGGATAGTAAAGATATATCTTTCAGCTGGCAGCAAAATAAGAAAGATATCCAGAAGAAAGGAAAAGTCTTAACAGTTGTTAAGGCAGACAACTCAAAGTATGCATGTACTGCTCAGAATCCAGTTGATAACCATGCAAGTGATGAAGTGGAAGCAGCATGTAAGTATTTTTCATACACTTTATTGAAACTTAAATATTTTCTAAATCTTGATTTGTTTATACTATGATATACAATCTGATTGATGCTCAGGTAACAAGGCCAGGCTCTTTGCTTTTGACCTTTGGATTATGGTGTGCATCGTAGCTAGGGGAGGAGCTTGCCTGCTGTTCCTGTAAATGCAAAGAGAAACATCAGTGTGGTAAGTTCACTCTTAGATTTTGTGAAATGATCAGTGGTTTTTATTTTTTCAAAAATGTTCTCTTTGAGTCATGCAAGCCTTAAAATATGAAATCAGATTTACTGTATCTTTAGAAATAGTTTTCACAAAACAGCTGTATTATAAGTAAAACTGTCATGTGTGTCTTTTCTCAGCATCCTCACCCATGTACACAAAGTTCTACATTGTCATGACATTCCTGTCAGTGATAGTCTCAGATTTTTTTTTTTAAGGGAATTATGCGTGTCTTGTTATTTAGATATATATTTACTTTCCAGTTAAATAGAAAAACCTAAACCCCTGTTCATTTTTAGTGGTAGGGGGAGTGGTAGCTCAGTGCTTAAGATGTTAAACAACTGCTAAGAAGGTTGTGAGCTTAAGTCCCAGGACCACCAGGTTGCCATTACTGGTCCCTTGAGCAAGGCCCATAACCCTCAGCTGCTTAGGTCTTGTTGCTTTGAATGTAAGTCAAACAATTAGAATGCAGTGCCATCAAATAATAAGATGTCAGACAGCTGATTAATTATCAGAAGATAACGTTGCAGAGCGCACTGCTTCAAATTATGCAATTCAAGAACATTTAATTAATGTTTACATCAATCATGAGAATGTGATCTCAGGAACTTTGTGACATGGTCATTGGTGCAGATCATCATGCATGCATGAGTTTACACAGAATAGATAGATAGATAGATAGATAGATAGATAGATAGATAGATAGATAGATAGATAGATAGATAGATAGATAGATAGATAGATAGATAGACAGATAGACAGATAGTCAGACAAAAAGGTATTTTTTGAAAACAGCTTGTTGATGGATCAAGAAAACCTTGCCCCTTTCTTTCAGTCATAGCTTTCTGATCTTCTGTCTTCCTTAAAGTTCTAACCTTAACCACAAGGAAACTGGCTTATGCTGATTTATAAGAATGGTCAAGGGTCCCTTTGCTGTACTATTAAGGTTTATAATGAGCTCTCAAGAGTTTTTCAGGTGCCTGTCACCAGCAGTGTTAGCTAACTAGACGCTAACAAATGTTCTTGTGAAAAAATTAAAATAAGTCCGATTTCATATGTGACAAATATTGAATGTGGTCAGTAAAGCCATTCTACCATAATGATAGCACATGATGATTTAATATAATAAGTTTATTGGGTAATTTATCAATGAAATTACTGAAATAAAATAAGCCTGTGGTCAGACCTAAAAATATAGAGCAGCCATTTAAGCAGGCCTTGGTTAACAATCACATATATATATATATATATATATATATATATATATATATATATATATATATATATATATATATACATGGGACTGTCTTAATAATATAGCCTTTTCTGTGCTTTTCTGATAATAAATGCTGTGTCATTTCCTAGTACCAAAGCGCTATCCTCATCAGTGTTGCTGTGGATCCATAGGATTATGGGAAGATACATGAGGCAGGAACATTCCCTGATTTGGACTCCAGTTTGTCACATGCACACACACATTCACACCTCTGGTTAATTTATCACAACCAATCTACCTGTTATATGTGTTTACTACATAGAATAACATCAATATCCAGCAGCTGCTTACCATTAATCTTTTTAAAAAACAGATGCTTCTAATGTTTGAGATATTTAACAGTATTTTTCATGTTTTCCTAATAAGCTTGTGTATTCTGATCATTTGATTTCTGTGTTTTACTTCAGAGAGCCAGTATATTTCTAGCTTTCTGTAACTGCATCCATGCAAATGTAATGTCATTACATCCATTTACAAGTGCATCAATTCAAGTCTGTTTTGGTCTGACGAATACTGCAGGATCTGTGCTGAAGCTATTTGTGAAAATTGTCTTAAAATGTCTTTTAAAAAAAACTCAAAATTAATGCAGCCAATTACATTTATCCATGCAAAAATATTAGTGTTGTTTTCGGAAGAATTAGAGTTATTAGATTTGTGTTTAGAAGTGGCTACAAAGGTGTGAGAAACGTCCAGTCAGTGTTGCCAGTTCTGTTGTTTTCTTGTCAAAGTGGTTCAAATGCAGCTGTGCTTCAAAATGTTTGTGTCACAGATAGTGTTTTTACGGGCTACTTTCAAAAATAATCATGGCTGTCCTAAAGAAAAATGAGCAGAAAAGCAACAATTATTATTTAAGTCATACAAGCTTACACTGATGTGGGTGTTATAGACCTATCAATGTAAAAACAGACACACATTAGTATAGGCTACAGCTGACTGAATGAAGGAGAGGAGAGAAACTAAATGTCAGGTAACATTTTGATTCACATTTCTAACTGTACAACTTTGTATCTTATATGTTGTATTTTTACTTATACTTTTATATTCTTATTGTGCTATATATATATAGTTTGTATGTTAAATAAAGTTAATATAAAGTTTGGTTTATTCAACCTAGCTTCCAAACACAAAATTATTTTTATCAGTACAGATCACTAATCATGACTGACATGTAAAAGCTCAAGCAACACAGCATACACTCATCTCAGTGCAGTATATACAACAAAATATCCACTTCATTCAGAACAATGCTCATTTATGCAATTATCCAAGCAGACAACAGTGTGACTTATCTCAATGACTGTGTCCGAGGCATGGCTGTTGGTGCCAGATGGCCCGTGTGGGTTTGACCATGTTTAAAAAGTAAAAGTTTCTAAATTCAGAAACTCTTATTTTCGTCTCCAGTCAAGTTTTAATTAAAATGTGTCACATACACAATCATTCACAGTATGAGATGCAGTGAAATGCGTTTTTTTCCTTATTAGTCAGAAGTCAGATTTAAAAAATAATTTTAAAAAATGGAATTAACAGTAGACAAAGAAATAAATAGAAATAAAACTAAGATACAAAAAAAAAATAGATAGAATATGTATAAAAATACAGGGGAGATTTACAGTGGGATTTGCAGTAAAAATAAATAGCCAAAATATAGAGAAGTAGCAGCTGAATACTTACTGTGTTGTTATATTTGGAATGAGTATAAAGTGCAAATGTGTAATGTAGTGCAGTTCAGACTGAAATGTGCGAAAAGCCCATCTGAAGTAGTGGGTGTTATGGCATAAATCCATAAAAAGTCCAAGCTCTAGGTGTTGTCCTGGCTGAGGGCCAGTTGGCCTGTGGGAAGAAATTCCTTCTCATTCTCTCTGTATTTGCCTTCAGAGATTGGAAGCCCTTCTCTTTCCTGTTGGAGGTCTTTCTTGGTGACAGGACCATGATCCTGCTTGATCAGAGTGGTTTCTTTAAACAGACCTTCAAATTAATATAACTAAAATATGTCTATTTCAGTTAATAGTTTAGTGCATATGTATAGTTAAATGTAGGTACTTCCACTCAAGTAGAAATCTAAAAGATTACTACTGTTACTTGAGTTATGTACATGTTACAAAAGGAAGCTCTACTGATAACCTCAGTGTTTTAATCTGTATTTTAATCTGTGAGATGCCAGCACTGATCTACAAGTCTGTGGTGTGTGGGTGTGTGTGTGTGAGAGAGAGAGAGAGAGAGATGTTTTTGAAAACAGATCAGAGGCATAAGAGACCCTAAACCAGACCTTTATAACTAAACACCTTGTGTGGTTCTCATAATATTTTGTTCATCCTCCTGTGCTCAGTTTTTCAAAAATCTGTATAATGTAAGCACTTTAACATACGATTTCTATTTAATAATCTATGCTTCAAATCTATGATCAAGATTGGTAGACTGCCATAAAACTGGTGGGTGTTTACAAGGAAATTTAGCAGGCAAATGCAACAAATGTATAAGAGTATAAACACGTAGATGAGCACAAGGTAAGTAAAGTAGGGTGGGTAAAGCAGTCAGGAGAGAATAAGTAAAACAGCAAAATACAGACGCTATGTTTCAGTATCTTTAGTTGGTAGGTTCTTGAACTAATATTAAAAAAAAAAACATTTAGACCCCTGTTTCATTGTAGGAATAAAGTGCCTGGGTTGTCAGTTCATCAATTTCGCACTCTATTGTGTTTTAAGCACGGATAATTGATTAATTTCACACCTCTAACATATTTAAGCTACCTTTTCAGCTAGCATGACGTATTTACTAATGGAGTTGATGAACAGCACACACAAGTGATGCATTCAGACACAGAAGTATTTCCATAGTCTCCTCATAATCTACTCTTACCCAAAGCCAAGCTCACCTAAAGGTGGAGACATTTTGCCATGTTAAGTGTTACGACCCAGTCTAGGGTTGGGACGCACAACACAGTGATATATACAGCACAGTGATACAGTATATACAGCACAGTGAACTAGGGAAGACTTCAGGGTAGACCAAGGCCAAAATAACAAACAGAAACTAGCTAACCTACACAAAAGGATATCAAACAAGATGAACGATGGATCATGAAAAATACAAGCCTGGAGCTCCAGCAAGTGAAACTGAGCGATTCTGGAAACTACACTGTTGATGTTTTTGATGGGAAAGGTGTGAACTTAAAATCATACGCAGAAACCGTCTGTGTTTATGGTAAGACATTTGAAATAAGAAATTCTTTTTTTTTACTGAAACTCTTTCTTGCTTGTTAATGGATATGAGGAACATTTACAATTCCATTCATAACACATGTAGATATCTTACACCACATCTTCATTGCAATATTATTTAATTTGAATACAATTATTAATAGTTCCTATTGAAAATACATAAATATGATTTCAAATACAGAATATTGCGACTAATATACTCATGATGCTGTCCTTCTTTATTTACCAGTGAAAATCCCAAAGCCGAGAGTGAATGTTACATGTCAGGATGAGAATGTTAACTTCATATGTGAAATTGAGGACGCTATAGATCTATCTTTCAGCTGGTACAAAAATGGAAAAGATTTCAAGAATAATACATTCAAAGTCTTAAGAAATGTTGAGACAGACAAATCAAAGTATACATGTACTGCAGAGAATCCAGTTCATAATAATACAAGTGATCCAGTGGAAGCAGCATGTAAGTATTGTGTAACTTTTATTTCTGGCAGATTTTATAAGGAATATGAGCATGCTATAAAACCTTAATGAAACTAAGAAAGAAACTAATGACCTTTCATGATATTTACATACAGAAGTCTCTAGGGTTTACAGAGGATAGTATTTAAGATAAAACAGCCGGTCAGTAGCAGTTGTTGAGAGATGTCAGGGAAGGATTAACAGGAACTGAAAGAAAGTCTACAGTAATTCCAATAATCACTCTGAACACATGCAGTGAGCAAAAAGCATATCAGAACACATAAGATTATTTTTATTTTAGTTTTTTATTACTATTATCTAGTTGTGGATAAGAAATGGCAATTTTAATAAATACTAAAACTTGTAATGTCAGCTTCTCTTTTTCATTTTGGTTTCAAAGTAATGCACTTCATAATTTCGAAAAAGACGACCACTGGCGCCCACTACTGGTGTAAATGATGTAACTTGCAGAATGTTTCACTGAACGAATCAGTAAAAGAATCGAAAGGAATCGTTTTGGTGAAAGGAATCAAAATATGTGAATCTCTGGAATGAATCAAATCTAAAAACTGCGATTGTTTTCGGAGTATCCTGAGATTTTTTCTTTTGGATCAGTGATGCATTTGCTAGCATTTAAGGTGGAATGAAGAATTCTAATAAGAGGCATGTAAAATCTAACGGATCTAAGAGTAAAAGCAGAAAACACAGAGACGAGGCAGTGGGTGTAGGTGAAATAAACCTGTAAAGAGAGAAAAGAAGACCAAGCACCAGGAGAGAAAGGTAGGTAATGCAGTCGAGACAAAATAGCTGTAACAGCAAAATACATACACAATCTCAGTATCTTTAGCTGACTCTTTAAGACCCCTGTTTCTTTGTAGAAATGACGTGTCTGTGTGGTCAGTTCACTATTTTGATGCCACCATGCGTGATTGTGTTTTGAGGATAGTTTTTAGATTAATCAATTTAAACCTCCAAACACATTCAGACATTATTATGTATTTCCTAATGGAAAGGGAGGTGGTGAACTGCACACAAAAGTAATGTGGAAAACACTCATGATTTCAGTTAAGCTTGTATATACAACATTTTGCTCAAGACATGAATACACTGTTAAATATTAATCTTGTATATAAAGGAAATAAAGGAAGCAATACCTTATGTACCATTTTCTCTGTTCTGTAGAAAGTAATGCACCACTAGGAGGTGCTTATGCATGTTATTACTTTCTCTTTTTTTTTCCTGTGAAAGGATATTCAGTTCACCTTGTTGCTGTCTGTGTGTGGACTTGTATAAACGATTTCTGAAATCGAAAGTTAAGTTCCTGTTTTTTATTTATTTATTTATTATTTATTGCAGGATAAGACATTAGTCACTGAGTCTTTAAAGGAAAGATGGACACCAGCGACAGTGTTACAGTCTTATTCCTTTGTTTCCTGACTCTGTTTTCCTTAACGGGTAGGTCAAGATTTTCTGTGTTTCAATAATCATTGTAATGTTTTTTAATGTTCTCATATCATGCTAGTCTTTGTGATCTAATTCATCTCGATGATGAATATTATGTACATAATATACATGTTTTTCATGTATTCATGATGATGATGATTATTATTATTATTATTATTTCAGATTGTACTAATGGTTTCTACAACAAATTCATCAGAATTTCATATCTGTGTTTGGCAGGAATGTCAAACATACATTTCATTATGATTTAAATGTCTGTACAATTTTTATCCACAGACTGTAACACATGTCAGAGAAAGATATCAGACGGGGACAGTCTCACCTTTAAACTGACTGACAACCTGCTCAAGGATGATGATCGATTCGAAATTAAAAAAGATGATAAATCATTAGTCCCCAGAAGGACTAAGAAGAAAGATGGACCAGGGATTGTGAAAGATAACATCTTGGAGTTCCAGCATGTGAACCTGACCTATACTGGAAACTACACTGTTGAGGTTTTCGATGGGAACGGCGTGAGCATAAAATCTTATACAGAAACTGTCTGTGTTTATGGTAAGACGTTTGGAATTAGAAATATATTTTCTTCCTGAAATTCGTTCTTGCTTTTAATGAATAAGAGGAAAATTTACATTTCCATTCATAACAAGTGTAGATATCTTACACCATATATCCAATACAATATTATTTTATTTTAACACACTTCTCAATAATTCCTATTAAAAAATGCATAAATATGAAATGTTTCCAAATACAGAATACTGGCACTAATATACCCATGATGCTGTCCTTCCTTATATCCAGCGAAAGTCCCAAAGCCAAGAGTGATTGTTACATGTCAGGATAAAAAGGTTAACTTCATATGTGAAGTTGAGGACAGTAAAGACCTATCTTTCAGCTGGTACAAAAATGGGAAAAATATCAATAAGAATGAAAAAGGCTTAACAAATATTGAGGCGGACCAATCAAAGTATGCATGTACTGCTCAGAATCCAGTTAATAATAATACAAGTGATCCAGTGGAAGCAGCATATAAATTTTTTTCATGCACTTTTTTGAAACTTAAATATTTTAAATATTTATATCTTGATTTATTTATACTATGATCTGTGAGTGTGATATATAATCTTATTGATGCTCAGGTAACAAGGCCAGGCTCTTTGCTTTTGACCTTTGGATTATGGTGAGCATCATAGCTTGGGGAGGAGCTTGCCTGCTGTTCCTGTAAATGCAAAGAGAAACATCAGCGAGGTAAGTTCACTCTTAGATTTTTTTTAAATGATCACTTATTTTTGAAGAATATTTCTAGCTGTTCTCTTTGAGTCATGCAAGCCTTAAAATATTAAATCAGATTTACTGTATCTTTACAGTTAGTTTTCACAAAACAGCTGTATTATAAGTAAAACTGTCATGTGTGTCTTTTCTCAACATCCTCACCCATGTACACAAAGTTCTACATTGTCATGACATTCCTGTCAGTGATAGTCTCAGATTTTTTTTTTTAAGGGAATTATCCATGTCTTGTTATTTAGATATATATTTACTTTCCAGTTAAATAGAATAAATAGAATAGGACCTACAGTAAACCCCTGTTAATTTTTTCAGTTAGTGGTAGGGGGAGTGGTAGCTCAGTGCTTAAGATGTTAAACAACTGCTAAGAAGGTTGTGAGCTTAAGTCCCAGGACCACCAGGTTGCCATTACTGGTCCCTTGAGCAAGGCCCCTAACCCTCAACTGCTTAGGTCTATAAATGAGATCAATGCAAGTTGCTTTAGATGTAAGTCAAACAATTAGAATGCAGTGCCATCAAATATTAAGATGTCGGACAACTGATTAATTATTCAATCAGAAGATAACGTTGCAGAGCGCACTGCTTCAAATTATACAATTCAAAAACTTTTAATTAATGTTTACATCAATCATGAGAATGTGGAACATGTGATCTCAGGAACTTTGTGACATGGTCATTGGTGCAGATCATCATGCATGCATGAGTTTACACAGAATAGATAGATAGATAGATAGATAGATAGATAGATAGATAGATAGATAGATAGATAGATAGATAGATTGATACACTACTAAGATATTCGGCTTTCGGGTAAAATTTCGGGATGCACCTAAAATGCACTATAACCTTTACAGGTGAACTTAATTTGACCTTCTCTACACTTTTGAATGCACATGTCCAACTGTTAAGTGTTTCAGTACTTTTTGCATAACTTGCTGTTCTCTAACAAGGTGCTTAACGGCAAAATTCACAACTGGTGTTTGATCCGTGAATCGACCAATAAATTTTCTGGTTCAATTAGAATTGGTATTTAAACAGTCCTCTTCATCATGCTGTTCACATTTTGACATCATGAGACCAAGACGACGCCTAACAATTGATCAACAGTACCTCGCCATTGCGAGGCTTCAAACAGGATGTTCTCAGAGGGAAGTGGCCACTGATCTTAGAGTGTCACAGAGTGTCATCAGCAGAAATGATGGCCGCCAACGATGTTGGAGACGTCAAGGAGAGCGCTATGCATCAGCCACTGTTGTGGTGGTGTTACAGTCTGGGCAGGTGTGTCTACTCAATACAGAACTGCCCTACATCTTGTGAATGGTACAGTGACAAGCCAATACTACCTGAATAACATCATTAATCCAGTCATTGTGTCCCTGCATGAACAACACAGGCCTAATTTCATCTTCATGGACGACAATGCTCCAGCTCATCGAGGTCGCATCATTAGGGAACGGCTGCTGGAGGCTGGGGTACCTCAAATGGAGTGGCCTGCACTTTCTCCAGACCTGAATCCCATAGAAAACCTGTGGGATCAGCTGAGTCGCCGTGTAGAGATTCGTAACTCTGCACCCCAGAACCTCAATGACCTGAGGGCCGCCCTTCAAGAACAGTGGAATGCCACGCCTCAGCAGACAATAAGTCGACTTGTGAACAGCATGAGACGTCGTTGTCAAGCTGTAATTGATGGTCAAGGGCACATGACAAATTATTGAGACATTGACATTTTTTGTTGTGGTATACCCACCACTGTTGGCTTTTGTTTCAATAAATTGTTTGAGATGAGGAAATCACCATTGCATGCTTCTACTTAAATGCCCTACTTTCATGATATAATATCACTGTAGCGTGAAATTTTTACATTTTCCATAAATTTCACCCAAAAGCCAAATATCCTTAACTTTTTTTGAGTAGTATAGATAGATAGATGTTCTTGTGAAAAACAAATGTTCTTGTGAAAAAATTAAAATAAGTCCGATTTCATATGTGACAGATATTAAATGTGGTCAGTAAAGCCATTCTACCATAATGATAGCACATGATGATTTAATATAATAAGTTTATTGGGTAATTTATCAATGAAATTACTGAAATAAAATAAGCCTGTGGTCAGACCTAAAAATATAGAGCAGCCATTTAAGCAGGCCTTGGTTAACAGTCACATATATATATCTGTGATTGTCTTAATAATATAGCCTTTTCTGTACTTTTCTAATAATAAATGCTGTGTTATTTCCTAGTACCAAAGCGCTATCCTCATCAGTGTTGCTGTGGATCCATAGGATTATGGGAAGAAGGCAGGAACATTCCCTGATTTGGACTCCAGTTTGTCACATGCACACACACATTCACACCTCTGGTTAATTTATCACAACCAATCTACCTGTTATATGTGTTTACTACATAGAATAACATCAATATCCAGCAGCTGCTTACCATTAATCTTTTTAAAAAACAGATGCTTCTAATGTTTGAGATATTTAACAGTATTTTTCATGTTTTCCTAATAAGCTTGTGTATTCTGATCATTTGATTTCTGTGTTTTACTTCAGAGAGCCAGTATATTTCTAGCTTTCTGTAACTGCATCCATGCAAATGTAATGTCATTACATCCATTTACAAGTGCATCAATTCAAGTCTGTTTTGGTCTGACGAATACTGCAGGATCTGTGCTGAAGCTATTTGTGAAGACACCATTTTTCTTCAAATTTCTTTAAAAAAAATATGTATATATATATATATATATACATATATATATATATATATATATATATATATACATATATATATATATATATTTTTTTTTTGAAATTGTTGAAATTTTAGAAAGAAATTTACATAGTTTGTATGTTAAATAAAGTTAATATAAAGTTTGGTTTATTCAACCTAGCTTCCAAACACAAAATTATTTTTAAAAAATAAAATAAGTAAAAGCTCAAGCAACACAGCATACACTCATCTCAGTGCAGTATATACAACAAAATATCCACTTCATTCAGAACAATGCTCATTTATGCAATTATCCAAGCAGACTTATGTGACTTATTTCAATGACTGTGGCTGAGGCATGGCTGTTGTTGCCAGATGGCCTGTGTGGGTTTGACCATGTAAACAATTTAGACCCCTGTTTCATTGTAGGAATAAAGTGCCTGGGTTGTCAGTTCATCAATTTTGCACCCTATTGTGTTTTAAGCACGGATAATTGATTAATTTCACACCTCTAACATATTTAAGCTACCTTTTCAGCTAGCATGACGTATTTACTAATGGAGTTGATGAACAGCACACACAAGTGATGCATTCAGACACAGAAGTATTTCTGTTGTCTCCTCATAATCTACTCTTACCCAAAGCCAAGCTCACCTAAAGGTGGAGACATTTTGCCATGTTAAGTGTTACGACCCAGTCTAGGGTTGGGACGCACAACACAGTGATATATACAGCACAGTGATACAGTATATACAGCACAGTGAACTAGGGAAGACTTCAGGGTAGACTGAGGCCAAAAAACAGAAACTAGCTAACCTATACGGCCTCTTGCATTAACACACCTCCAGCTCAAAACAGAAAGCTGAATCTCTTGTATTCATTTGTTAATGAAAACTTTTAGAAGAAAGATGAACATCGATGGCAGTGTTGCATTTCTGTTGCTGTGTTTTCTGATGCTATTTACTTCAACAGGTAGGTCATTGCTTTTCAAGTAGACTTTATCTGAATTTTCAAATCAATTAGTTTTCAGTATTTAAATGTCTCTACAATTTTTTATCCACAGACTGTAGCACATGTCAGAGAAATATATTAGAAGGAGACAGTCTCACCTTTAAACTGACTGACGGGCCACTTAAGGAAGATGATAAATTCACTATTAAAAAAGACAATAAACTGTTAGTCCGCAAACGGAATATCAAACAAAATGAACGATGGATCCTGAAAAATACAAGCCTGGAGCTCCAGCATGTGAAACTGAGTGATTCTGGAAACTACACTGTTGATGTTTTTGATGGGAATGGGAAGAACTTAAAATCATACACAGAAACCGTCTGTGTTTATGGTAAGACATTTGAAATAAGAAATTCTTATTTACTGAAACTTTCTTGCTTTTTAATGAATATAAGGAAAATTTCACCACATCTTCATTGCAATATTATTTAATTTGAATACAATTATTAATAGTTCCTATTGAAAATACATAAATATGATTTCAAATACAGAATACTGCGACTAATATACTCATGATGCTGTCCTTCTTTATTTACCAGTGAAAATCCCAAAGCCGAGAGTGAATGTTACATGTCAGGATGAGAATGTTAACTTCATATGTGAAATTGAGGACACTAAAGATCTATCTTTCAGCTGGTACAAAAATGGAAAAGATTTCAAGAATAATACATTCAAAGTCTTAAGAAATGTTGAGACAGACAAATCAAAGTATACATGTACTGCAGAGAATCCAGTTCATAATAATACAAGTGATCCAGTGGAAGCAGCATGTAAGTATTTTGTAACTTTTATTTCTGGCAGGTTTTATAAGGAATATGAGCATGCTATAAAACCTTAATGATGAAAGATAATGGTTGAAATTTTGCTTAGGTCTTAAGCCCAATGTGAATAATAAAATATTTGGCTTTGATCGTGGGATTATGGTGGGCATCTTAGCTGGTGGAGGAGCTTTTATACTGCTAGTGATGATTGTGCTGGTGACTGTTGCCTGCCGTTCCCGTAAACGCCATGCGAGACAACAGCAAGGTACGTTCACTCAGATTTTATGAAATGATTCGTAAAAAATCAGTTCTTGAAGTTGATGTGTCAGATGCAGGAAAATGGGCAAGTGTAAAGATCTGAGTGACTTTGACAGGGGGCAAATTGTGATGGCTAGATGACTGGGTCAGAGTATTTCTAAAATGCCTGGTCCTGTAGGGAGTTCCTAGTATGCAGTGGTTAGTGCTAGCACTGAAACAGACTTATTGTTAGTCTGTGACTTAGTGAACCAGTAACAATGTCTTTGTTGATAGAGACTTCAAAGCAATTCTTTAAATCTCTCCAAATAAGGGCACCTGCCAAATGCCATAAGCATACTGTAAGTGTAGTACCTTCCAATATTGGTCACAGGAAGAACAACCAGTAAACCAGTGACAGGGTCATGGTCACTCAAAGCTAACTGACGTACATGGAGAGTGCAGGCTAGCCCGTCTGGCCTTATACCGCAGAAGAGCAAACATTGCTGAAAAAGTTAATCTTGGCTTTGATTTCTATTACTATATTATATAAATAATATGGGAAAAAAAACATAAAATATATATATGTTTGGAATGATTTCCAGATAAAGAAAAGTTCGGACTGTACACCATCATCTGTTCATCTCCTGGTGATCGAAATTTAAACCAAACAACAAGAGATCAGCCAACATCTCCGGAAATCTATAATAATGTTTCTGCCAAAGAAGTAGCTCAAGTCCCATGTTTGACCAAATCTAGATCCGGAAACCAGAAACATGCTTTGCCTCCACCACTTTCAATAGATGAGGAGGAGGAACAACCTAAACCACTACCCCAGCCTAGGAAAAAGGCACAGGTCAGAAAGTGTGAAGGTCTGTTGTGATGGGGGAGCGAGTACAGTGGTCAGGTGAAATGATCAAAATGTCAAATCCAGTTGTTTACTGTATGTGTGTATGGAGTTACTCCATGGATTTTATATTCTATTTACACTAGTAATTAAACAATACTTAAAAAATTCACTTGTCATCTTATCCATAGTTAAATAAAAACTGTTTCAAGACTTTGCTGTTTTTAGACTGTATTATTTGTGAACAATGCAACAAACCACATTTAAGTTAACACACACACACACACACAGGCATCATTACATTTCCATTTTAGGCTACAGTGTATACAATGAAAGTAAATAAAACTGTGAAGTACCAAATAATTTATCTGTGTATTACTTTGAACTATTTAATTATGTGCCAGTTCAGAAACTTTAATATTTAATAAATTGCGCAAAATAACCCGATTTCTTTTCTACGTAAGAAGAAGTAAGAGTTAGAGCTCTTTTCCTACTGCAAAGTCTGAAGAAACTGGCTCATGCTTTGTTCTTTTACACCTAGACTAATGTAATTACCAAAACTCACAATAAATAGATCCAGGATGCCGGGGTTCGAGTATTAATACCTACAAGAACGAGTAAACGTGACAACATTCTAGCCTATATTTCACTAGCTGCAAATATTTTCTAAATAACTCTTGTCAGGTTTGTTTTTTTTCAGTCAAGCACACTGGCTGGTTTCTTGTGCTATTAATAAAGAGGAAGCCAGCAGCAGCTTAAGCAGCAGCTTTCTGTCACTATGTGTATCCAGTAGATGCTTTCCATTACATTAACATAAAACAACCCTTACTGACACATATCATGGTACTTTATAAAACAATCCTGTTTATTTAAAAAAAATTTATATCTTAATCCTATACACCTTTTTTTTATTTCTTTATTATATATTATTACTATGGACACTGTTGCCAAGTCTATGGGTTTCCTTTGAGACTAGTAGCAGTATAGGCGGCTGGTGTGGTTTGCATTTCATAGTAAATTCTGTTGTCAAAATGTCAAACATTCCACATCTTTCTTTTTGCTGAACTTTAGTGACCGTGCCGAATGTGTCAGCACCGCAGACACAGAAGCTCAAAGTGAAGAAATGTTTTATTAGCTCTGTATGAGGTATTTCTGGCTTGAATGGTTGAAGGCCTTTATTTTCAAATTATGCAGTCCTACAGTATGCATGCTGTTCATGCACTTGACCACAAATAAAGATATGAAACTAACTTTAACACAGTAAAAGAGACACATTGGCATGAAATCTCTCTATGCAGCTACAACACACTCTGCTATGGATTGTTAACAAATTATGAGCAATGAGGACCTTTAAAAAAGAGTTCAAGTCTTAATAATAACACTGGATTATAATACAAATGTCGGTCCTTAAAGACAAATTTAAGAAGTGTGAACCGGTTTTTTTCCAAAGTCCAAAAGTTTTTATTTCACACTTCACTTATATTGTTATTCAACATTATGATAATAACCTCTCTAATGTCAAAAGGCCAGATGACGATAGCTGCATCAGTTAGTCACCCTAAACCGACAGTACTGAGTGGGCTGAAAGGATTTTTATTACAAACATCAGCATTATTTAGGTAACACCCTATCTTATCAAAACCCACATCTGCACTTTCAAAAATGCTTGTCTAAACAAGAAAGTTTTTAAACTGAAGGGGTTTCATTGTAAGAAAAAAAGCTTTGTTTCCTTTTATAGTCTTCATCGTTCTATGTACTAATAAATAACTTGCCTCTTTGGCTCAAAACAGACATGACTGCTCATAAAACACCAAAAGTTCACTCAGGTATCGGGGCCTGAACTAGATTATGATTCCTACTGGAACACCCAACTAGAAACAACTGTCCAACCTAGTGGAAACAAATGTACAGATAAGTATGATTTGAAGCTAAACAGTCAGGTTTGTATTTGTTAGTCTTCTTTTGTGTAAATTTACACACACTCAGGAGCACAATTAAGATCAGAACATTTTTTTGGAACTTCATGAATACCAAATTTCTTGTGTAAAATTGTGAAGACTTCCACCCACCCAAGGACAACTGCACAGGTTAAAGAGTCTCCATTGTGATACTGCCAGGAGAGACTACAGAATTCAGGGAAAATGCACCTGCAACATCCAATGAAAGCTAAGAATCATGTGGCTTGGACAAACTTTGGTCCTAGCTCTGTGTTGTTTTTTGTCTTTGAACTTTGTTGTATGTTTATGTAGCACCAGGTCCTGGAGAAACGTTGTTTCATTTCACTATGTACTGCGTCAGCTATATGTGGTTGAAATGACAATAAAGCTTATTGAATCTTGAATCTTGAATCATTCCAACTCAACAGGGTCTCCAACTTTGAGTAATTCCTACTCAGAAAGTCCAACTTTACCATGTTCAGTGACATCGTTTGGTTTCAGTCTTTCTGGCAGCCTGAAGTATAAAATATATACAATGATATGGTCCTTCTGGTAAAAATATGATCTTTGTCTAAGTCTAACGAAATAATGCAACTATAATGGGTTGTTTCAATGTTGCTTTATGATACAGCACACAGTTATGAAGAGACTAAAGAGCACCATACAGGCACAAATTTTTCAGTCATTCAAGGCAGATCTGTGAATTCTGTGTGTCTATGCAGATGGTAGGGGTTGTAGGGACATAGGGGTGGGTGTTTTCTGACTGATCCGCTTTCAGGCCCTTCCCACTGCCAAGTACATTGTTACCACCTCTGTTTTTTTATTGGAGGATCATGATTTTTCCATGCCTCTTGCTCCTGCCTCCTGTTTCTAATTGGTTGAATAGACATTCCCAGATGTCTATAAAATCCACCATACTACATCCCCAGGCAGTATGAAGTCATGAGACAGTCACACCCATATCTACTTCTTTTTCCAAAACCAAGTGTGTTCATGTAGTTGGACCCCTTTGCTGCTGAAATGGCCTCCACGCTTCAGAGGAGGCTTTCTGAATTTTGGAATGTGACTGTAGGGAGTTTTGGCAAAGCTGTGATGTTGAGCAAGAAAACCTGGCACAAAGAGAGCATTATAGTTCAACCCAAAGCTGTTCACTATGGCTGAGAGAAATCTTTAAGCTACAGCATACAAAGAAAACTACATGCTTTCAGCTTAGTGGGGAAAAACAGGAGTCTCTTGTTGTTTTGACCTCGACTGAGACTTGGAGTTTTGGATTTAGTAGTTCTAAATACTAGCTGGTTTAGTAGTAGTGATTTATTTTTATATAACATACAAAAACACATATGCTTACATGAATCATGATTCACTCCACGCAACTGGCCCTTCTGTGCTGCAGCAATGCAACATCAGAATCTCCTGAATTTCTGAAGCCACCCCTAAATAAGATCTCTATAATGTCTATAGCTATATGGACAAAAGTATGTGGTCATCCATCTTAATTAATGGACTTTTTAGCAGTGGACCCTTGAGCAGACTAATTCTCTGGAATGATTAATCACTTCACTATCTGGCAGTCTGATGGATGAATCTGGGTTTGGTGGATGCCAGGAAAACCATACTTTTAGCTCTGTACTAATTTCCATGGTTTTGGAATGTATTGTGCAACAGGCTCATATATAGCTGTGATTATCAGTTGTTCACATACTTTTAGTATGGACTGATTAGTAAGCTGACTACATGTCATGTTAAAAGACAATGAAGACAAATTGTTTAAAAATGAAGGGAGACAAAAACCAAGTTCAAAACCAATGTGCCTCATTTGCTCGTCTGTGTTTGTTGCTATGAAACAAAGCATAACTGTTTTGAATTAAACTTGGTGGGGGAAAAATATGAAGTCAAACACAAAAAAAAACACCAGATCTCTGCAATTTAAAATCAGCATTATAAAATTGGATAGTGTCTTTCGCACTGATGTGGACCACAGCATTGTTTCATGAACCACCAGGAGAAAATAGCATTCACAGTCTCATAAAAGTACAAAATACTGGGATCATACTGCAGCAATTTTGAAAAATAAAACTTGGAAAACAACCTAAATTGCCTCTAGTTGTGAATGAATGTGCATATGGCAGGTCGAGTGTATCCTGCGTCATTGCTCCTGTGACAGATTTGAAGATCTTCCAGCACTCTATCAATGTCCGAAACATCTTTGGCGCCCTCATGTGGTCATTTTTTCCAAAACTACTCACACTCAAATCAGGAAGACCCTGGTGCGATTCCCAGCTAGTGGCCAATCCCCAGCCACTGGATGCAGTGCCGGTCCCAAGCTCGGATAAAAATGGAAGGGTTGCGTCAGGAAGTGCATCCAGTGTAAAACCTGTGCCAAGTTGTTGTGCGGACCAGTTGTTGAGGGGCCGCTGTGGCAACCCCTCACACACATAGGGAGCAGATGAAAGAAGAAAAAACTAACACTCAAATCAGCATCATCATGTAAACCGCTTCACATACACTACATTGCCAAAAATTTTGGGACACCTCTCCAAATCATTGAATTCAGGTGTTGTTTTTGAGGGGTTGGGCTTGGACCCTTAGTTCCAATGAAAGAAATTCTTAATGCGTCAGCATACCAAGACATTTTAAACAATGTCATGCTCCAAAATTTGGGGATGACCCCTTCCTGTTCCAACATGATTGCTTTTTGCACCAGTGCACAAAGTAAGGTCCATAAAGACATGAGTTTGGTTTGGAGGAACTTCACAGAGTCCTGACCTCAACCCAACAGAACATCTTTTGGATGAATTAGAGTGGAGACTGTGAGCCAGACCTTTTCATCCAGCATCAGTCCCTGACCTCACAAATGCACAGAGTTGAAGCTGTTATAGCTGCAAAGGGTGGGCCAACTCCATATTAAATTCGTATTATATTAAAAAGTTTTGGAATGGCTCACAGTCTCTGCTCTAATTCACCCCAAAGGTGTTCTATGGGGTTGAGGTCAAGCCAGTAAAGCTCTAAACTCACTCATCCATGTCTTAATGGACCTTGCTTTGTGCACTGGTGCACAGTCTTGTTGAAATAGGAAGGGGTGTTCACCAAACAATGTTCCCACAATGTTAGGAGCATGAAATTGCCTTGGTATGCTGAAGCATTAACAGTTTCTTTAACTGGAACTAAGGGGCCAAGCCAAGAGGGGTGTTATATATATATATATATATATATATATATATATATATATATATATATATATATATATGTATATATATATATATATATATATATATATATGTATATATATATATATATATATATATATATATATATATATATATATATATATACCCACACATACAGTGAGGGAAAAAATTATTTGATCCCCTGCTGATTTTGTATGTTTGCCCACTGACAAAGAAATGATCAGTCTGTAATTTTAATGGTAGGTTTATCTGAACAGTGAGAGGCAGAATAACAACAAAAAAATCCAGAAAAACACATTTCAGAAAAGTTATACATTGATTTGCATTTTATTGAGTGAAATAAGTATTTGACCCCTTTACAGAACATGACTTAGTACTTGGTGGCAAGCCCTTGTTGGCAATCACAGACGTCAGACATTTCTTGTAGCTGGCCACCAGGTTTGCACACATCTCACATCTCAAGGAATTTGGGCCCACTACTCTTTGCAGATCATCTCCAAGTCATTAAGGTTTTGTGGCTGACCCTTCAGCTCCCTCCACAGATTTTCTATGGGATTAAGGTCTGCAGACTGGCTAGGCCACTACAGGACCTTAATGTGCTTCTTTTTGAACCACTCCTTTGTTGCCTTGGCCGTGTGTTTTGTGTCATTGTCAGGCTGGAATATCCATCCACGACCCATTTTCAATGCCCTGGCTGAGGGAAGGAGGTTCTCACTCAAGATTTGATGTACATGGATCCGTCCATCGTCCCTTTGATGCGGTGCGGTTGTCCTGTCCGCTTAGCAGAAAAACACCCCCAAAGCATGTTTCCACCTCCATGTTTGACGGTGGGGATGGTCTTCTTGGAGTCATAGGCATCATTCCTCCTCCTCAAAACACGGTGAGTTGAGTTGATGCCAAAGAGCTGGATATTGGTCTCATTTGACCACAACACTTTCACCCAGTTCTCCTCTGAATCATTCAGATGTTCACTGGCAAACTTCAGATGAGCCTGTACATGTGCTTTCTTTAGCAGGGGGACCTTGCGGGCGCTACTGGATTTCAGTCTTTCACGGCGTAGTGTGTTACCAATTGTTTTCTTGGTGACTATGGTCCCAGCTGCCTTGAGATCATTGACAAAATCCTCCAGTGTAATTCTGGGCTGATTCCTCACCATTATCATGATCATTGAAACTCCATGAGGTGAGATCTTGCATGGAGCCCCAGACCGAGGAAGATTGACAGTCCTTTTGTGTTTCTTCCATTTGGGAAAAATCGCACTAACTGTTGTCACCTTCTCACCAAGCTGCTTGGCGATGGTCTTGTAGCTCATTCCAGCCTTGTGTAGGTTTACAATCTTGTCCCTGACATCCATGGACAGCTCTTTGGTCTTGGCCATGATGGAGAGTTTGGAATCTGATTGATTCCTTCCTTCTGTGGACAGGTGTCTTTCATACAGGTAACAAGCTGAGATTAAGAGCACTCCCCGAGAGTGCTCCTACTGTAATCTCAGCTCGTTACCTGTATAAAAGATGCCTGGGAGCCAGAAATCTTTCTGATTGATAGGGGATCAAATACTTATTTCACTCATTAAAATGCAAATCAATGTAGAACTTTTCTGAAATGCATTTTTCTGGATTTTTTTGTTGTTATTCTGCCTCTCACTGTTCAAATACACCTACCAGTGGGCAAACGTACAAAAAAAATCAGCAGGGGATCAAATAATTTTTTCCATCACTGTATGTATATATATACACTATATTGCCAAAAGTATTCGCTCACCCATCCAAATAATCAGAATCAGGTGTTCCAATCACTTCCATGGCCACAGGTGTATAAGATCAAGCACCTAGGCATGCAGACTGTTTTTACAAACATTTGTGAAAGAATGGGTCGCTCTCAGGAGCTCAGTGAATTCCAGCGTGGAACTGTGATAGGATGCCACCTGTGCAACAAATCCAGTCGTGAAATTTCCTCGCTCCTAAATATTCCACAGTCAACTGTCAGCTGTATTATAAGAACGTGGAAGTGTTTGGGAACGACAGCAACTCAGCCACGAAGTGGTAGGCCACATAAACTGTCGGAGCGGGGTCAGCGGATGCTGAGGCGCATAGTGCGAAGAGGTCGCCAACTTTCTGCAGAGTCAATCGCTACAGGCCTCCAAACTTCATGTGGCCTTCAGATTAGCTCAAGAACAGTGCGCAGAGAGCTTCATGGAATGGGTTTCCATGGCCGAGCAGCTGCATCCAAGCCATACATCACCAAGTGCAATGCAAAGCATCGGATGCAGTGGTGTAAAGCACGCCGCCACTGGACTCTAAAGCAGTGGAGACGCGTTCTCTGGAGTGACAAATCACGCTTCTCCATCTGGCAATCTGATGGACGAGTCTGGGTTTGGCGGTTGCCAGGAGAATGGTACTTGTCTGACTGCATTGTGCCAAGTGTAAAGTTTGGTGGAGGGGGGATTATGGTGTGGGGTTGTTTTTCAGGAGCTGGGCTTGGCCCCTTAGTTCCAGTGAAAGGAACTCTGAATGCTTCAGCATACCAAGACATTTTGGACAATTCCATGCTCCCAACTTTGTGGGAACAGTTTGGAGCTGGCCCCTTCCTCTTCCAACATGACTGTGCTCCAGTGCACAAAGCAAGGTCCATAAAGACATGGATGACAGAGTCTGGTGTGGATGAACTTGACTGGCCTGCACAGAGTCCTGACCTCAACCCAATAGAACACCTTTGGGATGAATTACAGCGGAGACTGAGAGCCAGACCTTCTCGTCCAACATTAGTGCCTGACCTCACAAATGCGCTTCTGGAAGAATGATCAAAAAGTCCCATAAACACACTCCTAAACCTTGTGGACAGCCTTCCCAGAAGAGTTGAAGCTGTTATAGCTGCAAAGGGTGGACCGACGTCATATTGAACCCTATGGATTAGGAATGGGATGTCACTTAAGTTCATATGCGAGTCAAGGCAGGTGAGCGAATACTTTTGGCAATATAGTGTATATATATATATATATATATATATATATATATGTATGTATGTATAAAATATACAAATATAGCAACACTTGAAATGGAGGTTGTTCATTTCTACAAAAACAAAAGTGAAACTGCAACATGAAACACTTCTGTACTGACAACAGAGATCATTTTAATCTTGTCACCGAAACTCACACAGACATTATTCCTGGGTAGAGACAACAAAACACTCATTAAAATAATCTTTAGCAATTTGGACCAATAAGGAAGCAAGTGAAAAAAAAAATCATGCACAATCCACATTGTCATGCCACTATATATATAAATATATATATGTTACATTCATATATGTTATCAGATACCTGGTTTATACAGTTCATTTCGTTTTGTTTCATTGCACGTTAGACTTTGGCACTATGTGTTCTGTCTTGTGTTGTTTTTTTATACTTCCTGTCTTGTCTTCATGTACATGAGTTGCACTTCACGTAGCTAGGACAAACTTCTGTCCTAGCTCAGTGTTGTTTCTGTTTGTAATTATATGTTGTATGTTGTTTATGTAGCACCAGGGTCCTGGAGAAATGTTGTTTCATTTCACTATGTACTGCATCAGCTATATGTGGTTGAAGCTATTAATATAAACTTTAAAAATACTACATGCTAATTTGAGAAGGGATCAGGAAGGCAAGAACGTATACGCCCAGTTGGATGGTTGTTCGTTTCTGCAAAAATAAAAGTGAAACTGTAACATCAAACATTTCTGTACTGACAACAGACATCAGCATTAACTCACACAGACGTTGTTCCGGAGTAGAGACAGCAAAGCTTGGACATAACACAAAAACCCAAAACAGTTTGTGGAACATGAATATGTGGAGAATTCCTGTCGGTAAGTTTGTAGGATTTCTGTTTTTCTTTTTAATATTTTAAACAAGTGACATAAAGTCAAGTTCATATCCAAAATGCATTATGTGATCAAGTTAATTTGCTAAATTTCATTTGACAAATTACTATCAGGATCAAATTCACTCCCTAAAAATATAACATAAATTTGTTGAAAAGCACTGGAACACTGCACAAACAGATGTAGTTAAATAGAAATTATGCAAAAAATTATACTCTGTCCGACGCAAAAAGAGGTTCTATGGTATATTATAATTTACTATAGTTGTTATAACCTTTTAAAAATATATGAAGAGACAGTAACATACTTAAAGTGTCTATGCTTTATATTGTAAAATAAACATGCTATTCAAATTCAAATCAGGGCCATCTCAGATATGTCTTCATACTTCTTGAAGACTCGAATAACCTAATTTCCTTCTACAAATACTACAAAGTAATTCAGTGAGAGAACACTATTTCCATGTCATAATAAATTGCAGAAAGGTAAAAGTAATCCTACTATTATACTACTATTATATTGTTTATTTACCAGCACCAACAGGGACACGCCCTTTCCAAGCAGAGAGGAGAAATCATCCGTATATGAACAAAAAGCTGCCCTTTAAACGTGTGTACAAAGGCCACACCTTCACGAAAGCAGGTAAAACATTGCCTCACGCATAACAGGGACCATACTGGATATTTTTTTAAAGAAATGCTTTAATTGGCAGTTGAAACATTGATAAACATTATGCTTAACATTTACTAACACAGACACATTTGTGTATGTACTTATAAGTAATATGTGTGACAAGAATGTAAATATGTATTACATTTTTTTACTCAATATACAGAAATATCAGTTACAATATAACTTTCACCAAAAGTATTATTATGGGGAAATTATTTTGAACAGAAGGTGGAGGTAGACAATTACGTGATCATGGCTGGAAGAGAAATAAACATGAAGTACGACCAGATATTAAACAACCACATATGCGCTTAGGTGAGTGCTAAAAGATATTCTGCATTTATACTAAATATAAATAAAATATACTAAAATATAATATTAAAATTTTTATGTGCATGTTTTAAGAGACACATGAAGCTGATTTGACTGCAATTGATTTAACCACATATAAAGAGCATTTTTGTTTTCTGTTTTTTTTTTTTATTATTATTATTATTATTTTTTTAGAAGAAGAAAATTCTGATTTGAAGAAACACCTTCTAGAGATGATTGTTACAAATCTGCAGACACCAAGACTTGTTGAAGAATACGGATTCCGCCATTTCATGAATGCCTTAAATCCCAGTGTTGATGTTGCACTAAGTACCTCTGCAATAAGAAAAGAACTGGAGATTATGTATGTTTACACAAAGAGGAAAGTGAAGGATGCAGTAAAAAATGCCAAAGACCCAGTGCTCTCTGCTGAACTGTGGATCTCAAGCAAAGAAGAGTCCTATCTGACAGTAAGATGTCACTTTATTGATAAAAAGTGGGAACTGAAATCCTACACACTGGCTACGGCTCAGCTTCTCGGCGAACACACGCCAGAAAATGTTCATCGTCAGCTTTGGAGAATTACAACAGAATGGGAGATGACAGAGAAAATTCAGGTGGTGGTCATCAATGTTGATGGAATGAAAAAGGTTCGTCAAAATCCAAACTGGACATATATACCTTGCTTCAGTCATACTCTTAACAAAGTCATCCTAGAAGTTGTAGAAACTTTTGATTGGAAATATCTGCTGAAGAGATGCCGCCATATTGTTCAGTTTTTCCACCAGGAAAATGAAGCATCATGGAGATCCCATTTGACCCAGTCTTCTTGTGTTGACTGGCTTTCAACCCTAAAAATGGTGGAAAACATCTGCAAGCAATGGCCGAGATTTTCCCAAGTCTCCAGTTACAAACGTGCAGAAAATCTTTGGCTCAATGAAAATGAAAGGAACTTGCTGGAAAATATAATGAAGGCGCTCACGGTTGTTAAAGACGACACTGAGAGGATTGGGACACGAGGATACATTCCAGTCTCAAACATCATACCTCTGCTTGACAAGCTTCAGTTGAGCCTACAAAGGTTAATACAACAAGAGAACAAGGTAGCCTTGAGGCTCAGTGAGAGATGTAATCACCACTTTGGAAACATCAACCAAAATATCTGGTTCATTGTTAGCACAGCAATGGACCCAAGATTCAAAAGCAGTGCACTCAAGACTAATGGGTTGGAAAAAGTCAAAACTAAGTTCAAAGAAGAATTGTGCAAACAGGCAAATGTTGGGACAAGTAACAATTACCAGCGAAACATTTCCTGCAAGATGGATTATGAAGATTTATTCCTGCAGTATGCTACAGAAGGTGATGTCTCAGCAAGTCAGAGTCCACTTCAGTACTGGGAAGCTACAAACAAGTCTAAGGACTTGTCCACGTTTGCACACAAATACCTCAGTGTGATCTCCACTGCTATTCCAATAGAGCGGATGATGCATGAGGAAAAATCACAGACCCTTTTCAACAGAAGGAAATGCTTAGAGCTGGAAGATATCAACATGATGCTGTTTCTGAATGGTAATTACAAAAAGATATGACTTGTGGAGGTGTGGGAAAACCAGTTCTACTATAATTTCGGAGCACTATACACTTTCCTCAACTTCCTGAATTCTCTTATCTCTTGAGGTAAAAGTCATTCACAGCAATTAAACATGAGCGACATTGTCATCTCTTCACTCATGGAGTTCTGTTTGCTAAATGCCTTATTATTAATGTCTGTAGAGTGTTAATGACGTGACCATGCAGGAGCATCATGACCATTTTAACATCTGGGAAGATAATTAAAACCTGAAGTCATTAGGCTCTGATGACAACAGAACATTCTCTGTGTGAGGACACTGAGTCACCAAACCACCTACCAACATGTTTTTGTCAGAGGAAACCGGTGAACCCAGAGAAATCCTGCATGAACACAGAGAGAACATGTGAAACTCTGGACTGACAGTAACTCAAGCTGTGAGACCATGTCAATGTCTTAATATAAATATTTAGAGGTAAATTCAATCTTTCAGTAAATTCAGTCTTTATTCAATTTCTGCTTTTTTCTAATTCTTACCTATTTTTATTTTATGTATGTAAAAGAAACCTGAAAACACTGTGTAGAGTGATATTAATGTAACTATATGAAGCAAATATGTCATGTGACACAAATTAAATATGGCTAACCATCACATCCAGGTGTGCTTCTTGAACATCCCATTCAAGTTTCATAAGCTCCATTCTTTTTTTTATAAGCGTTACTCTTTTTATATTTCCTCCACTTCTTCCATCTAGTGGAAAGACTTTTATTGAGGAGTCCTGGGGTGTAGTCAGAGTTCACACAGTAGCACTGCCAAGTTGGAACATATTTGAGCCTCTTAGTTCCAGTGAAGAGAAATTGTAATGCTGCAGCATACAAAGAAATACATACTTTTGACCATGCACTGTATATAATCATACTCTCATAATTTAACTCTTTGGTTGCCCCCATCTTTTGTTTCCATTGGGGGTCTTCAGTGGGTCAAATTGACCCACAACATATAGGGGTTTAAAAAAATCACAGAAATGAATGAAATTACATAATTACGCTTTAAATATGGTCTCTAATTCTCTTACAAACAATGGTGATAATGAATATCTTTAATATTTAACATTTTCTCTGCTAGGCAACTTAACAATTGTCAAGAAACACTGGGACAGTTCCCTGCCACACCACTGGAGGGGGTGCTGGCAGGTGAATCGGCAGAGCCCGCTTTATCGTTTGTTTTCCGCATGTACTTTGTGCCATGCCCCTCCCAATTGTTCTACCTTCCCGCCTTGTCACCTGTTTCCCATTTACCATGATGTTTTGCCATATACATATATATATATATATATATATATATATATATATATATATATATATATATATATATATATATATATATATATATATATATATATATATATATATATATATATATGAACTCTTGTGAGCCTGTCTTTACCAGTCGTTGTTTGTTGTTTGTTTCGTCCATGTTTCCACGTGTCTAGTGTTGCTGGTCCATATGACTGACCGCTCATGTTTTGTTTATGTTTAGTTTTGTTTTACATTTTGTTTAGTCTTGTCTTACCCCCGTGAATAAAGCAGTGCTTCGTTTAATCCTGCCCATGAGTCTGACTTTCCATGGCGTGCATGTGCACGCAGTTACTATGGAGATCTGGGTTCGAGCCCTGTGTGGTGCAGATGTTACAGCAATGAAAAGTCATCTGGTTTTTGTATGATAGATTTTTCTGTAAAACCTACAGAAAGTGAAACATGGTGCTGCAACTTGAAAATAAGGATTTAATTAAACAACCACAACTGTGCTTTTGCATACCACTGGGTAGGGTTTTGCATGTGGAAATTAGGGTCGGAAGTTTAATGATGAGTTTAAATATTAGCTATTGTTCCAAAACAGCAGCAGTAGAAAAAGTCTGCCAATCACACAAATGCTTTGCCTGATAACTATGGTTAAATATGAATATAAAACTATTGTCATTGTTTTTATTGAATAGTGTGGCTCATCATTTGGGAATATATTTTAAAAGTGATAATATTACACAACTGCAAAACTATATGCTATTGCTTTAAATGTCATGTGAGGAGGCATGATGAGTCACTGCTCCTTCAGGTAAATACAAGTCAAATGAGAAGATTTGTTAGTCTGACAAACTTCTATTTTGGCAAAAAAAGAAACCACATAAAGCTCCACAATTACTCTCTCTAAGCCACACTTCTATCGGAGGAGTAACCAGTAAGTCTACCAAAAATTTTTTGTATTTTTGATTTATTATATGATGTAATTTTTAATTGTGTTGCTCTAAAGACAATGAGCATACTAATATAGACATTGCTCTTCTTCAGGGTAGAAACTACAAAGCCTGTTAATAACGAAAACAATAACAGTTTTTTTATTCAACTTGTGGAACATGGGGAAGAAGAAAGGTAATTCTGGTTTTGTTGTATCCATTATTTTCTTTTTGAAAAAAATTGTGGTCCAAGGATTTAAACACTATATAATAGATTCTATGTAAAAGAATAAATATATATATACACAGCTCTGAAAAAAATTAGACCACTGCCCAATCTCCAGATCAAATCTCCAGATTTGAACCCTATTGAAAACCTCTGGAATGTCATAAAGAGGAAGATGGATGGTCACAAACCATCAATCAAAGCTGAGCTGTTTGCTTTTTTGCAAAAAGATTGGTATAAAGTTACCCAACAGCAATGTGAAAACCTGGTGGATTCCACCAAATACTGATTTCTTAATGTCATTTAGCCAAAGCATTAACACAATTTGTTTACAAATTATTTGCAGTTTATTTTATTTGAGTTATTAAAGCTCTGCAAATACTGCATGGTCTTGGGTTATTTTGATGTGTCGTCATTTCCTTTAAATATACACTTTAAATATAATAACAATAGTTATATTTTAAATTAAGGAGAAATATTGTCAGCAGTTCACAAAAAATTAAACAAAACAGTTCATCTCACCAATACATGCACCTGTAAGAAAAAACATATATATTTTATTTTATCTTATTTTGCAGTGGTCTCTTATTTTTTTCCAGAGCTGTATATATATATATATATATATATATATATATATATATATATATATATATATATATATATATATAGATATATATATATATATATAGATATATATATATATAGATATATATATATAGATATACATATTGATACATCGTTTCTTTGTTTTAGTTTTTATTGCAGCAAAATACATTTTTTATTGTTATTTTGAATTTTTTTTTAATTTATATTTTTTTGTTAACAACGTTAGATCAAAGATTTTACAAGGTGAAAATCTGTTATCAGCAAAAAGCTGAAAGATATCCGTCTGTTTCCCTAATCTAATTATTCCTTAATAATTTTAACTACACTGCTCAAAAATAAGGGAATACTAAATCATCACAGTATAACAGCTATTCAGTTCAACTTCAGAGATATCAATCTGTCCAGTTAGGAAGCATACATAAACAGTTTTAACCTGCTTTGGTGCAAACAAAAAGTCCCTGGAGATGCAACAGCAAGACAACTTTTAAAAAAGGAATTTTTTTATGGTTTTGCAGGTTGACAATTGCGCTTTCCTTATCTCTCCTGATGGTCTCTAGGTTGCTGCAGAGAGCCAATCTGACAGAGATAAAAAAAGGGACAAAACCTTTCTTTTAGATGCCCCAATGTCTAAGGCCATGTTCTTGCCTTGCTGCAGTGAGGGGCTATCAACCAGTTGCCACCGGCCCCAGCCTGGCCTGCTGAGGCAGGAAAAGAAAGATGGTGGCCGTCCAGCACTAAGGGGCAGAAAAGAATCCTAATGCCCGAGAGCTAGGGTTTCCAGGGATGCCCCTTTAGGGCCATCTCCACTGCTGCCTACCCCACCACCTCCGATGCTTCTGGGTTCAGCCATGACTACTCATGCTCCTGCTCCTTATGTGTTGCCACCTCCTGGGTTAACCCCTGCCAGCTTGCTGTTTCAGGGCACTAGGCATGGTGAGAACTGCGAGAGGCTAACACCTCTCTCAGACAACCTGGCAGCATGGAAATTTCTGCTGAGTGTGTCGCAGTGGGTTCTGGATACTATGGGAAAAGGTTACAGAATCCAGTTTGCTTCCCATCCTCTTTCTTTCAGGGTGTGCTGCCCACTGTTGTTGGCACAAACCAAACCTTATTCCTCCAGAAGGAACTTCTCTCGCATCTGAGATAGGGGCCGTAGAGCGAATGTCGAGGACATGGCAAACGGCAATTCAGATGCCGTCCTTGCCCACATGAGGTCCCTAGGCCTCAGCTCAACCCTCGGAAGTGTGTGTTTTCTCCTTCTTAGAGAACCATCTTCTTGGGGATAGTTTGGGATTCAGCCATGATGCGGGCACATCTGTCTTCCACTTGGGTGGATTCCATCTTCTCTGTCATAGGTACCGTCTAAAGCTATTCCATTGGGACCATTTCAACTCTGGCTCAGGAGCAGGGGTTTTTCACCCCACAGACACCCTTCTCAAGCTCACAAGGGTTACGTGTCACAAGCCTCGTACTCTTCTTATGTGGACAGACCCCATCTTCCAACAGATGCCTCAGGTTAGGAAGCGGTCCTAGTCAGCCCATGGCATTCATGGCACACAAATTGCCTGAAGAGAGGGGCTGTGTTTTTAGTGATTATATACTTCCTCCTGAAACTCAGGGGCTACCTTTGGTAGTCCCCTACATAAATCATTAGGACAGTCTGTGTTCATGTCCTCTGTAAAGGTAGGTGCACCAGATTTTGCCCTAGGCAGAGACCAGATTTCTGTCACTGAGAGCAATTTACACTCCAGGGTGCTTGATCAGTAAGCAGGGTTTTTGCTGTAACAGGGGCTGAGGCTGCGGGGAATGGCATCTCCAACTGCGAGTTGTGGAATACTAATGGCAATTTTTGGCCATGCAGAAGTAGCTTTGTTTGTCTCTCAGGAGTTATCCCACTATCCTCTGTGACTTTCTCTTTTCACCAGCCCCTCTGGGGCTGAATGTCATGGTGCAAATATAGCTGAGGCTCCATCTATGCTTTCCCCAATATCTCTGGGTCCTAGCTAGTGTACACTGCAACCATGTCCGGCTATTACTGGCAGCTCCTCATTGGCCCACCTGAGTCTGGCTCATGGACCTAATTCCCCTTCTGAACGGTGCTCCTTGGGAGATTCCCATCAGGAGGACTGTCCTCTCTCAGGTGCAGTGGGCGATTCTCCACCCCAGCCTCAAGATTTAGAACCTCTTGGTCTGGCCCCTGAGGAGGACCAGCTCCTAGACTCCTGTCTCCCAGCCGAGGTTGTGGAGACTATGTTGAACTTTTGCCTCTGGTGTAATGGGCATCATGAGGATCTAGTTTACTGTCCTGTACAGTGCTAGAGTCATAGCCCTAACCCTAAATCCTGCCTTTCTGCAGGCCTTTTGCCTTCTGCCCCCAAGTCGGCAGAGCAGGAGAGTCTGCACCTGCTGTGCCCAGTTCGGGTTCTCAACACTTCGACCCATCACTCAAGTTCATAGTGTACGTCCTCTCCCTTTTCGTCTGCTGTGGCAGCCGCAACAAAAGCAATTCATTCTTCAAGCAACACCTTGTGCTGGGTATTGGAGGCTGTCCCCCAGGCCTATGAGGGACACTGTGGCTTCACCTCTAGGGATTAAAGCTCACAAACAAGAAATCCTTACAGTGAATTTAATAGATAAATGTATCCTTAGAGCAAACTCCACTATTTAAAAGTTTATTCATTTTAAAGTTTATACCTATATTGCCAAAAGTTTTGGGACACCCCTCCAAATCATTGAATTCAGTTTTTTTCAGGGATTGGGTTTGGCCTTTTAGTTCCAGTGAAAGGAACTTTTAATGCTTCAGCATACCAAGACATTTTGGACAATTTAATGCTCCCAACTTTGTGGGAACAGTTTGGGGATGTCCCCTTCCTGTTTCAACATGACTGCGCACCAGTGCACAAAACAAGGTCCATAAAGATTAATGAGTGAGTCCCGATCTCAACCCAATAGAATACTTTTGGGATGAATTAGAGTGGAGACTCCAAGCTAGGCCAAAACTGGGATGTCTGCCTTTACATGCACATGATTTTAATATGGAGTTGGCCGACCCTTTGCAGCTATGTTAGCTTTGCAGTCTCTGCTCTAATTCATCCCAAATGTGTTCTATTGAGTTGAGGTCAGCTTGACTGTGCAGGCAAGTCAAGTTCCTCCACACCGAACCTGCTCATCCATGTATTTATGAACCTGGCATTGTGTATTGGTGCACAGTCATGTAACAGGAGGAAAACTGTTCCCACAAAGTTGGGAGCATGAAATTGTCCAAAATGTCTTATATGGTGAAACACTAAGAGTTCCTTCCACTAGGATGAGGAGGCCAAGCCCAACCCATGAAAAACAACACCTGAATTAAATTATTTGGAGGGGTGTCCCAAAACTTTTGGCAATATAGTGTACATGTATACATTCTTCTGAATAGATATAGGATATATGGGAAATTCCTGCATTTTTTTGTTAGAATTATATGTGTTTCATGTGTTGTACTGTCCCGAGTTTTCATTTGTTCATATGGTTACATTGTGTGTGTGTTTTTGTTTTCCCTCCAGAGGCTGACAGCACTAGCCTTCCAAGCTCTGCTACCCAGCAAGGCCGGAGAAGCAGCCTCCCAAGCACTACTCCTCACCTTGGCCAACAAGTTACATTCCCCCAAAACCGACGCCTTGCTTTTCATCAAGTTCGACGCTCTGCTTCCCACCGAGGCCGAAGGGGCAGCCTCCCAATCATTACTGCCCATCTTGGCCGAAGAGTTGCATTCTGCCAAAGCTGGTGCCCTGCTTCCTGCCAAGTCCGATGCTCTGATTCCCACCTAGGCCAAAATAGAAGCCTCCCAAGCACTACTCTGCACTTCGGCCAACAAGTTGCATCTTGCCAAAGTCCTGCTTCCCGCCGATGCTCTGCTTCCCGCCAAGGCCCCCACACTGCTTCCAACCAAGGCCGACACTCTACTTCCCACCCAGGTCGACGCTCTGCTTCCTGCCGAGGTGGTCGCTCTGCTTCCCACTGTCGCCAACACCCTGCTTCCTGTCGCCACCCAGCTTCCCATCACCCAAGAGCAGTTTATTGCAGAGGTCAACAGTGCAAGCTCACTTGACTGGGGTCTCCACCCTTGTATTGTCACTGGTTGTAACTTAATGTGTCCTGATTAGTCTTAACTGTTCTCAGTTCACATTCTGATTTATGTGTGTATTTAAACCCTCATGTGTCTAGTACTTGCTCAGTTATCATGTGTGCTCTCATTACCAATCCTTAGTTTACTTTTTTTCTCTTTTCTTTTTTTGGTTTTGTGTCTGAAATTCTGTTTGTTGACTCCCCAGCCTGTGACTGATTACCATACTGATTTTTTCTATCTTTCTGCATCTGTTAGAACTATTTGGATTTGTCTGCTTGCCACAATTGTTTTGGACAGAAATTGCAATTTCCAGTGAACTTCGAAAGCCACGTATTAACACACAGACATCTACAAATGCATCAAAAGATATTTTATTACAACTTAATGAATAATATTTGGTATAGTGGAATATTAGTCAAAATGTTAATGTCTCAGTTTTCCTAGAAAGTCATTATTAAAGACCAGCCATATAATCATGTATATGGCTGTTTGTGAGTCAGAGGCTGCATTAGTCATATTTGTGCATATTCAGTGATTGGTTATGCAGCTGCTTAAGTTGACTTTCTGGGCTCACCATAAAGATTATGCATGTAATTTCACTATCACTATTTCATTTGAATAAAATAAATTGTTCAGTAATTCAGTCAATAAGTTCTGAACTGTAGTTGGAATCAAGTCTGTGTCCTGGTTGAAAAAATTAAATCTGTTTAGAAAACATATAAATTAATACTTTTTAACTAGGATTTTAGTACTACTAGACACTATTTTTCTTTGCATAAAAATCATGTGACCTTCATATTAACCATTACATTAACTATCCTTTGGTATCCTTCAGCAATGCTATAGTATATATACAAGCGGGTGTCAAATTGAAGAAAAATGCAGAAAAGAAAAAAGAAGAAAAAGAAGAAAAAATTTTAATAAAAATTAATTGTTAATAAAAGAACATCTAGGACTGTTTGTCTGTTTATATGTTTGTTGTTTTCTTATGTGTTTCTCATGTAAAGCTGCTTTGAGACAATGCTCTTTGTTAAAAGCACTATACAAAAAATAAATTGAATTGAATTGAAAATAGATTGAAGAATTGTACACATTTCCTTTTTTGCAAAAAGAACTAAAGACCAAAGCTGTTATATACAATGCAGAAATAAGCTATTTAATTTTTATTCATTTTAACACTGAAGGAATTTTAGTTTACAAATTTTATTTTTTATGTTTCTGGATGCGTTTAAATTTATCAATATTAATTTGGGTTCTTTCTTTATATTTATTCTATTCTGTAACTTCAGTAGGAGTTTTTTTGTCTATGAAAAGAAATTGAGTGGCACTATAGTTATATAAATGATTCAATATTTAACACTTCTACTGTTGTATCTTTTATTTTTCCAACTAAATAAATAAAAATTGTGGAAGTGGATCAAGGCTTTTTTTAAAGTCATTGTGTGTGTGTGTGTGTGTGTGCGCGTGTATGTGTTAAGGAATGTGAATCACTAATGCTTGTATCTGTAGTGATTGTAAGGAACCTCCACATGATGGAGACATAAGCACAAATACCAACCTGACAATCTCATTTCCTCACACTGACAGACTGGTGTTAGGTTTAGTGTTAAATTTCAAAATGTGTTAAACCATGCATTACATAAGGATGTCCTGATTTCATTTACTTAGAATTACTTAGAATTCTTGTAATGATTTTGTAAATAGTTTTCTTAATTTTTCTTTTCCAGTATAATTGGAAAATAAGGAACGCATTTAATCTTTAGAAAAATGAAATGATGCAGCATTTTTTGGACAGATGTTCAGGCATCACTTCAACCTTGGGCTTCGACTCCCTTGGGCCCTCACAGACTACAACACATCACATGACCTTGTCACATACACTTATGATCATTCTCGCCTGATTTGCGTTTCTTCTTGATTTATGTTGGGACAGTTCTTTGTTTGCTCAGCTTCTCTAGTCAGGTAGATTTCTGCACTTGCATTTGACTCCATTATGTTAGATTAGGTAACAGAGGAGTGTGAATGTTGGGGAACTAATGTTAGAAATGTTATATAGATTTATATATTTATGCATGGTAAAATGTATAGCTGTAATGAGTTGGGACAGACAAAAGACCAGTTCTCTAGATTTTGTAGGGGTTTTTTTAACTGAAACATGAACATGGGTTGTATGAAGGACAGTTTACCTGTGTCTCTCATGTCTTTCACTTTTACATCTATATTTATAAATAACCCCCTACTGCACTGATCAAAACAATTAACCTTTCAAGTGTATTATTGCAAGTATGTATTTCAGATGCATTTCAAGTGTATAGAGAGTTGTTGTGTCTCTACATCAGTTTCTTATATGTACAAAACTGCTCATGTGATCTGCTTGGCCTCTGAAAACGACATAAAGAAGAACAATAGCAGATATTTAAAGAAAACAGGTAAAAAGAGAAATGTGAGGAACATGCACATACTGCATCCATATGCAAATGCATGCCTTTTATTTATTTTACTACTTTATGTGTATTCGTTTATTCCAGCATATCTCCCATGACTTATGCTTGCATCCAGTGGTGGTACAATATAAGCTACTAGGTTGGCTTGGTGTGCAGATGTTGTACCTCTGCCACATGATTGGCCTATTAGACAGTCACATAAATGAGCAGACATGCAAGTGTTCCCATTAAAGTGACCGTTATATAGTAAAGTGACATCTCCAGGTATGTGATTTTGTAAGATCACGTAGGCCTACATATGAGTATAGTTGCATGTAGACTGTCTCAGAGCGCCTTTAAATGTAAAGATTTCATGTTTTATGCTATATATTACACAGTATTCAAAAACATTTAATACTATTTAAATAAAAAATAATCATTGCATGCTGTTCCTCTAATAAAGAAATAATTATTTCCTGGAAGGATGCTAGCAAAAAGCATCCTGGGTATAATTAGCTCAAATTAAAGAGCTGTAACAAGCTATGAACAACAGCGAATAAGGTCTCCCATGAGTAAGGTTTATTAATGTACATGTCTTTATAAACTCTGTAGAGAAAACACTGCTGAAGTCATTTACATTTACATTTCTGATATAGACGCCCTCATCCAGAATGACGTACAAAAGTGCTTTGAAGTCTCTATCAATGAATACATCAACACTGGTTCAATAGGTCACAGATTTAGGATACCATCAGCCTAAAAACTGTGTTGGGAGAAACTTTTTTTTACACAACCTACAACAATACATAAAACAAACAGGGAAAATAAGAGCTAGTTTAAGTGCTTCAGGAAGAGGCACGTCTTCATCCGTCGTTAGAAGGTGGTCAGTGACTTAGCTGTTCGGACATCTAGGGGATGTTCATTCCACCACCTCGGTGCCAGAACAGAGAAGAGTCTAGATGTATACCTACCTCTTACTCTAAGAGATGGTGGTATGGTAATTTAACACACATATGCTGGCAGTTGTTTCTTAAAGTAAGAGCTGTACAGAAAGTTATTTATATTTCACCCTTATTTTTGTCCATAATGTGTAATATAATATGCTGTTATTTCAACACATAAAATTCCCACGATTCAACACAATTGTAGTTATGTAAGCTGCTGAATAAATACAGCAAGGGCTAACAACGTGGTATAATAGCTGAAAAGGAGAAAAAGGAAAACAGGAGAGAAGCTTTTGTTTATGCTGGCTTTGTTGAGTGGTGCGAATTTAGATTGGACCTGGCCCTGGAACGAGCCTCAGCATGCAGATACAGGAATGAAGTACATGACGCAAGTGTGTATATATTAGGATTAATACAGAAATGATCCTTTGGTACAAAATGCAGTGGTGCTCTTTTACTCAAAGCACTCATATTTACACACAACAACAAGATATCTGTGCCAGTAATCACAGTGCCACAGTAATGAATGGCTGAATGATATTTAAATAATCATGATTTTGATTTTGTTTAAAACTTGTTACATTAAAAGTAAAGAAAATAGTAAACTGACTCCAGAACACAACATTTATTTGCCAGATATTTTATTTTATTGTTTTATTAAAAACAGTCAGAAATATACAGCATGAAAAAAATACAATATCATGGCTTCATACAAATACTGTAATAGTTAAAAAAATTATTATGTATATATATATATGTATATATATATATATATATATATATATATATATATATATATATATATATATAGCACTCACACTCTGTGACACTTTCACCACATTAACGCCAAAATAACCACGTCAAGTACGTGACAATGCTTTGGTCTACTCACAGTGACTACTCTATATTATACAACAATATATTACCAGATATCTAAATTGTGTCTATATACAGGTATGTTACAAGTATCGAGTTTAGAAGGCTTGTTTTTTTCTTTTTATATCTTATTATATCTTAGGAGATATTTATGGTGGTGAAAAGATTTTCCCATGGCAAGGAAATTTTGGAAATATGCAAAGTTTTGGCAGAACATGCTTCACAGTATATAAAATGGCCTCTTTGGGGGAATTTGTGATAAAATACACATTTAACTTCTCTTTAAACATTTCATTATATTTAGGTGTCAAATATTACATGTACAAGAGAGTTCAAAAGTCTAAGTCCACTGGCAAAGCCTTTTTAATAATAATAATAATAATAATAATAATAATAATAATAATAATAATAACATTTTAGTTTCCATATATAGCTAACATTATTTATGGCATTAGTTACACAATGAACTTAACAAATAATAAATGCCCGCATTAGTACATAAGCACAAGTACTAATACATATTTATTTTAATTCATTATGTCAATTCCATTGATTATCAAAATATGTTTACATAAATTACCATTACTAAACAGGTATAGCCCAACATTCATAATAATGTTTATAAAGTAAAGGTTTTGTCTTCCTTCATTGTTACCAAATCCTTAATGTTTCTTGTGGTGGCTTGGAAGAAAATCATTGGAAGTAGCAGAAAAATGCTGAAAAAACAGGTTTGGGTCAAGATCTTTAACTTTTGAATGCATTTTTCTCCCTGTAATCTGAGATACACAAAAGAGAAACATAGTTCTGGAAAGTCAGTAGCTTTCAGAACTACTGTATATAGTATATGTGAAGGGTTTTCCCCAAAAACTAAACTCTCGTTTGCTTTTTCGTTTTGTTTTGTTTTTTGTTTGTCACCACCTAATCTAATTTAAGTATATTCTGTAAGTATACAGATATATATTCTGTTAATTGTGTGTATCTCTTAACAGATAACATCCACTAGTAATTCAGTTTTAATAATATAGTTTAGTGAGTTGTGTTCTTTAATGAAACCATTTCAATCAATTACTTTCAAGAAACATGAACAAGTTTAGCCTTTTACTCATGCCACTCCTGAGCCAGGAGCATATTTCATACAGACAGTACCATTTGGCTTCCAGACAGAAAAGCTATTGTGTAGTTTTTCATTTCATGTCATAAAAGTAAGTGCAACTGTTAGTTCAAATTATTAAAATATTTTTTTACCATATATGTGTGTGGTATAATGGTCTACTGAATAATAATAATAATAATAATAATAATAATAATAATAATAATAATAATAATAATAATAATAATAATAATAATAATAATAATAATAATAATAATAATAATAATAATACAAAGAATTCAACTCAGTAGCTTCAATATTTTCTAACAGATTCCTCAATTTTCATGACCTGAAATGAAAAACCTTGTGATCAGGACTACTGATCCAGTAACATTTGAGTCAAGTCCTAATTGAAGAAATAAAGTTCACTGCTCAGGGTCAACAAAGGTCATTTCTGGTTGTGGACTGAGACTTTTGGATCCTACTATACAATTTTGTTGTTGTTGTTGTTGTTGCTTTACTATACTCGTAGAAAGATAAAGGTTCTATAGGGAATCCTAAAACAGGAGTGGACAAATCATAAAATCCTTAGCCAGCCCAAACGGTAAGCAAAATCTCTAATGTGCTTACCAGTCTTAATAAATATATTGAGTGACTTAAGTATAGTATTTGATCACATCAGGTTCCTGGTCTCTACAACAAGTCATTGGTCAGTGTTTCATATATAAGATGTAGATTTCAGCTCAACATTTGGTCTGTCAAAATTCGGTAGTAAGCTGTTTTCTTTTTTAGCTGTTACACCAACTTGTCCACTACGACTAAATTATTAAAATCCAATACACGTAATCTATTTGTCTCAGGCACCCAGGTTACTGATTTGTCCACCCCTTTTAAATAGCTTTTCAGCTTGCCCCTCTGAGGAAATACAAAGTATTTCCAGAGCAGAGCCAGTTGAACCCATTTAGGAATCAAAGAATCCTCAATCCTAACTTATATGAATGTGTGTACACAAGCACGTCTAAGTAAATGTCTTTTGGTATGGGAACATTGAGTTATGTTTTATTTTTGAGTTTTTTTATCTGCTTTTTGCAACTTCAACATGAGGTGTAAATTTTCACAGCTAATGTATGATGAGGTGGGATAAACACTCAAACCACACAACCGCTTCACACACAAAGTGCACTTGAGTGACTCTTGAATTAATTATCAAACATTCAAATGTCAGGCAAAGCAGGTGTACATTGCTGAAGTGATGTCTCCTGAGACACCATTCCATAATTAGATATTTAATCGGCATAACTTTTAGTTCTACAGCTTACAAACTGTATATGAGCATGATTGCATTATACGCAACAAACAGAGGCAAGTACAACTAGTCTCATGAGACACATAAACTTTAACTATACACTTTGTGTGATGTACTGTACAGAGAGCAACTCAAGACAGTTGAGTTGACTTAGCCTACATTATACAGTCACATTAAATGTGACATATTCATGACCTAAATATAATAAAATACAAACATTTAATAACCACTTCAGGGTCCTGTATATGTGAAATTATGTTCAATATGATAATGTAAGAAAGACAGGTTGTTTTTTTAAATCTTTGTTTCGTTTGGGTCAAAATAACCTATTACTATTCTAATTAATATGACATTAAAATGATACAAAATAATATTTGTAATTAGATTACAGAGATGATTCTTACGTCACTCTGACAGGAGGTTATGTTGAATTAAAAGGGTTAAAATGTTTGGACATGTAACCCAAAAGATTCTTTTAGTCACTGCCATTTTAATTCAGATGGATCAGAAAGTAGGGGCTTTGCCTCCTGTGCCTTTAAACATTACTTGTATTGCTAATAATTTAGAATAGGCAAAAGGTGACCTTATAGAGGAATTTGTCAAATGTGTTTGTGCATGGTGTCGTGATGAACTGGAGTCACATCCAGGATGTATGTGTCCTGCCCAGTGTTACTGGGATTGGTTCTGGCTCCACTGACCAGGTTTAACTAACTGAACTAACCAGGTTTCACTAACTGGACAGTCTGGAGGTTGATTATTTCACTATAGAAATGAAAGCAAAAGAATTCAAAAGAAGAAGCATTACATGTTCCTTACCAATATTCTGAGAAATCCCTTTTCTGCATCATATCTGCACCTTCCGTAATCTGGCATTTCAACTGTCTAGTCAGTGAACTCCTAGTACACAAGGACTACTAGCCACATCTGGTGCAGAATGTGGGATTTGTCAGAATACTAGTTAGAAAAAAATAACTATTGTTGATCTTCTGTCAACTTTTGAGTTTATTGATAGATGGCTGCTTCATGTTTTAGTGCAAGTGAATCCAAGTGAAACCCATATATTTGTGTTTGGATATTGCTATGAATTTAAAAGTGATGACTTGAGTCAACCGGGCATTGATTAAATACAGTATGCAACTGTGAATAAGCGAGTTGAATTTGGCCTGTACAATGTTATATCTCAGTTGCAGCAACATCGTCAAAGGTGACCTCATTGCCGCTGCTCTCATCGTCTTGCTCCCGTTTCTCCAACTCAAGGCTGAGCTCGCGCAGGGCTGCCTCGAGCTCACGGTTGCGCCGGTACATCTGAACATAGTTCTGCTGCAGCTGCTTTTGATAACGAATCACTTTGTCCTTCTCTTCTTCCCAGCAGTGGCGCTCATTCTCAAAGGCCGCCGCCTGATCCTCGACCAGCTGCCTCTGGCGAGCCAGCTCACCTTTCAGCCTCTCCACCTGCTGCCTGGAACTTTCACGTTGACCTTTGACCTCTTCACCCTCACTTGCCAGCCTTTGTTCCTCAATACTTGCACCACCACCTGCTCCTCCTCTGTAGCCTGATTCCTGCATGAGAGGTGAAGCCTCAGCATATTCGTTCAAAGCCTGCCGGAGCCGCATCGACTCCTCCTCCAGACGTCTCATTTTTTCTCGCAGCAGCTCGTTCTCGCTCTTGCGCCGTTGCAGCTCGTTCTCACACACCTCCAGCTCGAGGGCTCGAGTGCGTGTTTGCGTGTGTGCCTCCTGCAGTTGGCTCTGGCTATTCTGAAGCTCAGCCCGCACCTCCCGCATCTGCCCTCGTAGTGTCACCACCTCTCCCACTCGCTGAGACAAGTCTGCCTGCAAGTCCTTCAGCTGCTGTTTTAGCAAAGAGATCTCACCTGTCTTCTGACACACCTGGGGATGAGTAGGGAATAGTGAATATATAGCTATGCCATTGATTAATATAATCAACAGAAAATCTAACTAAGAGGGTAAAGGTATCTATAATGCAGTATGTTTAGATATTTTTTAAACAAATTTGGTTATTGTTGGGTGTGATGGGGGTGGAAGTTTGCTAGTTTGACATCAATTCAATTAAATTCAGTTTATTTTTATAGAACTTTTAACAATGCACATTGTCTCAAAGCAGCTTTACAGAACAATAGAAAAAAAGAATAAAAATATAAAGTTTAAAGTAAAGTTACTACTTATCCTCAACGTTTATCCATACTAAGTGATAAGGGATAGTATTTATCCTAAACATTTAACCAGTCATAGATGGAACTTAAATATAGTCAGGAGTAGTATAACAGAGTGATTCAAGGGGCCTGAATAGACAGGGGAGAGCTAAAAATGCAACAGGGTTAGTTGCACCTTGTACCTGGAGGGTACTTTTTGTATCCTTCTTTCAAAAAAACCCCTTTAAGGCTTTGAAGTACCTAATGTACATGTTTGTAGAGTAACGTATACAACATTTTTAAATTAGCTTGCAACAACATTGCTTTTCAATAAGAGGGAATATTATAGTCAGTAGTGGAAAATCTACACTAAATGGCACACCCATGGGCTTTAGCAACAGTAATCAACATTCAAAAATAGCAACCTTACATTTTTTGTCTGCCATTTACGAGTATATCCTTGGGCCCCCTGATTTCCTGGATTTCAGACGCAAGCCCTCAGAGGTAATCATCTCTTGGTCATTCACCAGTGACTGTTTCTAAGTCTGCCTCTCCAAGATACATACAGAAGTCTTGGCCTGTTTCACTACTACATGATATATGTTATGTCATAAATACCATTCTTTCCTGAGGCCACCACACCAGGCCCTGGTCAAACTGCTTGATTCACTACAGCCTCTATCATGTCATTGGCCTCAGTCCTCTTGCTTGACCCATACCTACACAATCTCGCACCTGAAACTATTTAAAGCCTTAAACAGAGAGTATCCCTTTCACTAAAAGTTCAGAGTAGAAGCCTTTCAGAAACTAGGAGCCATCAGTCACCCAAAGAACCCTTTACTCACAACTTTTCTCAATCCAAACATTCAAGACTGCTCATAGTCACAGTATGTCCATGATCACTGGCTTTGATGCCCCTGCCTCACCTCCCTGCTGTTCTGCTGTCCCAGTTTTGATGGCCTTGGCTCTCAGTGAAGCTCGATAAAGATCTGGAATAGACTTTAGATCCATTTTCTCTCTCTAGCAGTGCTGAAAGTCCTGCTGTGACCTCAGGTCCAGTTCCCAGTGTTCTGTTCCTGCCTGACCCTGTGGACCTGGTCTCTAGTTGTGGTCCAGTCTCATTTCCATTCAAAACGCAACTTATCCAAAGTGATGGCGATTCAACACTCTCACTGGCTATGTTTTCTCAGTTCTTCTTCATCTGGCTTTGGTGTTAGTCCAAATCATATTGCTACCCTTCTACTCTCTTAGTCTTTCTCTGGTCTCTAGCTCCATTTCCTGTTGCTATGTTGGTCAGCCCTTTCATAATCTCAGACAAATTATCCTTGCATTATGCTCTATTTCCTTCAATCAAATCCTCATTCCCTCTCCTGGGGAGTCAGATGACAGACATTACCCTGAGTTTCATCTCTCCATGACAATACCCTAGCCATGGACTGGTTCAATGTCTGTAGCTTGTTTTACTTGTGTTTTGTTATCTCAGTATATCATACTTGTTTATCATTGGCCTTCAAAAGTCAAAAGGTACATTTGCATTCTCCTGGCCTGAATTAATTTCTCACTCATCTCACCTCCCATTTGGTCTCCTCCAGTCTTGGTCCCAGTTGTGTATGTTCCCTTTCGAAGGAGGCACAGCGTTCCTCAAGTCGCTCACGTTGCTGCAGGATTTGTGCAAAGTCATCTTGTAGTTTCTTTTTCTCCTGCTGAAGCTGAAATATCTGGAACTGAAGGAGCTGCTGGGCCCGCTGGGCCTTCTGTGATGCCTTCTGCATTTTAGTGGCACAGCTCTGTCGCAATTCTTCCATCTCTAGCTCACTGCGTTTCTGCTTCTCTTCATACACCTGGCAACAGGAAAAAAATTGCATTTTTTACAGTGAGTGGTTACGGTTATTTGATATATCTTACAAAATGACTTCTCTTTCTTATGGCTACATAATGACTTTCTTACAGTTATATTTACAGAATATTTTTGAGTTTAAGTTATATGTGCTTCTTATTGTTCTGTTATTGCTCTGCTCTCTTTGTTTTCCATCACTAATCTAGTATTCCAATCAGACATTTTAAGCTGAAAGGCTTCAAAAGCCTTTCAGTTACCAATGCAATGGTCCAGTTTAGTCCAATTTGTTTTTGGAAGTGATGGAAACACTATTTACTAACCTGACAGATAGCCACCTCATTCTCATCCAGGTTTTCTCTCAGGTGCCGTAGCTCCAGCTCTCTCTCTCTCAATTTTTCCTCCAAGTCTCTCACAATGGCCTCATAAGCCTCAATCGGTGGAGGAGAAGGTCCGCCTGATCCCATGTCTGATATACCCGGTTGACTGCGACTTCCAAGAGACCCTGTGCTTTTGCTAGAAGATGACCGCCCACTGTCTGAATTGGAGTGTCCATGGCTAAGCACAGGCTTGCTTGTTTCTGTTTGGTTTAAACTATAAACAGGGCCACTGTATGCATTCAAGTTGGTTAAAGAGTTCCTCCCCGAGTCCGTCATAGTGAAGGACTGACTGAACAAGCCATTTCGAGCTCCACTGTAAGAGCTGCGTCTTTCTGTGGTTACTGAGCTGACAGCATCTTGTTCTGGAGAGAGTACACTGAGGTTTCCCTGGCTTCCCGATAAGCCTCCACCTCGGCGTGGTGAGAGATACTGCATAGCATTTCGGCTCTTTGGCACGACAGGCTTGAAAGCTGTTGGTCGGATGATTGCCTGCTGTACATTCTGCAAAGTACAAATGGTTACAATTATTCTTGCATTTTTAAATTTGTAAATAATTTTGCTATATATATATATATATATATATATACACACACACACACACACACACACACATATATATATATTTATATATATATAGATATATATATATAGATATAGATATATACACATATATATATATATATCTTATACAACAGGTACCTACTCCCTGTGTGTGTTTCATAATCAAGAGTCCACTTAATTTTATTGTTCATATGCTGTCTAACTATGTTCCTCAGAAAAGATTGCATTATTTCCCACTACTACCTACATAGGCTTAAGAATTTCTTTGCATTTACTTGCCCCTAATTTTCAGTGTATATATACTTTTGTTTTCAGCACTTACCCTCTCTAACTGCCCAGAAACAGGCACCAGTTTAGGAGGCCCATCCACACCCATCTCCCCTCCACTATGACCTGAATCCAACCAGTTGTCATTCCAATCAGTGATCAGATCTTCATGTGAATATGATCGCCCGCCAATTCCTTTCCCTCGAGCTGCTATGGCCTTCCTCTTACTGGATGGTGTTTGACTTGCAAAAATTCCTTCATGAGAGGAATCAGAGAGGAGTCGCCCTGAGCCCGGCGTACCACGGCGGAGCTGAGCCGTGACCTCTAGGTTGTTCCGGCCGTGGTATGCGGTGTGGCTGGGGATCATACTGCTTACAGAGCCCATGCCCCCTAGAGATGGTGGTGAAACAGGAGAGGAACGTTGTCTACGGCTCTCTAGACCTGAAGGTTGGTGGTCAGTAGTCACTGGAAGGGACTGGACCAATGCCATGCCTGTGGCTTACTGCACCCACACAATCTATGTACAAGCAAATAGAGAGAAGTATTTGGTCAGTTCATTTAGTAACCTCTGCTTGTTAACTACATGTAATGGTCAAAGTTTTTTTTTTTTTTAACATAAATAAAGCCGTAATCTTAACATTAAAATGCCTCAATCTACCATCTTAAATGTTCTGTGTAGTACCCTACAACAGATGGTTTCCATTACAAAAAAAATTCTCATTCAGCACCTGATTCTATTTTGCACTACTTAAAATGTGGCAATATTCATAAAAAGAAAATCCTAGCTAGCAGAACAGGAAAAACAGAATTTTAACACAAACCCACAGGGACTGTCAGTGGATGAGACAGCTATGTTTTTTGTTTTTTTCAAATGTGTGCCAAGCAACAGTAAGAAGACTGTGGGGGTAAAATGAGGGTGTTGCTATTATTTAATACTAAGCAACCCATTTTTTAAACAACCTAGCACAGGTCAAAGTTCACCTATATCAGGACTGCATGAAGCAAGTATACCTGCTAATAGAAGCTAATGTGGATCTTTCACATCACTTTACATACAAGTGGGAGAATTTAATTTTAAAAAAAAATCAGATGTCACGGGTAAGCCAGAGAAGTTTCTATAGAAACTAAAATAGTCTCTAGAACTATTTTAAAAAAGTAAAGCATATGCAACAGCAGGTTTTGTAGATGTTGACAACATTACCCATAGAATTGCAGATCCATTGTACAAGATCCAACACTATTTTGGGTTTTGCATAAAACCTTGAGAGACAAGATCCAAGATACTTCTAAAAGTATTTCAAGCTGATATGCAGCATTATATTTGGCAGAACGTGATTTAGAATTCACTTCAAAATGTAAACAGAAGCATTAAGGCTCAATGCTTCTGAGTTGGTCCACTAACACACACCGAGTAGGAGTTTACTCAGTACTGTCCATCTCCCACCTCAGTACAAAATTAACTTGAGCTTTTGTGAAGACTAATTATGAGGCCACATTACTGACCCTTCATTTTTGCTCAGCCCAGGGAGGGTTAATCATGTGGGATTGTATATATTAATACAGGTTTAATTTGCTTAGGCATTTTAAATCTATGAGTGCTGGAGCTAATTAAAGCTGTTTGCCCTAATTACCAGGGCAGGACATCATTGTGAAGAGAATATGCTGAAATGGCTTAATAAACAGGAATGTCTCATGTCTATACATACACGTCAGTCTGCTCAGGTTGTAAATACTAACCTATGATCAGATCTTGCACAAATGTAAAGTGCAGTTTGGGATAAATATAATACTGTATATATTGTAATCTTCAGATCCAGTGTATCTTCCAGGGCTGAACTAATACAGATTACATTTACATAAAACATCTAAATATTCTAAAAAGTTGAGTAGTATTTGAACCATGAAATTAGTTTTGACATACCCTGTAGTTAGACATGTATTTCTGCATCAAACCTGTAATGCAGCCATATTCAGTTTCTGCTTGTGTCAGGCTTTTTTAGTCGTTATTTCGTTAAGAAAGATGCATGCTCAGATGATTTGGATGGAAATGTATAGCCCTGAAATACTCCCCAGACAGAGTTGTAGAAAGTTTCAGATTTCTGTCCTGGTGCAAGATGAAGCCTCTGAGATATGAGGTATTTGCTTGAGTTCTCACAGTTCATGTTTATGCTACAGTGTTCACAGTAAGCTTTAGAAGATTAACAGCCCCCTATGTTGAGAGTCTGTGGCAACTGGCTGCAGATGCAAATGCCACATATAAAATCAGTGCTAAATACTTCATTAGCTCTCCTGTCTTGAATTAATGATGCAACACCAAACAGATGTCTGATAAACAGCTAAGTAGCCAACTGTCCACTTTTAAGGACCCTTGAAACCAGAGGATTATGAAATACACAATAATCTCATATGGTTTACCCTGGAAGTAGTTAAATACTTTAAATATAAATTTTACAATCTGGATTTTTGCATTGGAATCATTATTTTAACAGTAAAATTAATTTAACAGACATATGAAATGGATCTCCAGGTGTAGTATTTCTAAATGAGCTGCCCTAGCAGATGCTAAATAAGCCCTTTGTCATTTTGTAAAGCAGCCACAGTGTTATCTTGCAAGCTACCAATGAATGGAACTCGAAGCTAGTTAGCTTGATTGCTACACAGCATATGTCTACTCATGCTATCTTTCATCCATTATTAGCCAAATTACCATACTTGGCTGAAGTTTTCTTTTGATTATGTCTCTTGCTGTCAATCAAAGCAAACAAGCACACAGGAGGGGTCAACAGCACAGACGGAGATGGTGGGTGTTGGTGACTGTGTTCCTGGGAAAGTTCATCAGACACAAGTACTGTCTCTCCCACAGCAGTAAGAATGTGCAGACATGTCATGTAGCGAATGTTTTTCCTCTCTTGCCATCTGTAAAGGTGGGTCACTGTGTTCATCTACTAACTGCCAAATGGCATCAGTAGTCTACAACTGCCATGTTCATGATTTAGGCACAGTTCTTAGCTGTTTCTGACACAGGATTTATTACAAACAAATTATTACAAGAGAAATGGCTTACCTTGTTTTATCAATTAGCTAAATAGAATGCTTCCCTGTTACTGATGAGTCGATTCTACATTCAGAAATCTGTCTTCATTACGTTTTTAGTCGGCTTGTCCTGCAAAACTGGACTAGCGTTTAGAACAATACACCACCTCACAGGAACAACAATGACCTGCAGTTTCATTACTCCATCACTCTTGCTTACATGCATTATTCAGTTGGTCACGTATTCTACAATACTGCAATATGTTTAATCAGATTAAAGCCATTAGGTCAAAAAAATCCAAACACACGCCTGGATTTTAATCCAGTGAACAGGTTAGTCAGCAAATTTAGACCATTTAAGAGAGGAAACAGAAGAAATGCTTGAGTCTGTCTATGGATAAAATTAAAACCTGAAGTAAATTATGTTAAAAACCAAAAATGCATATCATTACCAGACAAACATGTAATTTTATACAATCTGCTTGACTTGACATAAAGTTAAACTAAAATGCTAATTAAACTAAATTCTACAAAAAGAAATCTGATTATTGAGTGAGTCACATTTTTACATTGAATAAAACTTTTAATTAGAAATAATAATACATTTATATGCTAAATTAGAACTATAACTCCCCAAGAAACCTAAAAAAAAGATTAATGACTGGTTTATATTGTTTAATATTAAATTCATGATTCTTAGGCAATATAGAAACAAAGTAAAAAATATTGCATTTTTTCACCATAAATCAATTGAAATCATTCTGAGTGTATATTACTTCAGGTTCATTATATTTGATTTTAAATAAATAAATAATTACATTCCTACAATGCCCACATCACAGTTTGTGACCAAGTAGCCAGTTAAAACATACAAGTGAGGAGCTCTGGATTTAATATACTTTTTTATTAATATTTAATATACCCGCATTTATTAGCTGGAATTAGCTAAGCTCACCTGTTTCAATTAGATATAATTGTCAAAAATAAAATTTCAGATTTATTGTGCAGCCCTTGCTTTGATGCTCAGATCAACAATGTAACTCTATGTGCATGAAAATGAGACGGAAAATACAAGTGCATTGAGTTTCTGAGACTAGCTGCTCACAAACACATACACACACCGAGTAGGTGCTGTGACTGAACTGGCAGGAACGCTCAGTGTAAACAGGATGGTGTAGGAAGGCCAAACAGCTCACAGTGACGCACTGAGACACACAGATCTAACACTAAATCTGCCTTTATGAAGTATTACAGTACACACACAGTGCTACTGCTAGATATAAATATAAGTTTGTACACCCATTCACACCCACTCATGCTTAAACGCAAGTACAGTTAAAAGGGCCAGTGAAAGAGGGCACTGTTTCACATATAAAAAAACACATACACAAATGTACCCACCTAGCATACTCGTACTCAGTCAAGGAAAGTTTGACCAAAGTTTCCTAAAGTGCATGAGGGACCAGTTTCCTTTTCTGTCTATCTGCATGTTTCATATCTCTAAAAGATGCCATTAACCTATTAACTAATCTATTCTGAATAATAAAAGTATGAACTATATTGAATTAAATGAACTCTCAGTATGTGGTTATCAGAAATGATACATACCAAAACAGTTAGTTTTGGTCGATTAATCTTGAACTTACTGTTCTATATTTCTTTTGTTCTGTAAAGCTGCTTTTAGACAATGGCCATTGTTAAAAGCTCTATACACATAAAATAAAAATAAATAAATAATAAACAATCTGATTGGACAAGCAGCGTCTCAAAAGTACTCATATTTCCTATAACCACACTGAACATTTCACTGTTTCAAATATGATATCTTGTCAGATAAAGATAAAAAGCAGGACGGAATGGCAATTTCTTCCCACAAGCACCTTTAACAAATCAATGTGAGCTAGTTAGGCAGACATCGTGCTGTAAAAAGAGCGTGACATCTTCAGGAACTAATTCTACTTGCGGAGTAAAATTATTAAACTTTTAGCCATATTGAGTTAGTAGTGTCATTTACTCTATATATTTCTTGTTTATAAAACTATAAAAGCAACCTCACACCTGAAATGGAGCCGTTAGACTGAATTTTAATACAGCTGGGATTACCTGCAGCGCTCATTCACGTGTGAGGCTCATGCCTACAGCCGAATCTTGCTGATTTTCAATATAACTGTACTCTTACTTATTTGATACTGCTTAACTAATCAAATATTGGGATTGTGTGATGCAACCAGATGCAAAGCAGAGTTAGATTATATTCCACAAACAACATGTCCTGAAATGTTTTATTCCTTTTATACCAGGGTGGTTTTTCAGCGATAACAATTCTCCAGTTACTCAGCAAAATAAGTTCCTGTTATCACATACATAATAATGACTATAACCAGTCTGGGTTTTTTCTTTCCTTCGAAGTACATATATATAATAATACATAATATATATATTTTTTTCCATCAACATTTTCTGACCAAGCACAATCAAGAACCTAATCTTTTGGATGAGAATTTGGATTTAATGTTCAAGAAACTAGAAATGTCTTTTATACCCTTATAAGGAAATGCATCTATGAATATGCATGAATATGCAAATTGTGAAGTGCTCCATGTCCTTCTGAGAAACACACACACACACACACACACACACACACACACACACTGCCCTGATTATGCTAAAACAAAAAGCCACATTGAAGAAATGCAGTCCTCTGAGTCTGAACCTTTGATACACTTCAGATGTCTATTCAACAAAGTCTGGGAAATGTTCAGCTACTGATTTTTTTCTACAGATTTCACTCACTGCTACTGTATTTTACTGCAGATAATGCTAGCATAGCTAGCTGATTAATGAACTGTTAGCAAACTAGCTTGTATTTGTCATGGGTCAGATTTATGAATAGAAATAAAACTTAGACTGAGCAATACATTTACTAGCTCTTCCATTCTTGATAGTCTATGATAGAGTAGTACTTGATACACAAAAAAGAAAATAAGCTATGCTAGTTGTTGCAGTTATCATATTTATAATGCTAAACATTCCTAAACATTCAGTTATTCACCTTCAAGCATACTTTTCAGTAACTGAATAAATGAATTACAGAAACTCTACTGAAACTAATAGGACAGGAAAGTATGACAGTGAGAGAAGTCTGGACTCCTGGAAGTTTAAAGTGAGGATAAAAAAAAAATATGTGTCTTTATATAAAACCTCTATATGCTGCCTCATCACACCGTTTTTGTCACACATAGTCAGCACAATCTAACTTAAATGAAAGCAGTTTAAAATAATTCTGACAGAAACTGTATTTACACGTAAAATTCATTGACTGATACACATGACTGTGTAATATAGGAAAATAGCAGATGTTTTTATTTCTATGCCACTTTATTCATGTTGTTAACAAGCTATAGAGTTCAGGTGAGTCTAAATTCCATACCAAAGCACATATACAGCTATTAAACACACACACACACACACACACACACAAAACTAGAGTTCCTAATGTGACATACCCCAGGTTGAGTCCTGCATAGCTGCTTCCGTTGCTAACTGAAGGTAAAAAAAAAGTCTCTTTAGCTCCTTCTTCTAATCCGCCACACAGAACACACTTACATCTCTGAGTGCCTGGGCCAGCTTCACACACTTTCGTCTCTCCCTTCCTCCTTCTCGTTGCTCTCTTTCTCTCTCACCGCTCTCTCCATCCTCTCTCCTCCCTCAGGAAATGCTATTTCTCCGCCGCACGTGTTCTATATAGCGCAGCCCAGCTGTGAATGGAGGCCTCATCCTTCCCCCCCCCCCCCCCCACTATTTCTCAGTCTTTATTTTTTTCTTTACTTTTCACTCTGTTTCTTCAGTACAGGTTTTCCAGTCTCTCTTAAGCAGACAGATGTTTCTGAGATTTGAGCAGCCGTGTGTGTGTCTGTGTGTGTGAAATATGAACCGTGCTGAGTCGAAACTGACCACAACAAGGAAATGACACACAGGTCTGGAATGTGTCGTGCACCTTTATTCACAGACACACTCCTCTCCCATGTAACCACCTCATTATTCTCAATGCAATCTGTTTTAGTATCCTGGGCATGACAGGAACGTCATACTGATTCATGTAAACACACACACACACACCGTTTGAAGCCTTTGACTTAAACAGTTTATAGACAATGTTCATTGTGTCGAGTCACAAACTTCAGGGAGGCAGAGCTTAAGTTGCTCAAAGAATCACAAACCTGATCGTATAACATTTATATTTCTTTTTATTTATTTTTCTCATCAGTTTATCTAACTCTAATTCCACCTCTGCAGCAGTAGCTGTCTGAAGTTAAGTTCAGTAGACTCACTAGCATCATAGCTAAGGTGGGTTAAACTGTTATATTGTGCAATTGTTGCGTGTTGACATTCTGTTGGAATTACAAAATAATCCAAGATGACAGCTAGACGTCTGAGAATTTTATTCAGACTTCGGGTTGAGAAACAAACACGTGTTAAACAGTAACAAGCTTTGCTATTTATTATGCAGTCTATGCAAAGTTTCTTTTTTTTGTGAAATATTGAGATATTAAATACTTTATCTCTAAAATCCCTGCTTGTTTTTTTTCTGTTGGTGGTGACGGCATGTATTCAGTCAGAAACTTTTAGTAATTTCAAGTTCTCTAATGGTAATTACAAATTCGATGATGATGATGATGATGATGATGTGAACTATTTTTCCAAGCTGTAATTAAAGCCAAGAACCAGGTTATGATAAAGCTTGCTAACATTGGTCTAAGTATTATAATGCAGAAATCCAAACTGCAGCTGTGTTCATTAGCAAATCCATAGTTTATGTCATTTGTACCAAAATTGTATAACATACCAAGACATACATAATAAAAATTAGCAGTAAGCTAGCTAACATGTCGTAACCTATCTAATTTATATGATGCTAGGAGCTAGGTTTGCTTGCAAGGTTGCTAACATTAAACTGTAGTCTAGCTGATAGCATCAAGTAAACTACTGTAGTGATGTCATACGATTATTATTTATATTACACTATGGCTGGCTGAAATGATAGCTTAATGTATTTTGTGCTAAACTATGTAACATAAAGGCAAATATTATATTGTTCATTTAAAATATGCAACTGATATTACCAGATATATTCTATATCCGGATCGATAACATTATCTCATCATACTGTAATGATTTACAAATGTTTTTAGTTACCCAGAAACCAAATTGATGGGGTAAAAACTGCTAAATAAACAAAATAAGATCCAGCTGGATTATTAGTTAGTTAAGTGCAGACTAAAGGAAATAAAATAAATGAATATCTGAAATATTTTATGCTGAACTTCGTTTGCACCCTTGAGAAAAGTCAGCGATTGTGACGGTGATGTTTTGTCCTATAGTATCACAAGAAAAATATTATTTGAGCTCATTATATGAGCTTTTTTCTCATTCTGTGTTATAAACGTGAGGTCATGACATGTATAAGCATAAGAGTTACTGTGTATTGAATTGGACTTTTTTTGTTTTCTCAGTGTTTCACAATTCCTCTAAGTTCCTGAGTCTACAAAGAATGTCCATCATCAGTGCATACTAATTAATAAAAAACATTCTTTTGTACAATTAATGGGATTCATGAAGATTTCAGACATTTGAATAGAAGATACCAACCCCATGAGGACCTTGAGGATAACAACCTCCTAATCAATACACAAAATAGCATTCTACATATGCTGTATCTCCATCATTAATCATTTGAAGTCCTTGGCCTGGAGGAGTTGGTTTTGAATCTATAATGAATGTAGATGTTGAGCTAATTTATGAGTTGCTCAGGAGCTCCTGGTTACACGACTCCAAATGACTGTATATGACTTTAGAAAGGACATTATTCATAATCACTCTCTCTCTGATGTTTGTGGTAATTCACACTCTCCAGTATCACCCAAATGAGGATGAGGATTCCTTTTGAGTCTGGTTCCTCTCAAGGTTTCTTCTTCTTACCATCTAAGGGAGTTTTTTCTTGCCACAGTCACCTCAGGCTTGCTCATTAGGGGTAAATACAAAGAAATTTAAATATAAGTCTCATATTAATTTTGAACTTGTTGTACTATATTTCTTATAATTCTGTAAAGCTCCTTTGAGACAATGTCCACTGTTAAAAGCGCTATACAAATAAAATTGAATTGAATTGATTCAGAACAAGAAGCATACTATAATGTAGCATTGATGTGCATCACACCACTGTTATACAATAAGCATTATATTTAAACAAATATACAACATGCATATTTTTGCACAGTTATAACTAATGGCATCTTCTCAGTCAACAAAATTACAATGTGATCTTACAAAGGCTACTGAAGTTTCAGCAACTTAAATGAGTCAAGGACACTGCTTTTTATAAACAAATTATGAGAGAATGAAACACTGTCCACCCTAAACACCATCATTCATACCTGCCTATATACTGGATATGTGTGTATTATGGGATATGTGCATGCGGGTCAGTATAAGAATGTGTGTGTACGTGTGTGTGTGCATGCTGGGGTAAGTAGGGTAGAGTAAGTAGGTCTACAGCGATGTTCCACAGGTTCCTTTCAGGTCCTGCTGTAAATGGGTCACTCTAGCCAGTGTTAATTTGGTCCCGCAGGCGAAACGGGGCTAAAGAGTCGAACTCTTTGGAACAGCCCAGAAAAACCCAGAACAGCAGAGACAGGGAAGGGAAGATGTTTTCCCATGATACCGTGGGCTATTATTAAAACCAGGTCCGAGCATGACTATGACAAAGCCTCAGACAGCGAGGCCACACACAATAGGCACTTCCCAAACAAAGAGGTTCAGCGATGATGTAATTTCCATTTGTTGTGTAAACAGCGTGACCCTACAGATAATGGTTTTCTCTGTTGGCATCATTTATCAGTTGACTGCAGGGTCAAGATCACTCTTTCATAGCACTGTATGTTTTCTAGTAAACACATACATTCAGTCTTGGTGGTTTTTACATAAAAGGCATGAGGGCAATCATTTATATCCTGCCTGCTGTGCATCCTTTGACCATCAGTGAACTGGATTTTTACTCACATTTGGTCTGACTGCAATAGCTGAGTGGGCAAAAAAAATGCGTTGTCATTGTAGCATGGGTTTTTACACATACATATTTGGAAGACACCCTAATCCAGAGTGATGTACAATTTAAGAGCCTAGCAGTAGCAGCTTGGTGGACCTGGGATTCAAGCGCATAACCTTCCAATCTGTAGTCCAGCACCTTAACCACTAAGCTACCACATCCCCACACTAAGCAACCATAAAACTCCAAAAAAATCATTAAAAATCATAGCTAATTCTGGTAAATTGTATCCACTAATACATGCACTTCTGTGGGGAAGCATCTCATGACCGACTGTCCATCAAGATAGATGGATAGATAGATAGATAGATAGATAGATAGATAGATAGATAGATAGATAGATAGATAGATAGATAGATAGATAGACATCAGAAGTTTCATTCTGTCCATTCCAGTTGTATTAAAACATTCAGATGTTTAAATAGGAAGAGAAATGGCTTACTAGCCAGCTATCGCTTCAGTTCATTAGACCATCTGAACATCAATTTTTTAAGGGCACAGCAGAATGCTGCCATCTATGGACGTCCAGCAGACACTGCAACCTGACCCCAAGACCTAGCGCATTTTCCTATCAAATATCTCAAATTCACATAAATCTCATTATCACTGTCTGGTTTATTATAAAATGTGTCTGAGAACCACATTCAAACATGTAAACCTAACAAATATATCCTATGACTGCGTAAAATATCCAAGCCATGCATAGAGAGTGGAGCTTATTTATAGTGTGGGAGACTCAAAGAGGAGAGCAGAGGGAGCACTGACCCACACTAGAGGCCCAAAGGTCTTCAATCCTTCTGATACTGGTTTTTACATGTGACTGTCTGCCTGGTGGGAAAATGGGAGAGCAGCATGACCCCCTGCTGCAGATACACGGCTGAACATCCAGTTCCAGGCCAGTGCTGGGGACGAGGGGATCATGTGAAGTGTTTATTTCCAAATCAAGCCTTGTGAAACTAGATTCCACAGGAATGATAGATGAACTGTACTTTTTGTTCCTGTACTTTTGCAGAGAGCAAAAGGCTGTATCCACTACCAAGAACTGTTCAGTTATACTCCATAATTTATCAGAAAGAGCAAAAATACAAGAGGAATGTGTTAAATAAAACCAAAACTAATCTTTTCTTTCTTTCTTTCTTTCTTTCTTTCTTTCTTTCTTTCTTTCTTTATTTATTTCTCTCTTTCAACTGGAATGAAAGGATCAATCCAAGTGACTGTTTTATCCAAGGTGGATAATACGTCAAATTATCTAATAATTAAAAGATTAATCAATGTAAACCTTCGGATTCATTTATTTTCCCAACTCCTCACCTGCAACAATCAATCAATAAAAATGTCTAGATATCTAGCACATATATATGATTTTACCAGAAAGTTTTTTTTTTTGGAAACGTTTGACCAGAGGTTGATGTTTTTTTCCTCAGATATGTATGGATCCTGAACAGTATGTTCAGCGGCTCCATGAAGATGAACACCTCTCTTCTCTTCCTGCACTGTATCATCCTGCACGGCATTCCCAACCTCGACAACTCCGGAAGTTTGTGTGATTACTGATAGAATTTATGGAGTAGAGTTAAATTTCAAACATAGCTAGATCTTCTTTGCAGAAGATTAATAACTTTCTGAGTGTGTGTGTGTGTTGTAAAGGGCATCCAGCTAATATTTCAAAGCAGAATAATTGGAACTCTTCTTCTTACTGTCTATTCATTCAGAATACATTTTCTGACAAAATCACTATTGAGAATAGTCGCATTCATTAATTTCTACTCTATTCTAATCTGGTGGGATTTACAAATTTGTTGTTGCTATGGTACCCTCAACATTAAATGCTGCTCCTCACATGCACATACAGTACATTTCGGTTCACATTACATGTAACATACGGTACATATGGAGATTTACGACATTGTTATGTATTTGCAGTGTTATTATGATATCCGGCTATAAAATGTGAGATGATCTAAAATGATTTCACTGTCATTTCAGTGATCTGCAAAGCAGAACAATACCATTTCTACACGAGGTTCACTACGTATTAACTAGCTCCACATTGTGCTAATAGTAATTTTGTACTGAAAAGTGGTTTCTCAGCAGCTCATAGAATAAACGCTGGCTTTCAATGTGTGTTACGAGATTAATCGCAGTAATGTGGAGGATACACAGCTAGCGATTTTCCCCTTAATCACCTCTCTTTAAACATACAGCAGTGCCATTCACACAAAGCTAATCAGATCATACACACCAAGCGTACAATGTTGAATCCACTCATTCATGATGTACGGTTTATATGAAAAATAATTAACACACAGTGTAGAGTGAAAGCTACAGTGCTAAACTGAAGAAGCAAACATATTTTGGTTGATCAGCTACAGGGGGGAAGGGGGCTGAACTTAAAGCCGGGATGAACGATTCGTTTCTTGATATGACTTGATATTTTCAAAATGTTTTTCAGAGAGTACCTCAGAATTTTCAACAACAAAGAAGTGATGTTGTTGCTGAGTTTCCTCTGGTTTCCTCCAGTTTACTCCCACCTCCTTAAACCATGATGGTACATGGATTTGCTATGCTAATTTGTTAAATTTGCCCCATCCAGGGTGTGTTCCTGCCTCACACCTAGTATTACACCATGATGACCTTCCCGAAGAATGACGAATGCATGAATAATCAGCTAAGAGTTTATTAACATATTGCACAACTGTAATAGAAACAATTACATTACCTTCTTTAAGAAAGTCCATGTGATGCTTCTGGAGCTGTACTGTCAATTTTTCAGTCCACCTTCTTTAGCTTTGGCTAACATTTTCTTAGCTAAGATATTCAAAGTTCACAGTTTGAATTACCAATAGTGTATGACTGTATGGGTGCGTTACATTCTAGAGATTAAATAATTTCAAACAAAAAGAGGCAACTTTCCTAAAATTTTCTGTACATCATACAGGCTTGAAAATCCTAATTACTTTGTTATACCCATTGCTAAGAACACCAGCTCCTTTGAAATTCACAGCAGCATTTCTGTGAAACATTCAGCCTGTAAAAATCTTTGATTATCTGAATATTTGGTCAGTGATTAACTCTAGACTGTTGGACACAGGCCCCAAATGTCACATTAGCATGACTTGCACTTTATCTGATCAAGGTAAGCAGGTTTTTTTTAAAAATAGAATATCATTTTCTTTTACTAATACTTGTAGAAAATGCTGCTCTAAATGTAGACTGACCTAAATACATAACTTCAGCTGAGCTTCTACTGAGCATAAGAAAACTGTAGGCCAAGTCTTGGACCAAGACTTTAAAACCATTTTTACTTTACTGCAGCTTATTTTGCATACGGTTACAAAACCAGACAGGGCTAAAACCTCCATCCACGTCTCCATTCGGCATGTTTTCCATGGTGCCTGAAAGTATTTGCCACGGCAAATGTCTCGGAGTTACAGTAGGAATATAAGAGAATTCAATATTCATTGTGCTGTACCTCTTCATACTGAAACTTTTTTTTGTCTAATTCAATTCACTTTTATTTGCACAGCACTTTTAATAATATGATATAATCAGAGTGTTTGGGTCTACAGTAATTTAGACATTAGGGGTCTAACAGGATCCACTCATTATAGCAGACACACCACTGATTCAGACCAGTTCTGTCCTTGTTTGTACTCTCACAACAGACTGTTCTATAGCAATCTACTGTATCTTGTATGGTCATTTACGCCCCTGTGTCCTGTTTGGCAGACAGTCCCAACATACACACACACACACACACACACACATATACACACACGGACACATGGACACATAGACACACAGTCTACAGTGGGAAACCTTGAAGCTGAAACACACCCCTGGGATCTTCAGCATGAATGTCAACAACAAGGCGGGGCACAGGAAATTAGCCAATGAAACACTGGGTATTTTAGTTGGTGCATGAAGGTAAACACACACACACACAGTGAGTAATGGTCACAAGTCAGTGAGTAAAAGGCTGAATTTGTTTATGGAAAACACTGAAGTAGGAGACGATGTGGGAGTTAAATGGCAGTTACACGCAATCAGCATAAATGACTTTATTTCAGTCCTTTAAAGGCACTACCTATATTTTAAGGCTGGACAATGTGATCATCTGCTATAAATATACTTTTCTGAAAGCAGTACTTTTAACACACTCCACCGCTACTGAAAGTAGCAGTAGGCAGACTGAACAGCAGTTGAATTATATTTTCTTTTATTGTTCATTTTCTATTTATTTATTTATTTATTTATTTATTTATTTTATATTGTTGTTTATGGCATACATATTTTGTATATATTAATCACTCATTTTTGCACACCGTTTTTATTGCCTCTGTTCTTCTTTTATTTATTATCAGTACTCTGTAATATTTGCTGTTAATTTTTTGTTATGCGGCTATAACATAACAATTCTATCTATCTATCTATCTATCTATCTATCTATCTATCTATCTATCTATCTATCTATCCATCCATCCATCCATCCATCCATCCATCCATCTATTTTAATAACTTATTTATCACCCACCCTTACTATCCAACCATCCTTATATAGGGTCATAGTTGGCAAGTTCTACTTTAGAGAAGAAATAGCAATCAACCTTAAAATCATGAACACACATGTATTCTTCTAGACAAATAAATATGAAATGGAAGAATACATTATGAATAAATAAGTGTATATGGCCAAAAGTATGTGGACACCTGACCATCGCTGAATTGTCTGGGATGTTTTTCCAATTTCCCTTCACTGGAACCTAAAGGCTCAAATCTGTTCCAGCATGACAATGTGCACAAAGCCAGCTCCATGAAAACATGGATTTAAAAGTTTGGAGTGGAAGTGACTCGTGGAGTGGAAGTGACTCGCACACTGACCCTGACCTCAACAACGCTGAACACCTTTGGGATGAATTGGAACACCGACTGCACCTCAGACTTCCTGACCTGACATCACTGCCTGACCTCACACATGCTCTTGTAGCTGAATGAACACAAAATCCCCACAGCCTCAATCCAACATCTAGTGGAAAACCTTCCCAGAAGACTGGAGATTATTAACTTTTGGCCGATACAGTGTATATGACATAATAACATATAAAAAAATAAAAGCAACATATGATGATCCTAATGATTTAAAACTTTAGTTCCAACCCAGACTTGTTCAAGTCCTTAGTAAGCAGCAAATATGAGTAATTTAATCTCCCATTGCTGCAGAGTAATAACAGGCTAATGGGTTTGATTAACGTGTTGAATAACGCCGACAGGCTCTTGTGTGAATTTGGTCTGTCTGACTCCAGCACAAACACAGGTCAAGGGAGCGTGAAAGAATGGCGATGAAAACAGCTTCCCCACAACAGGACTGCTATTTAACACAAAACACACCCTTTCCAGGGAAAAACCCACTTACTCAAAACCTGACGCAACATTTAACCACAGATTACAGCAGTTTATGTGGGCTAATTAGTGGATTCTCAATTATGGCTGGACTGTGCCCATATATCTACCACCCAGATTTACCTACACATCAACTTTAGTGTGCTAAATACAGTATACCAAAAACAAAAAAAATATATATATATATGTATATATATATATATATATATATATATATATATATATATATATGTATATATATATATATAGGCTTGCTTATGGAGCTTATGTTGTTTCTCACAACTGAAATCTATAAAAAGTCCAGAATGACTTTGCAGAAAAAATAGCACCATCTTAATGACAGATATGCTTTCTTTCTCAACACATAGTTTGGCAGAGAGACCAACATTTCTAACAAAAAATTCCTAGCAGACCAAGGAGAAAAAAAACCCATAAAAACAACAATCTAAAACCCCTAGCACATATCAGTGGACAAGACAGCTCCATGCTAACGACATGAGTGATAAGAGATATACTGGCTGAACAGATATTTGACTTGAATTTACATGAATATTTGAAATTTTAAGCAACCAGCAGTCAATTTTATACAAAATTGACACAAGTCTGTATCTGTTGTATGAATGTATTGATATGTGGAGTATGTAATGTAAACCTCAAAGTTCTTTATGCTTATATTACTGAGACAAATTGAAACTTTCTAACAAACTGGAAACTTGGGCAAACAGCTAAAAACATATTTTAAATACTGAAAGAACATAGCAACAGACAGCACATTTCATTCAGCCAATAACTGTATATATGAGTGGACAATATGGCACCATTTTATCCCATTGTGTGGTTTAGAAGCGTTTTGGAAGTCTGTCTTGTTTAAATTGGAACCAGTCATAAAACGGTGTACAGTAGAGACCTTGGAGCCAGAGGATGCACAATAGATTTGGCTGGTTGGACAGTCAAAAGCTTGCACGCTGTGAGACATGACCTGAAGTTCAACTCAAAGTCGGGAGTTGTAGTTGTATCATTTTAACATCATCAGGAACATGTTTTAGAGTCTTCTACTTGCTAGCTATCATCTTTTTAATTAACGTAATATAAGCATAAATTAGTAATGTACGGTACAGACTGAAAACATAAACAGCTGTCAACATTTCCAGTCAATGCAAACTATTTCTTCAGGAGAAAATCGCTTCTCTTCATAACTTCCAGCTAGCTCTCTTTCATCTGCAGCTCTCTTCCTTCTGAATGGAGAAGTGTTTTAATTTTTCTTTGCTCGCTCTAGTGGTTTAAAAAGAAAAGGAGAGCCTGGATAAACTCACCAAGCTACTTCAAGCATTTGCTAAGTACATACAATAACAATAAAACACTATGAAATTCTGCTAGGAAAATTTAGCCTTGCCTTGGTTTAGAGAACACTTTGTTCACTCCCATTATTTTGCTAGTTATAATAGCAGTCTAACAAGCTAGATTAGACATCAAAATGAGCATCATACCAATCATTCGAAAAATCGTGAAGAACTGATAAGAGCACATAGCTGAGGGTCTGTTAGAACAGTTTACTGTAGAACAAGATATAGGTTTGGTTCAAAAATATCACGCATCTCAGGTATGTGTTGGAAAGTGTGTGAACATTTATGAGGATTGACTGGCATGGCCAAAACCGTCACCTTATCAACCCCACCCTTTGGGTGGGAACTTTATCCTTAAATATGGAGATGTGGAGATGTAATTAAAGTGTATTTTTGGATCCTTTCCCATTCACTAACACTGGAATAGGCAGGGTTAAAAATTACACTTTGGCCAGACACTCAGAGAAAATTTAGCTACATCCACCCATATATTCAGTCATTGTCAGGTTTTACCCTGTGCTTTTATTATACGATGAGCTTTTTAACAATATATACCCACTCATTTCTTTCTTTTCTACTATGTGTTTTAGACATGCAGTTGGGCAAAACTATAAGATTTCCTTAGCCTAAGTGCAAAAGCAAAGAAGCATATGACAGACATTAAACTTCTCTTGAATGACTGAATTAAATTCAGAGTATAAGAGGGAACAGGTTCAATTTATTTCGGTTGTATTATTTTCTGTTACTTTAACACATGCTAAAAATAGAGGAAATTTCTTCAGTGCTACATAATGTTAAATATGTGAAACGGTGTACCTGCTGATCCCTAGGTCATACGTTAATAACTGATCCACTCCTTAGCCAGAGGGTGGTGTGCGTGCATGTGTGTGTGTGTGTGTGTGTGTGTGTGTAAATCAGTTTCACCACGCAACACAGATGTGTCAATGTGAAAGATGAGCAACACAATGAATACAGCAAACAAGGAATGGAACAGAGAGACCACTAAGAGTGTGTCATCGGACTGTCTGTGTGTGTGTGTGTGTGTGTGTGTGTGTGTGTGTGTGTGTGTGTGCGTGCGTGTAAGAGAGATAGAGATCTATGGCCTTATTCCTCTAAAGCCAAACCCAGTGGGATTTTAGAGAATTGAGTCTTGCATTTGTGCGCGCACACACACACACTGCTCACAAATGTTTGGGGCAGTGCTACAATCAACATGTGCTGATAGTATTGTGAGGCATTGTATAGTGTGTACAGCTGTGTAGTAAGGTATAGTGTGTACAGCTGTGCAGTGAGGTATTGTATAGTGTATACAATGGTGTAGTGAGGTATAGTGTATACAGCTGTGTAGTGAGGTATTGTATAGTGTGTACAGCTGTGCAGTGAGGTAAGGTATAGTGTGTACAGCTGTATAGTGAGGTATTGTATAGTGTGTACAGCTGTGTAGCGAGGTATTGTATAGTGTGTAAAGCTGTGTAGTGAGGTATTGTATAGTGTGTACAGCTGTGTAGCGAGGTATTGTATAGTGTGTACAGCTGTGTAGCGAGGTATTGTATAGTGTGTACAGCTGTGTAGTGAGGTATTGTATAGTGTATACAACGGTGTAGTGAGGTATAGTGTATACAGCTGTGTAGTGAGGTATTGTATAGTGTGTACAGCTGTGCAGTGAGGTAAGGTATAGTGTGTACAGCTGTATAGTGAGGTATTGTATAGTGTGTACAGCTGTGTAGCCAGGTATTGTATAGTGTGTACAGCTGTGTAGTGAGGTATTGTATAGTGTATACAACAGTGTAGTGAGGTATAGTGTATACAGCTGTGTAGTGAGGTATTGTATAGTGTATACAACGGTGTAGTGAGGTATTGTATAGTGTGTACAGCTGTGTAGTGAGGTATAGTGTATACAGCTGTGTAGTGAGGTATTGTATAGTGTGTACAGCTGTGCAGTGAGGTAAGGTATAGTGTGTACAGCTGTATAGTGAGGTATTGTATAGTGTGTACAGCTGTGTAGCGAGGTATTGTATAGTGTGTACAGCTGTGTAGTGAGGTATTGTATAGTGTATACAACGGTGTAGTGAGGTATAGTGTATACAGTTGTGTAGTGAGGTATTGTATAGTGTGTACAGCTGTGCAGTGAGGTAAGGTATAGTGTGTACAGCTGTATAGTGAGGTATTGTATAGTGTGTACAGCTGTGTAGCCAGGTATTGTATAGTGTGTACAGCTGTGTAGTGAGGTATTGTATAGTGTATACAACAGTGTAGTGAGGTATAGTGTATACAGCTGTGTAGTGAGGTATTGTATAGTGTATACAACGGTGTAGTGAGGTATAGTGTATACAGCTGTGTAGTGAGGTATAGTGTGTACAGCTGTGCAGTGAGGTAAGGTATAGTGTGTACAGCTGTGTAGTGAGGTATTGTATAGTGTGTACAGCTGTGTAGCGAGGTATTGTATAGCGTGTACAGCTGTGTAGCGAGGTATTGTATAGTGTGTACAGCTGTGTAGCGAGGTATTGTATAGTGTGTACAGCTGTGTAGTGAGGTATTGTATAGTGTATACAACGGTGTAGTGAGGTATAGTGTATACAGCTGTGTAGTGAGGTATTGTATAGTGTGTACAGCTGTGCAGTGAGGTAAGGTATAGTGTGTACAGCTGTGTAGTGAGGTATTGTATAGTGTGTACAGCTGTGTAGTGAGGTATTGTATAGTGTGTACAGCTGTGTAGCGAGGTATTGTGTAGTGTGTACAGCTGTGCAGTGAGGTAAGGTATAGTGTGTACAGCTGTGTAGTGAGGTATTGTATAGTGTGTACAGCTGTGTAGTGAGGTATTGTATAGTGTGTACAGCTGTGTAGCGAGGTATTGTGTAGTGTGTACAGCTGTGCAGTGAGGTAAGGTATAGTGTGTACAGCTGTGTAGTGAGGTAGTGTATAGTGTATAGCTGTATAGTGAGGTATTGTATAGTGTACAGCTGTATAGTGAGGTAGTGTATAGTGTACAGCTGTATAGTGAGGTATTGTATAGTGTACAGCTGTTTAGTGAGGTAGTGTATAGTGTACAGCTGTATAGTGAGGTAGTGTATAGTGTACAGCTGTATAGTGAGGTAGTGTATAGTGTACAGCTGTATAGTGAGGTAGTGTATAGTGTACAGCTGTATAGTGAGGTAGTGTATAGTGTACAGCTGTGTAGTGAGGTAGTGTATAGTGTACAGCTGTATAGTGAGGTAGTGTATAGTGTACAGCTGTATAGTGAGGTAGTGTATAGTGTACAGCTGTATAGTGAGGTAGTGTATAGTGTACAGCTGTATAGTGAGGTAGTGTATAGTGTACAGCTGTATAGTGAGGTAGTGTATAGTGTACAGCTGTATAGTGAGGTAGTGTATAGTGTACAGCTGTGTAGTGAGGTAGTGTATAGTGTACAGCTGTATAGTGAGGTAGTGTATAGTGTACAGCTGTACACTATACACTATAGTGTACAGTGTACAGCTGTGTAGTGAGGTAGTGTATAGTGTACAGCTGTGTAGTGAGGTAGTGTATAGTGTACAGCTGTATAGTGAGGTAGTGTATAGTGTACAGCTGTGTAGTGAGGTATCCCTCAGTGTGTAGAGCTTTGTGATGTGATGTTCAGGTTGTGAATGAAAGCATGATTAGCTCAGATCTTGAGCTTTTGTCTCTATACAGTGGAACCCCAGCTTTAGATTTCATGTATGTTGTAAGTAAGTTATCTTGGTCACTCTCAATCAAACTTTGTACTGGACTACTGAGATATTTTTGCCATTTCCTTGTTCCAGATTTTTCTCCCTTTTGTAGACTTTATATGTTCAGTTTCCCTTCCAGTTCATTCAGGCCATTAACAACATCATGACATGGGAATAAATGTAAGAAATACTACAGATTTTCAGTATTAGAGAAACAACTGTAAGAACATGCAGAACTTTTCCAAAAAATCTGCTGATTTTCCATATTTTTGAAACAGGCCTGGTAAATGACTGCCTTTAAATTTATTACCTTTCCAGACTCTCCAAATATGTGCAAGAGTTGCACTCAGAGTCTGGTGTCTGTATTAGAGCTTCACAAAAGTTTCAAAACACACTGTAAGTACAGTTATCGCTCTAATGATGTACAATTGTAATATTATAAAGTAAAATAAAGATCGTCAGGCACTAATTTTGATTAAAAAATGTGAATTATTGCATTATGATACGTCCTTATAACACATAAAGTAAAGTTTATGATAGAGCTTAACAGTGCTAAAATACCATATTTGTTAGCTTAGGCTAAACAGCATTATGGTTTTATCACCCCTGAAACTTTACGACTGCTGCCTACAATGTCAACTTTCCAGATTCCGCAGGTGATTCCACTGTAAACACTGGTGCACTGATGCACAGGGTTGCCAGTTCATTTGTTACAAAGACTGGTATACCTTGGGAAATGGCAGCTCAGTGAATACACACAAATATATTATACACTTATCATCCTATATAACATACATCTTAAATAATATACTATGAACTGGCAGATGTTTGGGTATACTGGGAATTTCATGCTACATTCAAGTGCTACCACAATTGTGGTTATAATAGTGTCAAAAATGTTTCACATGATCATTTGTGACATGTTTAATCTTTAGAAATGATTTTTTTAAAACCCAAGTTTCCAAACTCTATCCTAGAGGTGCGTAATTCTTTTTTCTAAAAATAAAAAACTTTTTCTAAAAGCATTTTACTTTATTTAGTAGTCACAACCTGAAGCGTTAAAAATAGCTTCCATCTCTAACCACAGGCTTCGGTTTGTATATTTTCACAATAGAGGGAAGTTAGAAAGTGATCAAACACATTAATGACTTTGTAATAAGTATGAAAAGGCAAGGATCCAAAGAGTTTGTGCAAGCGTCATCAGCGTATGTTTACAAATCAGCATTAAAAGTTAAAAACATGCCAAATCAGTAATAGTCTGTAGTCCCTTCATTAGCTCCCGGAAATAACGTGGGATGTCGTGATCTGGTGATGTTGATAAAAGAAATATTCTGTTGATACAAATAAATTTCGACGTGTTACAAAAGGGAATCTTTTGTTCAGGGGCCTTTAAGGCACCAGGGCAGTTGCAGGTGTGTTTGTTTTCCCTGACTGCTGACTATCAGGAATAATCAGTCAGTTTGTGGATGTTTGAGGCCAAACACACACTGCACACACACACACACACACACACAGGGCCAGATTCCTCAAGCTTACTCCCCCGTTTCATCTTACTGCTCTAATTCACCAACACAATACTCTCACATGACAATGATAATAGGGTCCAGGATATTAAGAGAAAAATCCAAGGCCAGTGATTTGGGTTGAATATTTGTGACATACCCTACAAGTCATATATGGCTTCATGTGAAACATAATAAACACTAAGCACTGAAGATAAAAAGCCAAAGAAGTGTGTGTATGAAAATGTAGGTGCATTATTTTAATGCATTAGAGAGCTTGATTAGTTTATGACCTTGTTTTAATCTGTGACAAAGTACATAAAGATATCACAGCAGCATTATGACTGGCACACTTTCCCAAAAACTCCTAACAACATCAACATCTTCATAACAAAGCTTGGGAAGATCTCCATAAATAAATTAGACACCGATTTGAATAACATTCAACGACTATTCAGCGATTTGAATAACAAATTGTTGCCCGTGTTAGTTTATTATGAGTCTCATATCTATATGTATGTCTAATCCGACCCGCATTATGCGCTGTGTAGTCAAACAAAAGCTTAACTAATCCCAAAGAACTCACCATCAGCATCCGGAAACTTCCCCGACTTCACTCCTGAAGAATCGCCTAGATCTACTGGAATCCTGCAGAGATCCGCACACGGGTTCGGCTCTGATCTGCTCTGAGCTCAGAGGCTCGGTGTCATTTGACGGAGGGAAGTTTACAGTACGAACGAGGAAAGCTGCCTCCTGTTTGGGTTGCCAGATTGGACGTCTGGATACAACCTTTCTGCTGTCCACTTCACTGCAAACCAAACAGAATTGTCCCAATGTGTACATGCAGTAGAATTCCTTCTATATGTCACTAAAATTCCACATATATGAACTATGCATAAAATTTAAGTCAATAAAATAATAAATAAAATAAGGGAAAGCAAATAGGCCTTACAGCTCTAAGGTTTCAGGTTTGATTCTCAGTTTGCGTTCCTGTCTGTTTTCTCCCCTTATGTCTGTGGCTTTCCTCCATATAATTATTATATATATTATTTCTGAGACTGAATTCCTTCCTGTACAGTGTTCCAGGGTCACGATCCACAGAAAACCCTGACCAGGATAGAGGCTACTCTGAAAGAGTAAATAAAATACATTCAGCATACTGTGATATAGTGATATAACACTGTGATATACTGTGCTATGTTTTTTCTACATATATTTATATTTAGCACACTCTACAACAACCTGTTTTTCTCATTTTTAGCATTTTTTACTTGCTTTTCCTGGTGGGTGTCAGAATGGCAACAGGCTGAGAAGGTCACACTAGACTTCCCCATCCCTGGTCATAGATTCCAGGTGCTCCTGTGAAATTCCCAGTACTTCCTAAGCCATCAGTGAGGTATCCTCTCTCTCATCCAGTGGTCTCTGTCCAGAGGGAAATTACAGAAGCTAATAATTTTGGGCTTGATTTGCAAATATAGACTTTAATCATTATTTTGAGACAGATTTCCCATAAGCTGATAAGCACAGTGAAAAAGTAAAGAAGTAAAAGAAGATTGGTTTCATTGAAGGGTAAGGAGGTAACCGTGTGAATGTGACAAATTATTCCTTTAAGAGACTCGTCAAGATATATCTAGGTATCCTTTTTCTTAAGCATCTTTACAGTGGATTATAAACTAAAATTCTTTACATTCCTTACATTCCTGCATTCCTCAGAATAATTAACTTAAACGCAGACTACCTTAACCACGCACGTGAACTGTCAACAATAAGGCGATTGTAATACAGCGCAAGTGCTTAACATCAATCTGGCAACCCATATAATAGGCGGGGCTTGTACTCCTTATTAACGCCATGCTCACATGACCTTTCCCCTCCATCCCCACTGTGTTTCTGACTGCTCCCGGACCAGGTGTGGCTTTTCACTAAACCACAAACGATACCGCAGAACTGATCTGAGAACAGCGACACAGTGCGGGAGTTTCACTGTACAGACAGGGGATTATGCAGGGCCACAAACATCTCGATAACAAGTAAACAAATAATAATAACAGAGAAACCACAAATGATCAAGAATCAAGTAAGCTTCAAATGTCTAATATAAAAAAATATCTAAAAAATAATAATGAATATATAAAACTATACATTTATAACTTACTACTACTACTACTACTACTACTACTACTACTACTAATAATAATAATAATAATAATAACAAAGAAACCACAAATGATCAAGAATCAAGTAAGCTTCGAATGTCTAATATAAAAAAATATCTAAAAAATAATAATGAATATATAAAACTATACATTTATAACTTACTACTACTACTACTACTAATAATAATAATAATAATAATAATAATAATAGTAATAAACATTGTATATATCTATACATATTTACGTGAGTAAATAAATAAATAAATAATATTTTAATCATTAATAATTGTATTAAATTTTATTTGTTTCTTATTTTTTACTGTTTTATTATTTTGAAATTTAAGTGGGTTTTAAAATCTATTTTTATTATATAATGCATTATTAATCTCAGTATTAGAATAACATTTTTGCATACTTTGAAATTTTTATTTTCCCTTATTTTATTTATTTATTTATTTATTTATTTATTTATATTTATTTACTTTTATTTATTTATTTACTTTTATTTATTTATTTATTTATTTATTTATTTATTTATTTATTTATTTATTTATTTATTTATTTATTATGTAATCCAAACACAACAAACACACCTCTGCTTCATAAAATAGACTCAAAATTAGACAAACATCTCAGTGTCCTTAACAATTGATAACCACCCTGCCTTAATGGTCTTCAAGGGAGTTGATTCGCACACGTCTTAAATTCCAGTGTTTCTTTTTCTCCCCCTTACTGAACACATACACAGTGGAACAAGGGAGCCTTTGCCAACATGACTGCCAAATATAGCTCAGAGAAGTTGTAAAATATGAATGATGCCTTTGCAGAGATAAGCCAGTTCTTGGGAAGTAACAGAAAGTGCGACTCATGGCACGTTTATTTAATATTATTATTTTAAATGAGCTCTTTGCTTTAATGTTACAACATAATTACAATGCAATGAATGATAATAATATAGTTGCCAGTATCTGGTTATACCACCTAGAAAAATCATTATAGTTGAAATGGTTGAAATTGTATAGTTGAAATTTGACCCTGTACATTTTACCAGTAGTTTGTGTGTGTTACTTTAACATTAATGATGAAATATGATGAAAAGTGAATCACTGGCCTTGTTCCAATTTCCTAACACGGCTCATCGCGAGGGAGTTTGGAAAGGTCTAGGTGAATAAGATGCTACATTTAGCCCTTTCTCTTCTGTGAAATGAGGTTTTGCCTTTGGTTTAAACAGTTCACCACCCCATGACCATTTTCTCGAGATAAAATAAATAGTCTGAATCACAGGTGAACAGGTCAGGAGCCAGTTTCCCAACAGTGTCATAGTGGTAAGCTCTTAGTGCTCTGAGGGTAAGAGAGTCAGTCATATATGAAACTTGGAACATGTCCAGTGTGATTTGCTGTCTCAGGAAATGAGTCTAGTTCATTTATAAAACCCAAAAACATTTGCGTGCCTCAATGTCACACACCAAACTGTGTGGATGATTTGCTACATGAGAGGAAAGTGCTGTTAAATTATTTTAGGATGAACTGTTAACTGGGAAAAAACTGACCAGTCTCAGTAGATTAGCTGACAAATAAAGGGATAAAAAAGTATAATGACAATAATAGTAACTAATCACAATAAATAAGGAAGAAAGGCCATGACAGTGGAGAAACAACAATGGGTCCATGAGTACAGATGTTGTTGTTGGCGTCGATCGTGAGTAAGAATGAGTAACACTACATGCATGGGAACAACCTGTATGAACGTCACAGATTAAAGAGAAAGCTATTTCAAGAATGAAAGAATTATATTCAAATGGCCAAATCGAATGTGGGTGAACTTTTTACCCTCGTTTTAAGCGACGGATTACCATCTACTTCCTGCAACACTTCAGGAATGTGTTTTTTATCGCGTATGCAATGGACTTGACGGCTACGTTTCAAGCTTTCACCCAACTGGTCTTACAGGATCATATAGTAAACTTGATGAGTTGACACAGAGATGCCCGTCATACCTGGAGGATTATCATGCCCTGGCTCTTAGGTGCCTGTGGTTTTTGGTTCAGCACTCAGAGGAAAAAAGTAGGCCAGGGTGACCGTCTCAGAGGCACATAAAAAAAAGTTGTGTTTCATCATTCACAACAGTGTGGGATTGTGTTCCCAAGACCTATGTAAGGCTGCAGTTAAATCTGGAAACTCATAAAGTACATTGAGTTTTTTATATTCCCAAGGGAGAAGGCAATATGGCAGCAAATCAGATATAGAGAGGAGAAATTGAGCTTTAGTTCAACTGGGTCAAACTGATTGTCATGCTGTTTATATATGAGTATAAAATATTACAATATAACATTATATATTCTATATAGTATACATATATTCAATTTAATTCAATTACATTTTTTTTGTTGTTGTTTTACACTTTTAGTAACAGACTTAATAACACACTACCGCTCAAAAGCTTGGGATCACTTGAATATTTCAGCTTGATTTCATCTACGGAGGGAGATGCTCCAGCAAGCATGGGGTGAAATCTCATCAGATTATCTTGAATAAGATAAGAACAAAGTTTGCAGAAAACATTCATCATTTCCATCAAAATCATTATTTCTAACTCTGACATGTCGGCATGTCCTATTATTTTACTATATTTTCTATTCAGACTAATTTTGTGTGTGTTTCCTTGGAAAACAATATAATTTTGAGTGATCCCAAACCTTTGAGCGGTAGTGTATATAGTGTATGTAGTGTATATAGTGCATGGTTAACGTCTAAATTCTGATTAGCCTGAAGCAATAGCTCTGACACTTGGTTTAGCTGCAAGGCAAATCACAGGTTTGTATTAATGCAGGTTTATAAACAGTATATTTTTATCCAGTATATAGTAGATTTGCTGTGTATGTAATATATCTAGAAAGGAGTCTCCAGTGTCAGTGTTTTGCAACAGTCACATGTAAAGCTGTAACTTCCTGACATGGGAGGTTCTGGGTCTTCAGGGTGGAGGACTTTGTGATAACATGACCGTCTGCATTTTTGTTCTATTAACTTTGAGAGAGAGAGAGAGAGAGAGAGAGAGACCAGAGGAAGTGATTGTTAATAGCTGTTATTGTTTGTTTTGATGTAACCCTACACCACTGTGCTGTAATGTATGTGTGGCAATAATAAAGGCTTCATGCCCTCAGTTATTATTAACTGTAACTATAAATAGATAAAAAGTATGAATTTTTGTCCTTTAATAAATAAAATCATTTTAGTGTTGGCACACGATAAATCACACACTTCAGGATATGCTGCTATTGGAAATGTATTAATTCGTTGTTTATGTTAATATTGATATGATGTGTCTTTCTGTAAGGAGATGTTTACTGAGCATTTTTGCCCCATACCCTGAGGTTTTGCAACAGTCTTCAAAACCATATTATAATTCTGTGCAGCTTTGCTCTACAATTCCCCAAAATCTTAACTGTAAGACATTTCAAGATAGTTAAACTTGAAAATGAAATTTTATCTCCTGCTTTAAAAATGTGAGTCAACTCAGCTTGAAGATAATCTTTATTTAGACTCACAAGTATTTTCATTTTAGAAAAGTTCTATATTCGAAACTTGTCATGACAACTGGAATTTAAGAGAAGAACAAATAGCCAAATTGATTTTGCTATGAAAAAGTGATTCTGTTTGTCCTAGTATCTATTCAGACAGATGGTGAAGCTGCTAGATATTTATATCATGTTTATTCGTGAATTCAGTGTTTTACCTAAGCGAAGTGAACCCTAAACCACATTATCATGACATTGATATCCTTTTTAAGGAGGAAATTTTGCAAACCTTTTTTCTATATTATAAAAAACACACACGGCATCATTTTTTCTAGCTGCTGTCCATTCTAAATATTCTACAAGATTTGTAAAGCAGTCTGCTTTATTTCAGTTACTTCAAGTCTAAATCAGTATAGCCTGCATTTCTTTGTAATTTAATCAACTGTTTTTCACACTTTCCAAAAACCTAGGACTTCATCTGCAGTGTTACGTGGCATTTCCAGGAAACTGGAAGGTAGGTGCTGTGATATTACATAATGAAATACTGTATAAATTTCTATTCTTACAGCTCTATTTTCAGCTATTTTAAGGCTAATGTGATCTTACGGCCCCTGTCTGCATTTTGTTGTGTGGATTAGTAAACAGGAGGCCCACAGAGAGACAGAGGGAGGAATGCTGGGACGTGGGTGTCTTAGTACTGTTGTCCATTGTGTTCATTTTCACAATCCTTTCATTCAGTTCATTTTTCCCTGCAGTGGCTGAAGTGACGCCATCACACAGTATAATAATAGAAGTACAGGAGTGATGTTCTGCATTTATAATAGACAGAATGGACTGAAATAGGACAGATATTAAAGATATGTATAATTGATTATGTTGGAAGGTCTGTTTAAAGTTTTCCCGTCTGTTCTGTGTCTAGTTCAGTCATTTTGCTTCTCGTCTTGCTGTTCTGCATTTCAGGATTCCTGCAGTCACTAAGCATCCAGCCAACACTCAGTCACACTCTTCTGTCTGTTATCAGATCCTGCCTTGTGTCTATAAATAGGCTTTTTAGAGGTGCAGTGGCTGTTTCTTTCTTTCACTAAAAGTCTTTGCCTGTAAAAAGACTTGCAGTCTCTTTTTTTTTTACATAGACAGTATAGGGTTTCTGAAACTAGGCCTGAGGATCATTGACACAAATACAGTCACAGATGATGAACATAAATTTTCCAACCAAAACTATTACAGAGGAAAATATTACAGAAAGAAAATGTTTGTATGTGAGTAATGAAAGTTACATACTTTTCAGACAAAAAATGCATAAAGGCTATCATTAAGTCTTAATGAAAGTGCCTTTAACAGTAGAGTTACAGTAGAGAACTGTAGCAGGCTCTCCAAGATGTTTAGAAAAACTTTCCAGCCGATTTTATTATAAAAGTGTACCTGAGACTATCGATGCTTTCTTTAAGGCAAGAGCTGTTCATGCCAAATGTTGACTTCACTTAGTTTAGTGCTGTTCACTGCTCCCGAAAGTAATTTTTTGTAGCAACACACATTTGCTTGATCATATTTCTTTACATAAGACTTTTATACAGTACTGTATGTCTTAAATGATCTCATGCATTATTTAACTTTGGAGTTGGTTTAATTTTATAGAACAAATTCCATATACAGAGACTATGTGAGATATGAAACATATCCCGTCATGTTTCTCAGTGTTTAAGGCTTTGTGCTACAGATTGGAAAGCTGTGAGTTTAAATTCCAGCACTGAGACCCTAAACTCTTTACTCTGCTCAGATGTATCCTGTCTCAATTCTCTCTAGTCACTTTGGCCCAAAGTGTCACCATATATGTAAATGTAAATGTACAGTGAAGAAAAAGAGGTCAGAACATGTGACATTACATTTATATGCATCAGTGCAAGTTAAACAAAAAAACACCTAAACTGGTACGGCATGAACCTGAAATTTGAATATGAAAAAGGACACCATCTGGCCAAGGTCCAGAGCACACTACGTTCTCCTTTAGCAACACATTAACAGAAGCCCACTTTTTTATGGTTTCCATAGTTGTATTCGAAAGAAAGTTCTCGTAAGTTAAGGAAAGTGATTAGTGTTAGTGTATATCCTGAAAAATTCACATACACAGTATCATACTGTATACTCAGTTTAGGTATAAGATACCAGATGCCGCTGGTAAACTTAACCCAGTGTCAAAATGCTCTAAAGACAATCCACCACAAGTTCATTATATGTAGCTCATTAGCTTATGTCTTTGGAGCCAAATATAATCTACAGACTCATGGTCTTGATAAAGAACTCTTTAAAAAGTTTATGTCTAAACTAGCCTTGATTAGATGTGTCTTAAAAAGTAAAGCAAACATCTTAAATAACAGCGCTTGTCCCTCTAGCAAGAAGAACCCATATATAGCTAGATATATATGGGATCTTTTTCTGGCTAGAGGGAAAAGCTCTGTTATTATATATAAGTCAATGTTAAAGCTGTGTGTATACAATTATACAAAATAAATGCAAGCTTTTCACAAGTTACCTTCCAAGCTACAAATGAAGACTGTAACATATGCGACTACTCTGGTATCTCAGTGTGTTTTGCTCCTAAAGCTGCACTGAGAGCATGATTCCAACAGTATTAAACAGTATGTTTGCTCCTTGTTGCAAAAATGTTGTGGTGAAAGCAGTCATAATTTTGTTAAATAACCCACATCTACACCTACACCACTTCTGGCCGTATGGCGTGAGTAATAAAAGTTCCATTTCACATGAAAACATGACATCACACAATTCACATAATACCATTACCATGACATAAAATATAACATGGTTTTCACTTGCATCTGTTGCATTGCTTTGCTACTTCCTCTATGATTTTGGTGAGATTTTAAAATATTTTCAATACTTTCATTTGCTGTCAGCCTAATTTCCCATCCCTGATTAGTCTGTTGTCGGCAATATAAATCTGGATACATTAGGCTCTAATCCAATGCAGTGGACAGTGTGATATTCACCTCACCAGTGCTGGGTTCATCCTCACCTTTATTATTTGTATTTATGCAGCATGTGTTTCTTTTTGTGTGGATTCCCTGGCAAAAAATAAAAAATAAAAATGAATGTGAATGTCTGTGGTCAGAGAAAAGCAACACAAACTTCAAAACACGAAGACAATGGAGCTCTGTGAAGGTTTTCCCGAAAAACATCAACAATGTGGTTTGGAGGCTCAAGAGGAAGTTTATTCTGAATTTGCCTTGAGAGCTCACTGGTTATTCAGGTTCTTCCCTCAGCAGAGTGCACAAAATCTGCAAGAATCAACTCAGCAAGTGATTTTTAAAAAAAAAAAAAAAAAAAACCTTATGGAATGCCATTGCAATCTTAAGAAATGATCATACTAGTTTCCAACTTTCTGCCAAAACACCTATCCATCTTTGTCACTTGGCTTTGTTCTTTATGCTCTATTTATTTAATCTGAAAGACCCGGGCCTCGGTAGAGTCTCTTTGTCTGATTGCAATGAATTCTGAGGCTCCAAATTACCTCCAGATTTCTCCACGGCAAATGAGCCAGGAAAGTATGAGAGTAATGTCAGACTGAGTGGATGAGTGCATGAGTCAACGGCAGCAGAGCATGCGCTTTACAGTACTCAACACTATCATCTGTTATGCTAATGAGCTTTAAAGGGATAAAAATGTAACGTAAAGCTATGCTATGCATTTCACCAGGGTGTAGAGCAGTAAAAGGAGTAATTTTATTGGTCTTTGTCATGCTTGATGGTGATGACTCAGATCTGGTGTGATAGATTTGAGAAGTGGGAGAACATTAAACTGGTCAGGCAGCAACTGTGCTGTTAAAAAGAAATTACAGTATGATACAGCAGAGTGAGGGGTATACTGGGAAATATTTCCAGTACTGGAAGATCAATTACTAACCATATAAATGTCTATTTTTTTCTAAGGATTTGTGCCTTCAACTTTATTGCAGGACAAGGCACCAAAAGCTAATTTTTTCCTTCATTTTTTTTTTTAGTCTTGCATGAATTCAATTTCCTAACTTTTGATAATACATCAGCAATATCAGCAAGCCAGGATTTAACTTAGTGTAAATGTGTACAGGAGACTCAACAAGAGCCGTTTGCTTTGCTAGCTCCTTGCTAGTTTAAACAGATAATCCATCTAGCTAGCATTAGCTATTAAAAATTATAGAAGGTCCTGGAGTTGGAACAATTAAGCAAGATTACTTTTTCTAACCTTTCAAATCAAGGACTAGACCTGAGGTAACAGTAACATACAGTATCTAGCTAATAGCTAGCCCATGCTAATAATAAGATAGCAAGGTTAACTAGCTGGGCAGTGGATCAGTGTGAACTGATGTGAAATCATGTATTACTTATTACGTGTTCATTTTCAGCAATGTGTTTTGTGCTAACTAAGCATTATTAACAGTGAATTATTATTATCAGTGAACACTTTAGCACTCGTTTCCTCATACTTGTTCCTTAATTAAAGCTCATTCAAACAATTTAAAGACTCATAAAAACTGAAGACACTAAAAAATATCTATATCTTATTAATTATTCAGTGCTAAATTCTTGTTCTTAAAATTCCGTAAAATTCCTCTAACAGTAAACATTGTCACAAAGCAGCTTTACAGAAAGATTAAGGCTGTATCCCAAACCGCATGCTGCTGTAAACAGAGTACAGCTGCTGATACTGACACAGCAGAATCTGTGTAACGGTTAGACATGCTATTTAATGCAATCTGTGCAATCATGTACATTTGAAAATGAGAGAAATGTGTGATCTAGGCTGGAGAAAACTGACAAGGAAATGATGTTCCCAAATGAGTTCCTATTACATGTCTGAGGGTAAAAAGTACAGTAGAAGTAGAAAGTAAAGTAAAGTTTTTTATGTGGATTATTTTGTCTCATTCCCAACCACAAAAAATGTAGAAAAAACCCCTTAAGTATTCTTTTTGGGGAACTGTGCAATATTGCTTTCTTACAGTGCTTTGTGAGGAAGGGTTTTATGTAGAACCTTGTTTTGTTTTGTTTTTTTGGAAACCAAAAACCCGTACTTGTCTAACAAACCTTAAAGACTCACTTTTTTAAGCCATCAGGATGAACACCGCCTCTTGCTGTGTAGTTTTCTTGATATAGTCATATCATCACTTCGAGATTTAACTGCTCATGGTAGATGATAACGTTAAGAACAAGAAAATGAAAGTTTTAAAATAACAATTTACAATTTTTTGGGCCACTAACTAATCTACAGCCTAAGAAACAGAACACCTATCAAGTCATTTTCTATCCTACCTCCTTAGCCCCAAGATAAGTGAAAAGCTGGTAATTAACCCACTAATCATTACATGTCCTTTACTGGACATTTCAACATAATTTGTCAAATACAGAATACACCATGTTATTCTTAACCACAGCATAGTAAGAAAGAAAGTTAAAAAAAATATTTACAGTAAAGCTACTACATCAACACGGAGTGATGGAGGATCTGGTCAGGTGGCACTTCCAGTCACACCAGATGGGATGAGAACGTCATCTCTAGCGCTATAAACCCTCGCTCACTGCAACAGAGAGAAAAGGACAAAAAAATAACAATCATATGGACTCATGAAGCATTACAAAATTAATCATTACTTTATTTCATCTGTTTTTCAGAAAGAAAAAGGCAACAGATTTTGGTGGTCGGTAAAAACACAGCTGCATGGAGGCATTGTATATCAGTGAGAATTTTGCATTCTTGTTACTTGTGATTATTTGCAAATATTCTGTTTAATTAACTTAATAAATCAAAATCAAGATGTTTACATAATTATTTCTTCAATTTAAGACACTACAGTTCATTGAATTAACATCATTTATAGCTGAATCTGTGGTTACAGCCCACATTGACCCTCCTGGCTTTCCACGTTCCACATGCACCTGTTCCTAATTTCCTTGACTTTCAGCTTGCTTTTCGGAAAGTCTTACTGTCTGATTGAAATAGTATCCTAGCCCCTACCTTCTATTCCAAACAAGCTGCTGTGTCCAGTGTGTATTATGTGTGCCCCCCATACAGCGACAACATAAAGCAGAAAAACATCTACAACTATGCAGTATATAGTGAAAAGAGTGTGGTTTCCTGGTAGCCTTTTTTCTTTAGTCTTTTATAGATGCATTTTGTGTATTTTGTGAATTTGCTTTTTTTAACTCTCTAACTTTTTTAACTGATTTAACTCTCTACTTGAGTCCACATTCCTGAGTGTGAGCATTACATAAGCTGCTGAGGTGATGCAGAGGCATGTGTAACAGGTATGGAAATTACATATATTACATTTATGTAGAATTACACAAAAAAATGTTCAAATGTGTACCTGATATGCCTGTGTGTACCTTTCCCTTTAAATTTCTGATTGTAATGTTGGTTTTAATTTCCTGTCTTTGCTCCTCCTCTTCCCTTTCTGCACTGTCTCTGCATGGGAGAGGTGGGTTTCTAATGAGCTCTGATCAATCCAGTTGCATCTTTTTCCTTTTTAAATTACTTTTGTATTTAATTCTGTCATCTTAAACCTATGTGACATTATTTTTCATGAATATTTGATTTTTGTATTTTTATCAAGTTTGTTCACTTCTGTCCTCCGTGAACTTGAAGCACATGTTAATTGCATTGCACTTTGCATTCATTTTACAGGAACAGAAAGGGCGGATACACTTAATCTGAATTATTTCTGTGTTATCAGGTATGCTGTTTGTTAAAAATGTTAAATTAATTTCATTGCTTCAATGTCTCCTTTGCTCCTCTGCTCTGGCCCTTTCTGCACTGTCTCTGCATGGGAGAGGAACAAAAAAGGGCAGATACACTTAATCTGAATTATTTCTGTGTTATCAGAAAATAAAGGAAGAGTCAGATGATGTCCGCATGGTTATTCTGGTAACCGTCAGAGAAAAGGAAAAAAGATGCAACTCAGACAACACCGGTTACACATGTCAAATTTGGAAAAAATTACCTAAAAAAAGATACGACATATATTTCCACTGGCACACTATTTTCACTTAATTCAAATGTCATGAATAGACCAAGACTGCGAGCAGCGATTAGCTCCATATCTGCCACAACCCTGACGAGAATGAGACTTAGTGATGTGATATGTTATTGCATCATAAAATCTAAGAGCCTATCAAACATCTGTATGCAAATTCATAATATAAAATATCTTTTGTTATTGAATTGCCATGGAAAAGTCATACATGTACATTACACATGCAATTGTTTATTATTATTATTATTATTATTATTATTATTATTATTATGAAATTATGTAATATGTGATCATGTGAAGGTGCAATGTTAGTAAACACGTGATATTATGTGAACGCTGTCAAAGGATGATGTCTGAAACCTAATATGTGAAGTGTCTAAGAATCACGTGTGGAAATTTGACATAGGAATCACGTGATTATACACGCTTGAAATACATGTGACTTTTCTGTAAGATAGGAAAGGTTTGTTTATTTTTGAAATAGTTAACTGGAGCTGAATAATAGTTAAATAAAGTTAAATAAGAGTTTTAACTAACTTTGAGATATAAAAAAAAGTAAAAAATGATTTGTAATAAGGGAAATGTTGTAATTAAACATGAATCGTCTCTGTGGGTTAAACAGAATTGAATAAATTTATGAAATGTTCTTGTCGCCATCTAGTGGCCACTCGATGTATTTCGGGTTAAATAGTCCCTCCAAGGTTTTGCGATTTTCCCACAAATGAGCGAAAAAAAAGTGATATTCCTGGAAGCCTGCTTTTTATTTTGCAATTTCCCGCATATTTGTTCTGAAATGCGTCGTGTGACGTCATCACAACGCGAAATCAGCCTAAGGTCTCTGCGATTCGCGTACATGAGTAGAGGTATCATAGAAAGTAAATACATGTATGTTTAACTGGAAATCGCTTAAAAGGATAATAGTGCGCTTGCAGTTTCGCAAAAAAGCACAAAACGTCGAATAAGTGTCGAAAAGATCTGCAGCAGAACTCTGCAAAATCCCAGAGGAACCGATTATTGAATTATTAAACATATCAGAAGCGAGGTGTGTATTTATTCTTAAAATATAAAACAAACATCTGATACCTGCATCAATCAATTTGTTTGATCATGTTTTGATTCATTGGAGGGGGGTGGGGGCGGTTAACGTGAAAATGTGATGACGTTGAAGCTTTACGTCACGGCCCCACAGTGGGGATTGCTGCGAAAGTGGTGACGTGCGCACGCTGGGAAGGAGCGCGCGCTGGACCGCGCCTCTCCGGCTCTCGCGCTGTGAGCATCCCACAGATCAGACCGCGATGGAACCGGAGACAAGAGAAGAGCCGGAGGCGCGAGACGAACCGGAGGCTGGAGATGAGCAAGGCTGCACCGTGTATGGCTTCTACGACCAGGATTTAACGCACAAGGTAAGTAATCATCAGATAATCAAAGGTTTCTGCTTACACGGTTCGGCACACGGTTCAGCACGGGTACAGTATGTTCCCCAAGCTAGAGAGCATGAGGCAATTATGTTCTTAATTATTCTCCTGTGTAATTAAGTTTCTTTTACCAAAGGCACAAAGGGACGTCAAAGTAGGCTTTATAAACCTGTTTTCTTTTTTGAAACTGCTTTCATCCATATTGTCATCAAACAATTGAGCAAAAAGGGAACAAAAAAGTACACAAATATCTTCACATCCAAAATCACTGAATGTTAATACAGCCTTCACATAAGCCTATATATTTTCTTGATATCTAATTCTGTCCTCACATATTTCTTTCTATTGTAAGCAAAGAAACATTTCTAGATACTGCAGCTCAGTGTGTGTCTCCCTTATAGGCTATAGGGTGTGTTACACACTCAGTGATTAAGTATTAGGGCATTTTCCTTAACCCTTGGCTTAAGTCTCACCACACTGTACATTCTCAGGAAAAAATGGCACAACAGTGTATCTGTCCATTGTCATAAGTCGCCCCTTTACATTCACCTTTTGCATCCTTAATTTAGAAAGGTGTGTGTAGTGTACTTCTAAAAACTGCTACTCCATTTTCCTGCTTTAAATCATCTTTAAAGTTTAACTATATCCATGGTTCCAGGTGAGTGTTACATATTAAGGGAACAAAAGATAAGTATACAAGATCAGCAACAAGCAAAGATGCAGTTCAGTGGTTTGGTGTTTTGCTCTAACACATGTAACTTCCATTCATAAGGATGTGCTGGAGCATGGAAATATATTTAGATTAGAAACCAGTGAAAGACAAAGTAGAACTTAAATTTGTCCTAACGTGCGATGCACCAGAGCCCACAGACATGCACTGCTTCTGTGTTCAGTCTCTGCTTAATTCATTAAAATCAATCATGCATGAATGCATTAGTTTGGTTTATTTTAATAGCCAATTTAGAAGGAACAGTCAGAGTATTGTGTTGCGCTAAAATCACTCTGAGAATTTACCCTCAGGCATGCTCAATATAGAGTTACCTTTCCATCTATAAATAAAATGATTCACATTTCATCTAGTGTACATGATGTCCTCTGTATTATCTCAGTTATACAGTCTGGGTGTAAAACGATTCACTTGAGGCAGATTTTATATGGATGAAATCATTAAATTTGCATTGCTTGGTGTCAGTTCACAGACAGAACATGGTATAGGATACGTCTGCGGTTTGTAACACTGTGATGTGTCGTTTGGTCTGAATGAAGGTTTAAAGTTTGCTGTATGTGGTGAGCTGGAGGCTGAAGAGAGATATGGTCACATTCGGGTTCGAGCACTGGAGTATCAGAGTCACTTTGAGGAGGATAGAAGGGGTGGAGAGGTCAGAAAGCCCAGTGGACTGCACAGTGTTACATCACTGACTATCTAGTCTAGAGTGCATTCAAAGTGACATCATGTCAGATCAATCAGTCCACTCACTCACTCACAAATTCATACTGAACTCTCCATCCAAACATCATACTGAATAATTCATGAACAAATTCCACCTATTCATTCATCCTATCCATCCATCATCCTTCTACTCATTTAATAACAACTCCATCCATCCACCCATCCATCCACCCACCCACCCATCCACCATCCATCCAAAGAAATCCATCCATGCATCCTTCCTTCCTTCCTTCCTTCCTTCCTTCCTTCCTTCCTTCCTTCCTTTCTTCTGTCTTTCTATCCATCCATCCATCTGTCCATTTGTCTATCTTTACATTCACCTATCTTTACATATTCCTCTTCCTTACATATCTGATTGTCCATCATCCATCCATCTACTCACACATTCACAAAACAATATACTCCTCCATCCAAACTTTTGTCCAACCATCACGCTGCATAATTCTTCCAAAGGTCATCCATCCATTCATCCATACATCCATACATCCATCAATTTATTCATCCACTCATCCAGTCCCCCATTCATACATCCTTCATGATTCATCTATCATGTAATTCTTTAAACAAAACCTATCTCACTATTTATGCACTAATCCATTAATAGTCCTTTAAGGTTCTAGATATTCTACAATTCTAGATATTCACCCATCTATTCAAGCATGCTGTATTATCCAAATTACCCAGCCATCACTCATCTATTCACTCAATCTTTTACCCACCCATACATCTATCTATCCATCTTTCATCTGTCATTTCAACAATCTAGCCATTATATAATTCTTCATCCATCCAACTTTCCACCAATCCATCTCTTACTTCTTAAAATAAACCATATTCACAATCCATTTAACCATTATCTAGCCACACATCATACAACTGTTAAAACAAATAATATCCATTTATTGATCTATCCATAAGTCTAAGTTCATGTCTATCTATCCATATGTCCAAACATAGATCTGTGGTATAATTCTGTTTGTAAATGGTATCTATCTGTCCATACACCCATTTTTTCATTTATCCATCTTTGAACTGAAAAGATCTTATCTTTTAGTGCATTATTTCATCCATCCTTCTATAGATGGGAAAAGATGATAAATGTCAGATGAAAACAGGATTCATTCATTCAACTATTTTTTTTTTACATTTTAGATTAGTATATTTCAGTTTCTTTTTTTTTTTTTTTTTTGGAAAGAACATGAAGTTGGCTTTTTGCTATTCCCAGAGAAAATTGTTTTGTCAAATCTATCACGATTTCTCCAGCGTTTTCTGACAGCCGAGCAAACAGTTGATACAGTTCCAGAATAAAGCTCATATAATACACTTGCTGTACACTGACAAATTTCAGAGCATCTGTGCTGATTCCGCCTAATTACTTCCTGTCATGGGGAGAAGGGGGAGAGGAGGATCGTGCTCGCCTGAGACTTGCTGTTGTCACGGCAACCGCATCTTCGGTCTCCGGCATGGTGCTGCATGACGTGGCACTGTCAGGTTGAGCATGTGTGAACATTAATGCGAGTGGAGGAGTGTGAACTTCAAGGCCTTGAGGATGAATTATAAAAAGATTCCTGACTGTGAAAGAAAACAGTGTGAAGGTCAGAATGATTTGGGGGTGTTGATTCATTCAGATGCCTTAAAGGCATGAGCAGAAATAGTCAAAACTAGCACTGAGATTATTATCTATGAGCATAAATATCTACATTTTTTTTGGTACATTTCAGTGCAAACCTTGTTCTAATTTTAAATCCTTGCTGTTGCAGCCTGGAAGCTTCAGTGATTTCCAACTGGGGTTTTATAAAACCGTCACAGTGGCTGACTGCTGAATTTCAGCATGAACACCTAATTAATATTTTAATCCCAAGGAAAATGATGACGCTCGCCAGCATTTTGGGCTTAGTATTATGGAAATGCATGTAGAAATGTTTTTGCATCATTTCTGACTTTATGACTGAGTCTAAATATTAATATAAAATGCAAAGTGTGTGTTGGATTTGAGATCAGATCTTCAGTTCTTGTCAGTTGCAGTCCCAGCCTGTATTCACTTTTATTCATCCCTGGCATGTTAATTAGAGATCTGAATTCAAAGCTGCTTTGTGACAATGTCTTGTTAAAAATGCTATACAAATAAAAATGAATTGAGTTACCTGCAAGAACCATCCATTCATCCACCACCAATTCTTTAGATTATTTGAATTCACTTATCCAACAAGCCATCCATCCAGACATCATTTAGTTATCAGATTAAATCTTACTCATATCTATCCATTCATCCTCTAGTCAGTCCATCCATCCATTCACCAATAATCAATGAGTGAAGTCCATCTCTAGTAAGAAGAACCAGCCTTGAATATTTAGACTCCCCTAATTTGGCTCCTGGAGAATAATTCCGTTTTAAAAAATTTATAATTTGTAATAATTTCTTAATTATTTATTTACCTAGAGAGAACAGAAGAAGAGTCACACTGCTCTGATAACTCAATGAATAACCATTTAGACACAAAAAACACTTTTTCCCCATACAAACATTTTGTTTTTTTACAGGGAGAGAAGCTGTTTCAGTGGCATTTCTGCCTCTTCACAGTTTGTCATGGAGAGTTCCACTCTCTGCTCAGCGGGGTTTCCTCCATGCAGTTAGTTCGGCGGCTCGGTGCAAACAGAAGTGTTCGCTGACTTGTTTTACGCTTGCGTCATGTTTGTGGTGCCACCTGGTGTTTTTTACTTAGTCTTCAAGTTTGCGCTGTTGACTCGGCTCAGAGAAAATGCCATAGATAGGGACATGTTGGAGGATGCTGGAGGATGACGGAAACCAACACATGTTTGTTACATGCACAGAACTTAAGCACTTATTGTGTCCTTGCGTTTTTAAAATTTGGGCTGGGTTATCTATTACCCGCTAATTAATTTCCTTTCCTGTCAACAAGGGAGGACATGCTTCCTCATAAACACATAAAGCAATCATTCATTCATTCATTTATTCATGAATAAAACCATTCATTCATCTTCAGTAACTTCTTTTATTTCATCAGGGTCATTGTGGATCCTGAGCCTATTCCTGGGAACACTGGGTGCAAGAATTCACCCAATATGGGATGCCAGTCCATCAAAGAGCACCATTTGTTTATTAACACCTAGCATACCTACTGCTTACCTGCATGTGTCTGGGAGGAGGGAAGATGTAGAGAACATATGAACACGTAGAGAACATATGAAATGAGGTAGCAACCTAAGCTCAGGATCAATCCTGAGCTGTCAAATCCAGGAGCCTGGAGATAATCAATGAAGCCATCATCTGAAACTCATGCTACATCACAGAGCAGCTGGACACATCAGAGTAGAACACTAAATGCTCTCTTATACATTTATACATGAGCTAAGAGACGACAATGATTCTCCCCTGAGAATAAGGCCAGTTAGGCTTTATCTTGTACTTCTGGTCACAGATATTGGAGCATCAATAAGAGTGAAGAATTTACCATTTATTAAGGAAAAGTTTTACCAGATATGAAAAGAAGCATCTCGGCTGATACAGCTGTAGTAATCTGTTGGCCCTATAATGGAGAAGAAGTCAGCAGAGGCCTAAACTGGAGTTTACACCAGGCATCTGTAAAGAAAACATTTTTGTGTCCCAGTTCTGCCAGCTTTAGGAGCATATTGCCAAGTTGGAGTCTTTTTTTTTTCTTTATTAAAAGCCTCTCTGAATCGAATTGTGCCATTTCTCTCTCTTTTTTTTTAAATTATTGCTCTCGCAAGAGCCTGTGTATTTCTACTGCTTTTGTGTTCACTGCTTTACTTTGACTCTATGATGGTTTTCAATTATCCAGAAGAGTGTCAGTAAAAAATCATCATTTGACCTGGTAATGTTCGAAGTCATGCTTTCACTGTGATCTTTGTGCATGTGGTAAACATAACCCATGATCATGTGACATGTCTAAATCGCCATCTCTTGAAACTGCTGGAAAGTTTGGCGCTGTAATAAGCTGCGTCATCAGGTCAGAAACATTTCTGCTTCCTAAATCATGTACTTATTCAAATGCAAGAATAAATTGGTCACTTCCTGAACTCAACACTCACAGCTTTTCTTAGTTAGTGGAAGAGGGGCGGGGCTACCAGGCACTGCTGCTGGATGAGACAGAATTTTCAAGATGGCCGACGACACTCCCGTGGAAAAGTCTTTTCAATTACGTTGTGTGATTTATTTTCCTTTATGTGCGGTTAACATCATTTGCCATTTCCGGTTCATTAAAAACCATTAGTTGCCATTTGTGACGATACAACCCTGCTAAAATTCATACACTAGAAGCTAGAGTGCATAGTGTAAGTGCGTAATACATCATTTGGGATGCAGCTCTTGATTTACTGTTCAGTAGCCTTTTAACTTCATTTTAACGTATAGATTTATATTGTCCTAACATCCCATTCTATTCTCCATCCATCTTTTTTGCCTTCATTGTTCTTGTCCATCTTTTGAACCAGTACACAATATCCACACCAATTTGTCAATTTTATGGCACCTCTCTAACATTTTCTGCTTCTGTTTCTAACTCCAATCTTTCTTCTTCTCTCTGTCTGTATTTCTTTTTCCACATTTCCTCTGCAGACGATCCTGGTGGGAGACAGTGGGGTGGGGAAAACATCCCTGCTGGTGCAGTTTGATCAGGGAAAGTTCATCCCAGGGTCTTTCTCTGCCACCGTGGGCATTGGCTTTACGGTGACTCACACAATTACACTAATTCTCTCTCTCTCTCTCTCTCTCTCTCTTTCTTTCTCTCTCTCTCTCTCTCTTTATTTCTTTCTTTTTCTCTGTTTATTTCTCTCTCTCTCTTTCTCTCTCTCTCTCTCTCTCTCTCTCTCTCTTTCACTCAGCCACACAGAAACACACACACACACACACACACACACACAAACACACAGTTTCAATCATGGCTATTCCGGAAAAAAAATCCAAGAAAGATTGTCTTTGACTTTGTGGAGATTTTTTATTTTATTTTATTTTATTTTATTTTATTTTATTTTATTTTATTTTATTTTATTTTATTTTATTTTATTTTATTTTATTTTATTTTATTTTTTGTTTTAAGCATCTTTATTTTTTTTTCTTCTTGATTTCTATTTGTGTATATTTTTCTTCTTAGCAGGAGTAGTAGTATTAGTAGTAGTTCTATTACTTGTTGTCATTTGTATAATATTCTAAAACAATTTTTGTTAAATTTTTGCTATATAAATTAATTGTTTAGTTTTCCATGAGCGCATAAACACGCACTCTATTCATACTGTGCACTGACCTGTCACACTCTCTGAGTCAGAGGTCGAGCCCTGAGTCATATTTGACGAGTGAAGAAATAAGAAGTGAATATTCACGGAGCTTCACAGAAGGTTTATCCCTTAATTCTTATGAAAGCCCATTTAATCAGAGCTCATGTGAAAGCCACAACTGCAATGAAAGCACTTAGATAGCCAGTGTCATGCCACATCATAGCATGCAATATAAACCATTCCTATCCATGTGAAATGAAGCTGTTTGTTATACTGCCTTACACTTTCTCTTCCCTTCATCAGAATAAAGTTGTCACCGTTGGAGAGGTGAAAGTTAAATTACAGGTAAGTGAAGGCATGGAGGAACTGGTGTTGAATCTATAATGAACTCAGATGTTGAGCTAATTTATGAGTTGCTCAGGAGTTCCTGGTTACTCAATTCCTACTGACTGTATATGACTGCAGAAAGGACATTATTCATAATCACACTCTTCAGTGTTTATAATGATTCACACTCTACAGTGTCACGCAAATGAGGATGAGGTTCCCTTTTGTGTCTGGTTCCTCTCAAGGTTTCTTCCTCTTACCATCTAAGGGAGTTTTTCCTTGCCACAGTCCCCTCAGTCTTGCTCTTTAGGGATAAATAGAAAGAAATTTAAGTATAGGTCTAATATTAATCTTGAACTTTTTGTACTATATTTCTTGTGTTCTGTGAAAGGCGACAGTGGAATAAACTAACAAACTATCTAATTTCCGTTTCCATTTATGCAATACTATATTCATTTGTTCTTTGATATAATATTAGGTTTATTTATTTACACAATTCTATTTAATTTAAACAGTTTCTTCTTACGTGAACTGTTCCTAAGGATAACATTTTAAGATGTATTTGTATTTCAGCAGTTTCAGGATTGTCCAACCCCATACATATGTCCAACCCCCCTACTGCATATGTATGCAATATAGATTATTTTCACAAGAATCTTAGCATGAGGAAATGATTTTCATTATCTGATGTTCTGATCATATATTCAATTATAACCATATAGAAAAGAGCTGCTATAAACATAATGGATTACAGTACAAGCAACATTATATGCAATCTGGCAACCACAAAAAAAACCCTCCTACATAAATATCTACAAGTCGACTGATTCCATAAATAATTTCTTCTGAAGCAAAAAGTATTTATGTGTTTCCTACATGAATGAGAGTTATTTAAATTATTTAATCATTACTGTTAACACATGCAGTGTCACTTACTGTGAAATGTCTTTTTATTTAATTATTTATTTGTTTGTTTGTTTTTGTAATTGCCATTTTGTAAGCCAGTGGTATGTAACTGTTTCAGTCTACATGTGGGAGTGAAGAGTATTTTTAGAAGGATAGAGATGTACGTGGATGTATAGACGAGATGTGCTGTAGCCTTTTCTCTTTTTTTCCGGTGCAGATTTGGGACACAGCGGGACAGGAGAGATTTCGCAGCGTCACTCATGCTTACTACAGAGATGCCCACGGTGAGAGAATCTGCCTTCATACACCGCATCTCTCTCTCTCTCTCTCTCTCACTCACACACACACACACACACACACACACACAGTCTCAGGTTTACTGAATTAATTCATGTATTAGTTCATTCATCTTCAGTAACTGGATCCAGATCCCATTCTGGGAACGCAAGGCTCGAGCCTGGAATACACCCTAAATATTTCATAATGGTTGATTCAATTCAGTTGTATTCAATTTCATTTCATGTAAATTCAATTCATATCATTCAGACAATATTTAACACCGTTTAATTCAACACCAGCCCGCTTTAATTCAGTTTCATTCATATCAGTGCAATTCCAATCAGTTCAGCTTCAGTGTGATTTAATTTAGCTGAAATCGGTTCAGTTGCTTTATTTCAGATCTGGTGCAGATCAGTGAAACTCGACAGTCAATTTCTATTCAGTTCAGCTTGAGACAGTTCTCTGGGTGTAAATCTTAAGAACAGGAATTTCATTTTTTACTTTTTGTAGCTGTATATGTACACAAATGTAGATAAGACAAATACATATAAAAAGCTAACAAAAGCTAGATGATCATATAAATAGCAATAATAATAAATATAATAAAAAAAAACAAATATTGACCATACTGTAGATCAGATTAAAAACATTTCTTTTTGCCATCTCTTCTCCTTCTACTTAATATACAGTGTTGTTTTTCTTTTCTTTTCTTTTTCCTTACCCAGCTCTCCTCCTGCTGTATGATATCACCAACAAGTCATCATTTGACAACATCAGGGTAAGCTAAATGTTTTTCTTATAATTAACATTTACATTATCTCTCAAGACATAATGCTGAAAATCAAACCAAGATCAAGGAAACCCTTTGAGCTGGTTGGCTGAATTTCCCTTTATAGGCGTGGCTTACAGAGATCCATGAGTATGCACAGAGTGATGCAGTCATTATGCTGCTAGGCAACAAGGTACGACAAAATTCAGCTGGCACAAACACACAAAACATTTCACACACACACACACATATACACAAATACACACTTCCTTTTGTTTTGTTTGCTTTTTCTTAGGCTGATATGAGCAGTGGGAGAGTCATCAAACGAGAGGATGGAGAGAGACTGGCCAGGGTGCGTCATACTACAATATTTGTATTCATGTATTCAACAGTCAGAGAGAAATAGCATGAAGAATTTCACTGAAAATCTTTAAATGAAGCATGAGCTCAAAAATGATTTTTTTTATTACTCTTACATTTCTAACATTTCAAACAAATCCAACTAAATATCTAGTATTTCTGAGTGATGCTGCAGGTTTGTTTTTGCAACCAGTTTACATTACTGAATAGATAATTGGATGTCTGCCTTGACTCCTTGCTTTGCTTCACAGGAGTATGGTGTCATATTCATGGAGACGAGCGCTAAAACTGGTGTCAATGTAGATTTGGCTTTCATGACTGCAGCAAAGTAAGTGCATCATTTTTGTATTAGCTTCTGCATGAAATGGTCTGCAAATCAACCAGAAGCAAGAAGTAATATTCTGGTGAAATTTGGAGATTTTGGCAAATTGTATCCCTGATAAAATTTAGTTTATCCAGGCAGCTGGAAAATGAACTGTGATGAGTGAGGGTCAGTTGGGCTTCCTTTGCTTTCATACACGGACAAGTGTGTGTTCAACACTACAACGGTGTCCAAATCTGCTATTATTCTGGTCTTTTCTATGGCACAGTTTACACACAAATCCATCCGTGTTTTAAGATGTTCTCAAACGTTCTCACTAATGTAGTAGAAAGAGTAGATATACCTTAGAGGGTATACCTCTAAACCTGTCCCAAATGTCCCCCTAAAAAAGGTTAAGCCAATTACTTTATCCTTTTTTTCCCTAGTACCCTGGCACTCTAGACTTATCAGTCATATCAGTCGATCAGTATGAACAAAAGAATTCTTTTTTTGGCTGTGAGTCTGATATAAAATGAGCCAGGATTCAGTGTGAGACGTGTGTTTTTCCTGAGGTTGGATAACCTTACATTTTAGTGGTTCAAGATAATGCCTTCAAATATAAGATGCTTATGAACGAACATCTTAGAGAGCAGAAATGGGTTTGATTTATTTTCAAGATAGAAACATTTGTGTGAAATAAAACTAACCACTTTTGGTTTTTTTAGGACTTTTCTCTAAACATTTTGCCCCAAGTTGGCTTCAGACCCTGAATTTGAAACTACTTTCATACGAGCCATTAAACACCATTGTGAAGTGTGACATGACATTCAATGCTGACCCTGGGCAGCACAAAACAGGCACAAATTCCATTTTTGGCTTCTGGGAAAAAGAATTAAAGCATGTATGTATTACTGATATGAATCCTCTTGCATTTGTTTTTAATATTTGCCTCTGTGTCTTACAGGGAGCTGATTGGCCGATGTCTCGAGCTGCCCAAAGAGCCGAAGTTCCAAATCAATGATATCATGGAGCAGAAACCACAGAAATCAGGCTGCTGTGGCTTTACATAGGACCTTACGAGACACAGCAACAGATGAGAGAAGGAACAAGGTGCAAATGAGAAAGAATGAAGAGAATATTTCAGGCCAAATGCAGTCCTTAAACCTTAAGTGAAGCCCATGACGTAAATCATACTTCGAAGGAAATTGATCTAAACACTCCAGTCTGAGAGAGCGAGAACAGTTTGGTCATTTCTGCCTCTCTGGAACAATACTATGCAGTACTTTGCTGTGCAGAGCCTCCCCAAAACATTGTAGCACAAGGTTCATAGTTTAATTCAGTGGAGGTGATGATACACTAGTATGAGGTGAGCTGAAATAGGTCTTCATTTAAAACTGTGTTACAGAGGTATAGATGAAGGAAAGGTAGAAAATATTATCCCCAGGTTTATTTCACCCCAATAAAAACTCTTCTAGCAGTTTCCTAAACCACATAATAATAATAACATGGTAGTGCTATATTGAGGGACTTTAGCCCAGAAAGTACAGCTCAGGAAATTTGGCCCATGATTTTTTTTTTTTCAGGAAATATATTGTGTAGAAGTATGTATTTAAAAAAGACCTTAAAGCAAGGAGATTTAAAACAGAAAGTTCATACCAGGAACATAATCCTATGAAATGTATAGGATGAATAAGCACTACATAAGACATGTGGATGGATGGAGAAACTTTAAGCCATCAATTTTTGTCTATAAAATGTATTACAAGACCTTCAGACTCCAGACTTTCAAACTCCAGAAACTTTACTGCAGATATTTCAGACTTACAACATTCAGGAATCTTAAACAGGAAATGTATTCCACAAAACCTAGACCTTAGACATAAACTTTAAATCAGAATATTCCATAAACATAAATCCAAAAAATATTGGCTCATGATGTAGTGAAGGGAAATGTTCCTGGTACATTTAGTGCCTCTATTAAGGTGCCTCTGTTAAGGCAATGTGTTATATTTAGGGTATAATACTGAAAACTCTAAATAGACATGAACCTTAAATTCTAACACTGATATTTTTTTTTTTCAACTGACTTTGATGCTACAAAGTTTTTGGGAAGCTAGGCTTAATTTTATGGCCCATATTTTATATCCATAATTATCCTTCATATTATATCCATAGTCTAAATGGAGTTTTAGTTCTTGTTATGAGGACACCCTCCTTGTGTATGCAAGCCCAGTTCACTGTGCCTCTGCACATCTTGTTTTAAACCACCAGAGGGAGCAACAGTACAAGAGGTTTGAGAAATTCATTGTTTGGAGTCCACTACCAACAGCTGTTTTTTTCACCATGAAGCAGAAACTAAAATCAGGGGTTACAGTAAATTATTTGTGTTTGATAAATATCATTTTAAAAATAATGTTCTCACTGACTGAATTCATTAAGGCCAGTGATGTATAGCACATACAATTTATTCTCAATATAATTCATATGAATAATCAATTATTTTGTATTTGAAGGTCCCCAAAGTTGCCAAACATGTGTTAGAAAATCTGTACACGTTTAGTTACATAAAAAGGTCAGATCTGGGGTAATAATTTATATGGAATTTGAAACCACCCCAGTGGTCTTTCAGTATTATTGAAGTAGGCGTGGCCTCTTTATTGATATTAATGAAGAAGCGTGGTCACGTTGCCCTTCAGTGTCAATGAAGGGGCCGTGGTTACGTTGCCCTTTAGTGTTAATGAAAGGGCGTGGTCACAGTGCTTGTCGGTCAATTGAAGGGGCGTAGCCTATTTGCCTGTCAGTCTCAGTGTGGAAGGCGTGGCCTCTTTGCCTCTCAAATGAAAATAGAAAAAGTCATTATATTGCATGATCACAGCAAAGTGACTTTAAGTCATTACACTGAAATGTCAGCTGCTTTAATTGTATATTTCATATAATCAGATCAGGTATAGTGATTTTTGATCACTCATGAAAGAAATAGTTTCTCGATATTCACCTGAAATGATTTTATATTTCATTTAAAAGCTGTTTAATTGTTTTTATGCATTTTATTCATGCAAGTTGGTAGTGAACTCAAACTCTTGATCTTTACTGTATGGGCTAGGTAGTTGTTTTTTCTTCTTCTTCTTAAGAGAATACTAATACGTGGAGTGTATCTCTGTCTTCATTACTTCAAGTATTATTACTGAAGCATTATAACATGACTATAATGTCTGTCTAATGTCATGTTTGAAACCCTAAATTGTATATGCGATTTTTTTAATTTATTCAGGGAGAAATTTATGGGGGCAGAAGGATACCCAGTCACAGTGTGCCAGTTTTGTTTCATTATAATTTTTTCCTTAATCCGAACTCAGACTGCACTATTTCTCGTTGTATGCTGCAGAACAGGTTACAGTAAGATGTTGTGAGTATGTTTCTGAAGTGAATGAATTTGTGTCTCAGGGTCTTTTAAGGTAATTATTTTTTTTTTTTTTTGCTTAAATGCTTATTTGATCTGCATGAAGCAAAAGTGCACAAAGGCAGTTTTTTTTTAAGTGTTTTACTTAAAAGCTTCGTTTTAAAACTGTGACATTGAGATTTGATAAAAAGCTGTAAGTACATGTTTTATGTCAGACTTTAAAATATGGTTTGGAGAATCTTTAATTGTTTACTTGCCTTTATTCATGTATTATCCTTTTATTCTTGCTTGATTTTTTGTTTTACTTCCTGTAAACCCAAACTACTGACTAGTGACATTCAATTACAGTGTTTTTAGAGTATATTCAGACTCTAAACCCACACAGCTTAATAATTAGCAAATTTAGCTGAATCAGGTGGGTGTATTGGGAAAAATCCCACGAACATTTGACTTAACACCTCAAGCGAACGCTTTTGTCTACCAGCAGTACTCATCCATTAGTCATTATCACTTTATTCACATGCTCAGCCCATGCATATGGCTAACAGAACAGAGCCAAATGAAACCGATTCTCACACATATCAATCAAATACTGTATATTCCTGGAAATATTTGGCCCAAATGTAGTCAAAGGTTAACTACCAAACATATTTTGTCTATTTGTCCATGTTTGGATTGAGCAGAATATCCTGAACACATCATGTAAGGTTTGATACAATAAAAGTCATCACCACTGTGTGGCGCTGGCATGTGTAGTGATTCTAATCAGACAAGCTGACTCTGATCGAGTGTGAAAGGGGTCATGATGATAGAGTCTTCCAGTAAAGTGACTACAAACAGGATGTGAAGGAAAATGGAAGACTGTAATATGTGCTGAATAACCTCACATGAATTTTATATGGAAAATTCACCGGATATTTGTTTAATGATGATTTCATGATTCACTGAAACCAAAATCGGCAGTGATTAATCCCTAAGGGAGGTGATTTAGCCGTATACGACACAGTGTTCTTGAGATTTATCTTGGAAAACACTCTTCTATTCCAGGTGTGATCCCTCCTCCCCCTGGGCCTTAGACTTATTTGATGTTGTCAATGCAAAGTGCCAGCAAATCTTCATTGGTCTCACTGGCCGTGAGTCTAAACAATAGGGTTTCCTCATTGCTGAGGTGAAAAACAAGAAGCGACTAATGATTGCTCCCATCTGTAGCGGATATGTGTGTCTGAAGCGCGGGAACAGCGGCCGCCGGGACGCCATTGTGCACGCGGGTCTTTCTGCTGACTTTCCTCTCTGAGCTAATTTATCTGCCGGAAGCAGTGTTGTCCTAACACTGTTGCAGTGGACGAAAAAAAAGACTGGCCAGATAATGAAGCGTTGCTGGAATCGTGATGAGGCCCATCGGGGTACTTGAACTCGGTCATAGTGCGCCATTATCTCCTCGGAGTGAGCTTCCTGATCACGCTCAACTGTTTCCTGTGCCTCAGCAATCCGGCCACCTTAAAACTCTGGCTGCATTCCAAATAGTTCCTTACTTCCTTTGCAAGTGCACTACACAAAGTTTAATGACTTCTACACCTTAGCTTGTGCACTATATGTACAGTACTCTGGAAAAGTCTTAGACACCATCTTTTGTGAATACAAACTTTCTTATAGGTATTTATTTTAGGAATTCTGCATGATTCAGTCAGTACATTTTAGATTTCCAAACATTAATAAAAAAAAAATAAGGTTAAAGTAAAATGTTTGTATATCAGTAAAGAAAGACCACTATTCAGACAAAAAAAATTAATGAAGTTTCCTGGGCCTTGCATGTTTAAAAAAGGCAAGTAAGATAGTCAAAGTCTCCAGACGAACTGTGGCAAAGTCTCCAAGTTGCTCAGTAAAACCTACCAGCTAATTTCCTAGTAATAAAATTGCACAAATTGCGAATTCCAAAATAAAAGCAAAGGGTCATCAGACCAATTATTGAGTTTGATTTGTTTATTTCTGTTTACTGCACATTGCAGTACTTTCCTTTTAAAAATAGAACAATACCATTTTATTATTCCTGAAGTCGTCTCTACTTTACAGAACTTCTTTGCATGTGCCAGACGGCCATGCCAGATGTTTGCACAGTACTGTATAATCGCAAAATATTTAAGAATTCAGATTTTACTTCCTGTGGAAGTGCATTACATAGAACAGAAGTTATTGCTTTGGAGATCCTAGGTCTTGCAACATATTTTGAACAGAAAGCAAACGGAGATGATGTAAGTACACTATGAACAGTGGTTTCTATAACCTAGGTAGTGCACTATATATACACAAAGGAAGCTGTTACTTCCTATGCGAATGCACTTCTTAGGATATGCAATAATGGCAACAGATCCCCTACTGTGAGAAATTATAAGTGCACTCCATGGGACATGGAATAATTACTTCGAAATTTGAAGCTGTGTCTGTGTCACATGTTTAGGGGTGTGGCATTTTATTTCTTGTTCAGGGACATTTTTGGTGTGTTGTAGAATTGACATGAAAATAGCAGACAGAATAATGTTATATAGATCCTAGAAAGTGTATATATTATATATCACAATATATATATATTGCACAAATAGGAGGAATTTGGGATTTAGACAAGTCCTAGTCATGGTTGTTTCTACTTTTTATGTATTGCATAGGATGTCAGTAGAATAAGTACACTACAGGCCCTATATATTGTGCTCTACACTGTACAGTCTGCAGGTATTTAAGATTCAGGCTTGCTCGTGACTCACACTACACTCTATGTACTCCCTAGGTAGTACACTATATACTGGACAATAGGGTAAACAATAGGGAGTCATTAGGGATTTGGGATCTCCCTCGCCTCTGGTCAATACGCTTATTGTGTCACGTAAATTTTCATCCCTATTGTAGAGCGACATCCTCTATTTCCCGTCATTCTCTCGTGCATGTGCAGCCTGATTGCTGGATGTGCTTTCTCTTCAAGGACGCGTGTCAGCTTCAAAGGCCAACAAACAACCAACGCTTGACTAATGAGTCTCAAGGCCTGGCTTGGTCGCCTGTTGACAAGCAAATACTGTCGACTTCCTTTTCCAGCATAGACCTGCTGTATCCATTAGCAGTAGATTTCTAGGCCAACGTAGCCCTCAGGCTGCCAGCCTGCCGCCTTCTAGGCCCCACTCCTATCAGAGGTTTAGCGAGGGCTCCATTCATGTTTGCGCAGCGTTTATTTTTGAGTTAATTGTGTTCTTTGTCGAAGCCTAGATTAGATTACTCTTTGGATCACCTGTTTGAATGTCTGGTAAGTTTACTCTCTAGGATCAATACCAGTCTACCTTTGAAACTTTGTATGTTGACCAAAATCTCATGTCAAAACCCCTAATTTGTTTAGATAGGGCTCTCTTGACATGCATCTGTGTGGTCTGTGGGCCATAGTGGAGCTGGAGTGCTGAGCTTAACTCTCTTGAGTCTTGGGGTTTTGAGAGTTCTGTATGCATATCAGAAAAGTGGACTCGGCTGATGGACAGAGAGACAGAGAGAGACAAGTCAAGTGCGGTAAAACCCCACTCGTCTCTCGAATGCACCCATGAACAGCCAAGAGTCCTCGAGAGCACAGAGCATAGAGCGATGATGAAGGAGTACTTAAACAAAGAGAAAAAAAGATAGACAATGAGATCCTCTATTAGACATAGATGATTTTTAAAAACTACTTTTAAAGGAATTCCTGTTATCCATGACTGTACAACTCTATAGTCACTTAATAAAGTGATTGCATTAGACATGAAACAATGGCTTGTGCATTCTATACATATGTCATTGCATGTATAATGAGAAATACACTCTTAGGACATAAAGTTAAGAACACTTAAGCATTCTGGGGCTATTTGTCTGCTCAGAGAAAGTAACTGGCCCTGTAGGCTTGAGCTGACTTTTGTTGATTTACATTTACAGCATTTAAGGTTAAGGGTCTTTCTAAAGGACTCAGCAGTGGATGTGCTGGGATTTGGACTCATGTTCTTCTGATAAGTAGTGCAAGATCTTAACCAACAGATCTTTCTATTTAGGATCTTTAACAATTAGAATGTATGTTATTTGTCTTCTAAAATAAATATCACCTGATATTTTCATATATTTTCCTAATATCTTAATAAACTTGTAAATAAACTTTTTACTTACCCTTCTGTTAATTCAGTCTAGCTGTGATACCATTGAACCATGTGTCTTGCTTTACTCAACGGTCGGTCTCTTAAACAGCTAAATATAGTAAGCTAAGCTGAAGATAGCTAGGAAATTCTCACAGAGGAAATATAGTGGCTAACCTTTAAAGCAGTGATGCAAACCCTTAATACTTATATTCATATATTAATTGTCTTATACAGCACTATTGACATAACTTGACATAACATAAAATGAAGTAATTATTTATAATTCCACTATCCTGTGTCAGCTTTCTGGCTGAGCAATTCCCGTTCAAGTCTGGTTCCTCTAAATGTTTCTTCTTCATGTCATCTCAGGTAATTTTCCCTTGCTGCTATTGCTTTTAGCTTGCTCATTTGTTTTCTAATCCAACGTCTGTAAAGACCGGACAATGTCTATTGGTAAAAGTGCTATCCAAATTAATCTGAATTGACTTGAAAATTTTGTGAAGTGATCCGCGACATTATCACCGATCTAGGTCTTGAATATGTTATCTTTGCTCACTGTTCTCTTTCCCACCTACACTGTCTTGTCTGATGGCAGAAGCAGCAACCCAAAATAGCCAATTCGAAAGTGTCGTTGTTTTTTAGTGGATGGGTGGATGCTATTTAAGAATATTGCTTAATTAATCTGTGGCTAGCATTAACATAATGTCAGCATTTTGACTGAAACAAACACAGAGACTTGCTGCTACTTCTCTGGCTCTGTTTTTCCCCGCTTTCTCTCTAAGCTGGGGCGTGAGCTCACCGCTCAATGTAAGGCCTTCACTCTTGTGAAACGAGAATGCGTTGGCCATGGCCGAAGGCTCTGTGCTCATTTGGAAAGCAGAAGTGAAACGCTTGTCTCTCTCTGAATCCTTCTCGCTTTGCAGAAACCTCTGCTCTCAATGAGACCAACACGCAAATCTGTCTGGCCCTGATAGTGTACTGTTGTCACACCGCAGAACATATGCAACGTGTGATAGCAATTCCTCTGGGTCTGTGTTAATGTCTGTTTCTCTCTCTGCCACTGTAATGCAACCTGATCACAGAACGAAGGTTTAAAAACACTGACAGGAAATGATAAATACGGTTTCCATTAGCACCATGTTAGATATAGCGTTACGACAGATGTGTTCAAAGGTGTTATATTTCGCACTGAATATCTTTGATATTGTATTTATATTTCTCAATATATATCTTTCTAATTAGTTGCACTGCCGTTAGTAAATAATCTGCTTCAAGCTGAATAACTGAATAATAAGTTGAGACTTTACATAAAATCAATCTTTTATCTGAACTTTGTCAACGTCTAAATAAATTTGACTTTCATTTTATTAGGGAATAAAACACAAAGGCTCCTGCTGCTCTTAATAATATAAGGATTATAAGGATATATTCTACTACATACGATATATTCTACTATATCCACCATGAAGCTGATTCTTTTCTATAACAACATGTCCTAAAGTGTTTTGCTGCTCTCATCCTACAAATAGCCAACCATTTACATTTCTAATTTATGAACAAACATGTCAAACTTAAACATGGTATCAATACACCTCATGTTGAATATGTGCGACTATCTATTACATTACAACAGTTATACGGAGTCATTCCCTCACCTGACTCTGTTTTTGTTAATCTCACTAAGATGAAAAGTGCAACTTGTCTTGAAACTCAAATGTTCTTCCATCTTGATGTCCTGTCACTGGTATTGGAGACTCCTTCCATAAATTTTAAATGACTGTCTCCTCGCAGAAAACTTCACCATGTCAACAATTATAATGTTCTTTGTTTTATACATTTTTTCTTATTATAATTCTGTTTATTTTTTAGGGGTTACTAATAAAGATTAATTTAAACCTGTGATTTGACAAACAGCAAGCATTACTAATATATTAATACGTACATTAATTCTGATCAATCAGGTTCAAGAATTCAAATGGTGCTGATGATATAATTATTAGAATTTCATTGTGTGTTAATTTAGGAAAGCTAACATTGCATAAGATTATGAATATTTTTTATCTCTATAGGCTTTTCCAGCATTTCTCCACATTGCTGATGCAGTTTAAGCCACAGATGTCGCAGTGGTTCATCCTGGCCTCATCTGAAGCCGATTGTAAGGTGTGTGTGTGTGTGTGTGTGTGTGCTAGTGCTGTAAGAAAGTACAGTAACAAATACCGGTTTCGCTCGACTGTTAACCCTTTCTAGTTCTATGTTATGATCCAGTTTATTAGCTCAAAACATATCGTTAAGGAACTACCACAAACAGCTGGATCTCAGATCAGGCAAACACATACTGCTAAAAAGATCTGACCCATCAGCTGCCAGAGATGATGTCACCAATAGCGTGTGGCTTGTTGCTGAGAGACATCAGCACCCAGGATTCATAAGCACATGGGTTTCATGCTAAAATGAAGCCACGTAAATAATCTTTTACAGAAATTACTTATTACATTCATGAGCAGGTCACCAAAACACCAAAGGTCTCTAAGACGTCATGGACCATGAACGTCAGATATTTTAAATAATATTTTAGCTTGAACACAGTTTAGTGTCATGTTGTGGGAAAAACAGAAATGAAGTTTCAGTTCCCATTTGTAGGCAATCGTGAAAAGTTGTTCATCCCTCAGGGAGCTAATTTTTCATATCGTTTGGCTCAAGCAATATCACTCGATACTCACAGAGAGGAAACACTCTACAGTTCAGTCTGGTTAAAAAAGAAAAAAGAAAAAAAGATGTGTTTAGTTATTGATTTGTACATTCATATCAGTGGCTTCTACATTAGAGTCAACCATATTCAGAGTCTGGGGCTTCGTACTTGCTAAATAAGTGTATTTAAAAATGAAATTTTGTAAAATAACATGACAGAAAATTGTTTCTTCAGCATGATTTAATTCTAGAAATGAACTGATTGCAACCCATTCAAGACAAAATTCTGCTTAAATCACAAAATACTTCTTTATTCTTTAGTGCACTAGATCATGAAATAATGTCTTGACCGTCCTCCAAAAGTATGCCATTCAGAATTCAGTCCTAATTCCTAGAGTAGATGATAGATATTTAGTAGATATTTCGTAAACCTTAATATAAGTGGACTAACTGGCCAAAACAGTTGATAATAATGAATATACTTCAAAAAAACTAGAAGAGAGGAACACAACAATTACAGTTTCAGGATTGCACAGTTCAGTTGGTTCTTGTGGTTTCAAACTTTCAAAATCCACTCAAGCTATTTGGAAGGGTTGCACAAATGAAGCGCTTCCTGAGTGCAACTTTCAAACTGCAATGTCATTGGAACTATAATAGAAATCGTGTTTTGTATTCAGCTGAGACCAAAACGAAATTATTTTTTGACATGGGTTGAGAAAAAAACAGGAACTGCTCACAAGGAAAAAAACCATAAGCCAACTGTAAATTATGTTTATGGTTTCGTTATAAGGGTTTTTTTTATCTGTTGGTCAAGGGCTCTGGTGAAGCTTGCTCATAATTTGATATTTTATTGCTTAAATATCAGATAAGAAGCCATTAGTGGGTCTTTCTGTAAAGTAATGATGCCGAGTGTTCATCCAAATTATTAACATAGAAATAGATACAAGGACATAAAATCAGAGCTTTTTTTTTTGTGATCGATGACCGACTCGATCTCTGGATGAATCTGTTGAAATAATAATATAAAGGATAGTGAAAAGTTCTGTATGTAGCCACGATGCTGAAATCAAGTCAAGTGAAAAAGCTTTTATTTTCATTTCAGCTACATATAGCTGATCCAAAACAGAGTAAAATAAAACAACCTTCCTCTAGCACCCTGCTGTTACATAAAGACCAGAGATAAGGGCTGAAATAAAATAAAATTAACCACAAGTGCATATGTGCAACCTTGTGCAAACAAGAGACAGTGCAAACAGACAATGCAGTGCACTACAAGACAGGTACATAAAATATAACTGACCAGTATACAGTCTGTGTGGTTCTTAGTGCAAATGAAGATGTTTTGTTTTGTAAATGATGCTCTACTTGTAGGTAGTAATTAAGATGTTGTTCGGACAGTATGAGGGGAAAATGGATGGAATGAGCAAATTAATACATATTTTTAAATATGTATTTATTCTGACTTACTAAAAGTCAGAATTTATACTGACTTTCTAAAAGAAAATAAAGAATGTCGCTTTTATTTTGGGTTCATTTTGGGTGCCTTCCTTTTTTTTTTTGTTATTGACCCCTCTCCCAACTTCGAAAGTCAGGGCTTATAAAAAAATTATGTAAAAAAAAAAAAAAGTAATTATGATATAATAGTGGTTGTCAAGTGTGTTCTGTTTATCATGGTTATATTTCGATTAGAACTTGAAATGTGCATAATTGAGGTGCCAATACTTTTGCTAAGAGTGTTTTGTAGAAAATAAAAGCATGCTTCTTAAAGTTCTTTTAAGTTTGAATATACATATCAATTATTCTTAACCATTTCAATCAAGGTGCCAATAATGTTTAAATAAAAATTTCAAAATAAATTTAAAATAATTCGATTTCAGTTCAATGTTTTCTATTATCACTGTCCATCCTATTGTATTTTTCCTGTCAGTCCGTATTTCATTTCAATTTAATTATTGTTTTATGCGTTCCAGGAAAAAATCGCTTACATATTTAAATATTTAACTTACACTGTGACCCTGAGAAAAATAAAGCTGTTACAAGAAAATCATTTCAGAGTCATAAGCAAAAGTGAAACAGAGCTCATCAGTGCTGATGGTGCCAGTGTTCAGGAAGATTATCTTCATCTTAAGGAAACAGGAGGTGACTTTTAGCAGAATCTCAATCGATCAGCGTAAGAAAATCCAAGACATTTTGAGAAAATCTGTTTGTGTGTGTGTGTGTGTGTGTGTGTGTGAGAGAGAGAGAGAGAGAGAGAGAGAGAGAGAAGCTGTCAGTAGTTTCATTTGTACTTCTACATTTGCCATCTCTCTGGCCATTTATTTGTATAATCGTGTGTGTGTGTGTGTGTGTGTGAGTGTGAGAAAGAGAGAGAGAGAGAGAGAGAGAGACTGTCATTGTTTCCATGTGTTTTTCTATTTGTGCCATCCCTCTGTCCATTCGTTCCTGTAATTAAAGTTTCTTTTTTTTTTCTGTGTGTGTGTGTGTGTGTGCATACATGATAGCCCCTACGGGTCAGTCCAACATTCCCTCACTAGTTAGTAACTTCTTAGATAATGTCTTGAGTGCTGTTGTTCTGTCATCTCCTATTGTGTCCACACGCACACACTTCCCCCACATTTGACCCTCGACCTAGCAGGGTTACACTGTCGCCAGCCGTAAGCCCGTGTGAGTGTGTCAGCGAATGTGTGAACGTACTTCTCGTATATATATTGTGAAAGAGGTAGAACAGAAATAGCAGCAGACAGATGAAGACAGACGGACGCTTTCATGCAAGTCCCTTTCAGTGTCTTCTGTTTGTGTTGGCAGACTGGAGAGAAAGAGACAAAGAGGAAAAAGGAAAGTTGGGTGAAAGAGACGGAAGGAGACAGAGACAGCTTGAAAGAGAGAGAGAGAGAGAGAGAGAGAGAGAGAGAGAGAGAGAAAAGTTCACTTTGCAATACGGTTTAATATATTGCTGTTTGTCATTTCCTTCACGCAGAGCTTATAAATAAAGTATTAGCTGTAGTTAATTCTCAATAGCTCAACAGACCATAATGACAACACAGTCTATTTCTGTCTAGAAGGTTGGCCAAGTGTAAGCTTATAAAAGAGAAATCTGAACTAGCCACATAGCAGCTCTGTAGCAAGTGTAATGATGTTAATAACTAATAACATCAGCAATCACAAAAAGCACCAAAACAAAACAACTTAAACACAGCTAGCTTAATAACATTAAATGATCAGGAGCTGGTTAATGCTAGCTAACAAACTAGTGTAGCATTACATTCATATTTATCTTCCATCAGGCTTGGTTTCATTTCACAAAGTAATCACAAAATAAAACTGTTGTTAGCCAATTAGAAAATGTCAGGGATGTTTTTGTTTGTGAGATATTGGGTTTGTTGATATTTCTGTCCATGCATCTAATTTATGGTTGTTGTAGGTACTGCTGCAATCTGCTTTGATAGAGGTGATTAGTGATGGTAGCTGGTTGATTTAAGGTTCCCAGGTCTGTCAGGTCAAATGGTAAAATCAGTCAACACTGATATCTATGGAGCATTTTCTGTCTTATGGCATAATGAAATTAATTTCAGTTGGTGGTTGGTAATGTGTTTGTCAGTATTGTCACCAAAATGTTCAAAATAGATTATTATTATTAGTAGTAGTAGTAGTAGTAGTAGTAGTAGTATGTTACACCTGGCTCAAAGAATAACTTTAAACATAATATTTATTATAACAAAAATTGACCAAAACATAATCAGGACATCAGTAAATTAAATCCAAATGCAAGGGAATGGATGTGGAACAAAACATAAGATTGGAGAACTGGCAAACTGCCCAAGCAACAGTGGAGCAGCGGCCTCGACGACCTTTCACACCATGGTTAAATAAGTGCTATGATGAGCATCAGGTGTGCTCAAGTCACGCCCCAATCAACAAAACCCGCAATAGAAACAAGAAACCAAAACACCCAAACCAACACAACTCATTCCTAATATAGTAGCATAGTAATAGTATTAGCAGTAGAAGTAATGGTAGTAGAAGTAATAACTGTAGTAGCAGTAGCAGTAGTAGTACTAGTAGTAAAAGTAGCAGTAGTAGTAGAAGTAATAATAGTAGTAGTAGTAGTAGTAGTAAAATTTATAATAGTAGAGGTAGCAGTAGTAGTAATAATAGTAGCAGCAACAGCAGCAGTAGTAGTAGTAGTAGAAATAGTGGTAGTAGAAATAGTAGAAGCTGCAGTAGCAGTAATATTAGTAGTAATAGTAATAGTAGTAGTAGCAATAATAGTAGTAGTAATAGTAGTAGAAATAGTAGTGGTAGCAGTAGTAGAAGTAATAGTAGTAGCAATCCATACAGTAAAGCCTTTAAATTAACAAAATGAGTGCATATAAACCATATGATGTATTATAAAACACAACAAGGCATGCTTAAATAGGAAAATCATCAATGACACTGTGTGTGTTGGTCAGCTAGATATCAAGCCTAATTACTGTTACCACTGCAAAGTTGCTCATTTTCCAGTAACAGCAAGATAAAACAGTTCATTCCTCTTAATGCACACCATTTTGACATTTTTTTTTGTATTCATAAAAGAATGACGCATCACTTTTATCTGTTTAGAGTTACCATAATGTTGTGCATGAAACATGTTAGACCCTGTAATGGCTTACAGCTAAAAACAGTCATTCCCTTATCAACTTCTGTTTTTTTCTTTCTCTCTCTCTCTTCATGTTAATGGGAAATAAAAATTGAGCTCATCATGTTACTGAGAAATTGCAGAATGAAAACTTCAAGATAAAGATAAAGCTTTAAGTCTGACTGGTACAAAGGGCTGACACTGGAGACTCCTTCCATAAATGTTAAATAAACACTGCTGTCGCAGAAAATGAATCAACACAAGCTGATCGGGTTCAAGAAGTGAACAGCGCTGTAACACAAATTATTATAATCATTATTAATATAATGCTGTGCTGATTCAAGACTCCCATGCCTTGGTGTAGTGCAGTAATCATTCTAACGATCATTAATCATCGTCCATCGTCGTTTTTGTTACTTATTTATTTGATAATACACAGCATAATAATGGTTAAAATAATGGGAAATTACCCAATAACCCATATTATTCTCATTGCCTTCTCTGAATGTATGTGTGTGTGTGTGTGTCTGTGTGTGTGTGTGTGGGTGTGTGTGTCTGTGTGGGTGTGTGTGTGTGGACCCATGTATGTCTTCTTGCATGTGATTTTACCCTGTCTTAGGGTGTGTATAGAGGGGAAGCTGAAACAGACAGTCTTGTGCAACATCCAAAGATGGAGTGCAATCTAGATCTCTGTAATGATAATGATCATTCTCACTGAGCGAAATAACAGTCACTGTCACATGACATGACAATCCTAACAGTTCCCCGTACTCAAAACAGCACTTTAATCTAACACATACACACATAAGGAGACTTATTTAGACATATATACAGTGTATGAGCATACGAAGGAACAAAAACGCATATCGATTCTCTCAGTATCTCTCAATCACACTTGTTCTCATGTCATGAGATTAGAATCTGGGGTTTTTTTTCACACTAAAGAGCTGTTCCTCTCTCTGTGCTCTCAGAATAAAGTTCATCTCCTCATATCTCTTTTCTAAAAATGTAGTGTGAAGGCATGAAAGAAAAATGTTTTTACAGGACATGCAAGGGCCATTCACATCAGCTTCATGTTAAAAGGATTTAAAGCTTCTTTTAAAATAACTTTAAGCTTCTTTTAAATAAAAATTGTATAAGTGATTAAAAGTCTTGTCCAAAAAACAAAAAAAATTAAAATAATAATAATCATAAAGAATACAACATTTTGAAGTGCTTTTTAAAGGTACTGTTTTTATTATTGTTATTATTATTATGATTATTGCTATTATTATTATTATTATTACTATTATTATTATTATTATTATTATTATTATTATTATTATTATTATTATTATTATTATTATTATTATTATTATTTAGATGCAGCAAAGTGAATTAAAAATAAATATAAATTTGGACATGCTATTATATAATCAGTGACATGACCTCACTTCATGGTGGACTTTACCACCATGAAGTTGATTATTTTCCAAAAACAGCATGTCCCTTAGTGGGTTTTTTTTTTTTTTTTTCATTTAATACCACAGCAATTTGCTATTGATTAAATTAATTAATTATTAAACAAAGAACATCTACGCTTTTTATCCTTTTACATCCTTTTAATGTTGTTAGATTATAGTTTCAAATTAATCCCTGTCTTTGAAGCAATGCACTTATACCATATAGGGTTAATTGTAGGTATGTCTATATTTAAATGAGCAACGGTGTGCATGTCATCAGAGACTACGAAATCTTAAATAAGCTTTATTTAAAAAAAACCCTGTGTGAACTTTATACTTGATTTGATGAATTCCCATTTCACTGTGTATGTGAGACTTTTGAAGATTATGTATTAGAAATATCTGAAGCCTTTTGGTAAATGAGGTCCGAGTTGCCTCATACATCATATAATTGGCAACCAAGCTGACTCTGATTCATCACTAGATCAATGGTAAGTTCTAATAACAATATAAGTTTATTTCTGATAACTGTCATAGTTCCTGATGTTGTATTATCTGTACAAGGGTCATATTGAAGACAATGAGCAAGAAAAAGTGACAAATTAAAGGAAAAGCCTACACAAAGTGCCTTAGTAAGGTTTTGTGCCACCATGAACTGCCAGAACAGCTTCAGTGTGTAGTGACATATTCTACATGTCTCTGGGACTCTACTGGAGCTGTATTCCATCACTTAGTGTTTTGATGATGGTGGTGAGGAGCACATTGCTCCAAAATCTCCCCTCATTGTTCAACTAGATTAAGATGTGGTGAATACAATGGCCACAGCATATGTATTATAATATAATTTTCACCCTCTTCAAACCATTCAGTAAGTCCTTGTTCCATGTGGATGAAGACGGAGCCATCCTGGAAGATAACACAGTAATCAGTATATACATGATTCACTGTAGGTTAAAGTTGATCAGCCAGAAGAACTTTGTATTGATTTGTGGTATCTCTTCCTTCTTCTTGTTTCAATAACTTTCTTATAACATAAAATGCTTAGTGTAATGAATGCTCAAGTGTTTGGTTATTTCAGCACTAAGAATAAATGTATGGAAGTGATGTCCCTTTCAGAGCACTGTGAGCATAATTCTTATCTTTTGTTTGTTTTTGTTTTTTCATTTGCAATCTGTCCATGTGCATTTCTTTTTGTTTTTATTCTTTTCTTGTCCCTGCTCCTGTCCTTTCACTGGTATATTCCCAACTGTGTCCAGGTGTTCTGTGGTAAAGCTCTTGATTAGTCTATTTATACCATCCTGTGTCTCGTTGCAATGTCTCGTTGAGCCTTTGCCTCCCCAGTTCCTTGTCTTATGTCTGGTTGTACTTCCCGGTTTTGACTCATGCTTGCTCTGCTATTCCAAAGAAAATATACTGCACATTGTATAAACATGGCCACATCCACAGTTTTCATAAAGCAGCATCAACAACAATTTAATAGTATAACATTCCTAGATTAGTAAAGAAGAGGTTTTCTGAAAAGGGTTCTTAAAGGCGAGAAGGAAGCAAATAAATATCCATTAAACATATGACATTTTAGAGTAGTTTTAAAGGTACTGATTTCTTTTTGTTACTAAAAACATATTAGTGCTGTTAGAGAAAAATAATCAGTGATGATGTTGTTTAATGCATCCTGTCTTAACTGTTAACACCCTGAAGTTTAATGCCTTCCAATAGCAGCATGTCGTGTAGTGTGTAACCCATTTTAAACAACTGAAATTTATCAAAATAATTTTATTATTTAATGAATGGCATACCTTTCTCTTGTTTATAGTTCAGTTTGTTTATAGTATAGTATAGTATAGTATAGTATAGTATAGTATAGTATAGTATAGTATGCTACTATAGTATAGTTCAAAATGGCAGAAAGAATTTGGCATAGGCCTGTAGTAAGCCATGAGGTCATGCTGCCCATTGATTCCTGGAAATAGCCCCTAATCAGGTTATCTCACCAGCAACCACCTGCCAAATCACAGGCTAATCGACTCAAACTGGTAGACCATCTATGCACATTGGTAATGTTCGCGTTCTTTATTTTTGCACTAAATTAGTCAATAATTCTATCAATATTTTTTAAGTATGTTATTGTTGTGCTAAAACCAACTTTTCTGCATTATTCTGAAATCATTATTTTTCACCTACCAGCACTTATCAGCTTGGAAAGATGGTTTATCAGTTTGACCAGCTTGGCCTGAGTTTGGTCAGCTGGTGTTTGGTGAAACCAAGGTGTATTTTTTAAGTGTCTTTGATAACAGTTCTTTTCTGCAATAACATTTTAAGCTGCTTTATCAAATTTAACATTACTTAATGCAACATTCAAACACACTTGTTGTTGCATTGAAGCATTTTCCCTTCAGTATAAAAACAGTGTGGGATGAAAGTGGCCATTGGCTGTTCAGCAAGATAACTGCCATTTTAAAAGGGCCTTTGAAGTAAAAGCCTTTCACCACTTCGGTTTGGAGAGACTCTACAAATAGCCAACATGAGTGGTCACCTAGTTTTGGCTTGGATGTTAAGCATCATGATGTTTTTTTTCCAAGCTCTAGCATGGTGCATCACTTTCGTTCAGCACTATACAGTAGTCATTCAAACATGACCATTCCTCTTTAATCATCAATGTTCTCAACTTAATTTACTTTCAAATATTTGCCCACAAGAAAGTGACCAACACTGAGCAAGTTATTTCAAAATGTATTTTTTTTTAATTAGATTTGCGAGTCCATCTCTCACACTGACAGTTCTGGCATCTATTTTTATCTTTTATTGCAGCAAACCCTGCTGCAATAAAGCAGGGTTTTTTTGGGGTTTTTTTTCAGCCTTTTATTGGAGGCAAACCCTGCATTATTTGTTCAATTCATCATAAAGGTCTTCTACAACAGGTCACCATTTGGGTCTACATAAAAAAGAAAAAAGTAGATTATCCTTATAGCAGGATCCTACATGTGCTTCTTATAATGCCTCTCACAGAAACACCCACTGGAATCAAACAAGTATCGGAAAGCGATGGGAAGCATTTAAACCATCCACCCTACGCTTCTATGGCTCCACCGAGTCAAAATCCCCAGCCAAGCATTTCTCAGCACTAATTTAAGGGAGTTTCCTAGCATTTTCATCTTTGTTTTCACAGCCTGCCATAGGCCAAAGGGGAAACCAAACAAATTATCCGCCATTGTTCAGAGCCCCGAGCTCTCCCAATAACATTATTTGTGGAAACATACATGCAAGAATAACTTCCTGAGTCATGTGGATTGTCTGTGTTGAGAGGAAATCGGCCGTTCGCTAGCAGCCTACTGAGGGCCTTGAAGTCCAAACTCTCCCTTTCTCTCTCTCTCTCTCTCTCTCTCTCATCCTTTCATCACTTCTGCTCTGCCACATCCTGTCTTAGCTCAAGAAGGCAAGGAAACTGCTTTACAGAAAGACAGCAAGGGAGAGAGAGAGAGAGAGACCCTGGAGTTGATGGTGTACAATGTCGAAAAACAGGATATGAGCCTGCATTGGCAGAGTGACCTTAACAAAAAATGACAGCATTTACTGAAAAGAATCCTCATTGCGGGCAATAGGAGGGCAAAACTATGCCCTTAGAAAAATCCAAATATAAGTCATGGACCACTCATAATAATAATAATAATAATAATAATAATAATAATGCTCATATGAGCTGTGTTTGAGTCACTGTTTCAGCATTTAACCATTTTTATGGCCTTTTATGGAGTTTTGTGGGCATCACTAACTCTAAATCAACTTACTTGGTATTTTATAGACATATTTGAAGAAAATCAGTGTTGATAAAAGCTTTACAATCTGTAATAAATTAATTAATGAAATTTTTGTTGTAAATTGAATCATCACAGAAGTATGTTATCCACTTCCATGTACAGTTAAAGGTCGCTACAGCGAGAACACTTTTTTGGGGTTTCAGGAAATGTTAGCTAGGTAGCTAAGAAGAAATAAGTTAGCCAGTTTAATGCTAGTAAGTAGAGTACTAAATCACATCGACTAAAACACCAGAAAAGAAGGACCAAATTTAGAACATTTGAGGGATCAAATAAGTATTTGTAAAAAGGAAAGTATGAGAGAGAGAGAGAGAGAGAGCGAGAGAGAGAGCTGCCTTAATTAATTAGAAGTCCAGGTTTTCACCTGTCTACCATTATCAAGTAATAACAGTCAGTTCACCATAATCAAGCGATAACATTCTGTTATTGATTCCTCAAACTTTCCGTCTTACACACACAAACAGAGGAAAAAAAGCAAACAATCCGTGTGCTTCAGTGACCAAGCTAAATCTCTGTTCACTGTATGGTCAATTTTATGAGCTCCGCTGTTTACTGAGTGAGTCACAACAATCACGAGACCTCTCATAAAACTACTGCCAATCAATAACGCTCCCGATCACTGTCCTAGACCTGCTGTTCATGCCAGCCGATAAGCTTGCTGTGTGTAGTCTATTACTGCAGCAATAAGCATCAGGATTTATGGCTAATGTTAGACTACTGTATACACACTGGGTGGTGAAGATAAGGCGTGCTAATGACCGCTTTGATCCCGCTAGTTAAATTCCATCGCTGTTTGCGTCGGCCCATCCCGTGCCACCTTACAATATGTTCATTGTGTAAGGAGATCGATAAATGAATAAGGTATTAAAGGAATCATTTATGGTCTATACAAGGCCACTAATGACAGATTTGTCTGACTAGCTTCCTTTTTTTAGATCAGACTGATGTTTTTTCCCTTCTCTCTATTTCTACATCTCTGATCATCTCTTTGTAGCCTTTGTTCTACTTCTGTCTCGCTCTCTTACTCTCGATTTCTCGTTTTCTGTCACCTTCTCACTCTAATCGAGAATTAAAACTCTTGCATATCTCTTTGTATGGACAAATAGATGTGTCATAACCTGTTCTGCTTCCTGCTACTCTTTACTGGTCTACTCACATCCTTCCTAAAGGTGTAAATATATAGTATCACTTGACTAATCTCATTTCTGTCTTCAGCACCTCAGAGCAGAGCTTCATAGTGATGAGCTCATCTTAACTAGTAGAGGGATGCTGGTGTTTTTATGGTATTTATTTTAGATATCATATACACCAATATACAGTGCAACTACACAGATCATCTGCTATGCAAAAAGAATACAACTCATTAATATCTGAATATTCTGGAAATGCAATGCCAATCGCAGGAGCACTGGGCGTGAGGTGGGAATACACCTACAAGTCACTATCAAGGTACAATCTTAGTGATATGGATTGAAAAATGCTTGCCACGGGAGGCAAGGCAGGGGAGATGGTGGTTATCGAGTGACTAAGGAATGCGGACACGGCACTGTGTGTGTGTGTATGTGTGTTTGCAGGTACTGTTGACCTTGGATAAACGAACATCATTATCTCAGTTTGGGAAATTGATGAGTTCATGCTGTTTGCATTGATACTGTTGCTCTGAGCAGTGTTCAGTGACGCCACTGTGACAAACTGCACTGGCATGAATGAAATGGCTAAAAACTTTTACAAGGTTTCGATAGACTGCATATGTTTATTGGAAAATGGCAAAGCTGTTTAGGGAAAATAAACGCTTGTATTATAATAATTGTGTTGTTTGGAACTGTATTTTCAATAATTTATTTAATTGATGTGGTTTTCTAGAGTCTATGGAGACTCATTGAAACTAGGGACAATACAGCAGACAATTTGGGCTGAAGAAGTTTGTGAACTTATCAGTGATTTACAGAGGAGGAAAATGTGAGCCACATAAGCCAGTAAATGATCACTCGTAATAATCCAAAGGCCATAGCAAGACTATTAAAGCTTACACATATCAGACATCCTATTAACCTTGTGCTGCCAAAACAGCCCTGACCCACAGAGGCATGGACTCCACAAGACCTGTAAAGGTGTGCTGTGGTATCTGACAGCAAATCCTTTAAGATGCAAGGTGGGAACTCTATGGATCAGACTTGTTTGTCCAGCACAGATTTTTGATCAGACTGAGATTTGAGGGATTTGGAGACCAAGTTAACTCCCTGAACTCTTGTCATGTTCCTCAAACCTTAAATCCTGAATAATGCTTGCATTGTGGCAGGGATCATTATCCTGATGAAAGAGACCACTGCCATTAGAGAATACAGTTGCCATGAAGTGGTGTGTACATGGTCTGCAACAATGTTTAGGAAGTTGGTACATGTCAAAGTAACATCCTCATGAATGCTATGACCCGGTTTCCTAGCAGAACATCACACAGCCCAGAGCATCATACTGTCATCATTCTGCCAGCTTGTCTTGATCCTATAGTGCATCCTGGTACCATCTCTTCCTCAGGTAAGTAACACACTCAAACACAAGGGTGTCCACTTAATGTGTAATTTAGGTCACCTTCTTCCATTGCTCCATGGTCCAGTTCTGGTGCTCAGGTGCCCATTGTAAGTGCCTTTGGAGATGGACAGGAGTCAGCATGGGCACTTTGACCAATCTACAGCTATGATGCCCCATACACAGCAAACTGTGATTCACTGTCTGTTCTGACACCTTTTTATCATACCCAGCATTAAATTTTTCAGCAAGTTGTGAGTACAGCTTATAAACTATAAAATATATTAGTTTATCCATCTCCCTACATATTATAAGGCTAACAACAACTACTGTTAAAAATAAGTAAAGTCATTAATATTAGCTAACTTAGACAGTCCACATTCAATAGTGCCCTCATATGACCTCATATTTAAGCAATATAGTGTGAAAGCAATGAAGATTGCTTAATAGACAGGCCAGCTATGATGATTAAACTCATTAATATGATTCCTTTTGTAATATGATTCCTTTCTTTGTGCAAAATACACAAAGAAAGAAGTTAAATTAACACAAATAATGGCCTAAAGAACGTTTGCAGTATACTGATAGATACTGTCATGGACTGGCCCCATTAGCTATAAATCTACAGCACTTAGCTGTCCTTGTGTCCCTGACCAGTTACCACCAGCACATGCTGCTAAATTAGCCATTTAGAAAAGCGTATTTGAAGAAACATTAAACAGCTGATTATCAGACTGGTGGCCAGGGGTTAATAAACTCAGCTCAGGATTTTCAGTTTATTATTCTTATGAACCATATATTAAATACTGTGTAGCTATTTTTTTTATAACTGTTCATACAACAGTTAGTTCTGGTGTATTAATTTTATTGCATAAGCGGCTATACAAGTCAGCTGAGTTTGCTGTTTGTATCATGCCATTTGTCTTTTTTGTTTGCTGCATGAAACTGAAATTCTTGCAATTCTTTGTTGCATTGAAATTGGAACTATGCTGTCAGTTACTGGCATGGCAACAGGAAATGCTCCTTCAAACTGTGGAGGTCATAAATCATATATTATACTATATATATAGTATAATACTATACTATTTAAACTATATAAAAATATATATTGTGTACTGTTATAAATTATATTATATCTACATTCTATATGTATTTTTTGATAAAGTCAAACATTTGATTAATTATAGCTCTACAGATTGTTCATTTTAAGATTAATTCTGATATATATTGTTTTCCACATAAAGAGAAAGCAGTCTATATACACGTTAATAACAATATTTTAAAAAGTTCATGGTTCAAAGGGTATATCTCAAAGGGATATTTCAAAGGGTTGTCAAACAACCAGCATTACAATTCCATTTCTATTTTGAGAGGTGTGGTCTATTTTAGAATAGCTCCGCCCCATCTACAGGGCACATGCATTCACTGAATGGTTTGTTGAGGATAAAAATGATGAAAAATATATAATACGGCCTTCACGCTCACGAGATGCACACTGAACTGAGCATCTATGGCTGATTTTGGAGCGATGTGATGTCCATCACCATCATCAAAATACCAACAGAGTATTCAACAACTTATTCATAAACATTCAGAAATAAATTTATGCATGAATGCAAAATTTACTTTGAACATTTTATGTAAGCAAACGTTTTGTCCATGAGACTTTGTCCATGAGAAAATGTACTGTATATTTAAATATTCAGCATCCAAAGTTTAGGTGCCAGGCTCCCTTCAAGCCATTTTTTTTCATTAGCTGATTCGTTCATGTAATATCTGAACACATCCGCTTAACAAAACAGTGCATAGTTTGCACCCAGTTAGCCTTAACTGTTGTGCCTTTAGTCCGAGCTATATGCCTAATGGATTTAAAAAGAGACTCAATCACTCTTTCATAATCTTTAATGGAAGCATTGTTTGTGTGTATCACTAACATCCTCTGGTTAAGAGATAGAACAATCATGGCCTATCTGCTGGCCTCGAGCACCAGATACAATCAGTTGGCTTGCTATCACAGCCCATTCACATGAGCATGTTAAACTATTGAGCAGCTTTATTCCCCAGCTTTAATCACTGCCTGCAGAAAAGGAACAAACAATCCATTAGAGCGACAAAGCTGCTCTCAGCCATCATGAGGAAAGAGTGATTGGAGTTTTAGAGGGAGAGAGAAAGGCAGGAGAGGAAGGGACATGCAATCAAGCACACACTCATACATACATGATAGAAAGGATGACTAACACAGGAGTGGAGGAAAAAACACTGTTAATTGATCTGATGGAGAACAAACTTTCTGTCAATTAAACAATTAGACCAGCCTCGTCTCAAGTTGGCAGGCATTTAGAACTTGCTGTTCGCTGATGATCGGGTCAATATTTGGCCAGTTGTCGTCTGAGAGACCACTTATCCCCTTCGTTTTACCGGCAGGCCTTTTGGGGATTTAATATCTAAAGCATCAATTCATCCCCGTCCGGTGACATGTTGAACGGCGCAAAAGGCTCCTCGAGCCTGGATTCCTCAGGCAGCCTAGGAAAATATCACTCAGCGAGCGATTGCCCAGTCGACTGTGCTATTTGCTTTTCAATTAGGCCTCATTCACGTGGAGATAGAGCTTTTTTTAAAGCGTTCACCCGCTACTCTAAATGAGCTCAGCGTTTTCTGCTTGAATCTCCAATGCACTCCGAGCTATAAAATGATTACTTGTCCAAACAGGGGGCAATGGAAGTAAAAACAGCATGGGCATCATAAATAGCTTTCACCCAAATGGCTTGATCTGCCTGCTGAGCCATACAAGGATAGGATAAGGCACTTTGCACACAGTGTGCAGAGGATATTAGATAAAAGATGTACACACACACACACACACACAAACATCCTATTAGCTTGTCAGACCTTTGGAACCCAGATCTCGTCAAAGAATGTCTTTCTATTTTTTTTTTTTTTTACTCCATTGACCATTTTCACTGCCTTGTTTTCTGTGTTGGCTTTTCAGTTATAGGATTTGTGAAGCATTACTCAATTCGCAAGTGAAATCGATGCATCGTCTGTTTTTTTTGGCCACGCTCTGACAGTGTTCTGGGGCTGTTGAACCGGGAGGTTGAGCATCTAGGGATCACGGTGCACAACCGTTTATCACATAGTACCCTCTAGGCTCCTGCAATCATTAACATCTGTTTACTTTCCGCTAAATGATAACCCATTTGAAGTTGAATCTGCCAATAAGGCAGTCAAAGACAAGAGGGAGTCTGTGCTGGACCAGCTCATCGATGAGCTGTTGAGACAGGAAAGAGCTCAGAGCGAGACTTGAATTTAGTCTTGTTAAATGGTGGGGTTGATCCAGCGAGATGAGCATGGAATAGTGTTATAATGGAATTCTATCATACTGTATAGTCATTTTCATATGGCTTATAAGCATTTATTAATGAATAGTATTTGGTTGGTTGAACAACTGGGGTGTCATTTTTGCCCCACTGAGATTTACAAACTATCTAAAGTAAAGCTAAATCATATTTTAAACCCAGATAAAGTGTCTTTCACAGTGTAATGTGTCCTGTGTGTGTTCCAGATAAATAATTTCAATAATTAATAAAAGAATCTAGAGCACCTGAAAAGTATTTTTCCCATCCATGACTACACTATACCTTGAAATATACAACTGAGTGAAAAGTAGAATCGTTTAAATACTTATATAAATTTCAGGGTTTATTAGTAATTTGTTTGTCCACAAGACTCCATGACTTTTAATAGAAGGAAAGGAAAATCTCAACATTTATACATTGTCAATATCACTAACATTTAAACTGGGACCTAGAAAAAATGCAGCATGTTGAGTATTAAACAATTAATATATTGAATATTTACATTATTTGTTTAAATATTTCAAAATTGTAAAACCATCAGTTTATTTGTTTAAATAAATAAAAAATAAAAATTTTCACTGTGGTCTTTTGGACCCCACTGTAAGTAATAATCTTATTTATTAGATATTATATTGTTTGTGCATTATAATTTGTACTTGAAACATTCTTCTATGCAAATTATCTATTATAATTTATGAAAATGTGCATTTTTATTTCCACATCATCATGTTACCTGAGCATATTCACAGCTACAAAACAGAATATTTCATTCTTTACAGGATTACCTACAGATTCTAGGATAATGAAAATGGAGTTGTGCAAACTCTTACAAATTCACAAGCTTAAGCTCATCTAGGGTGAAACCTTGTAGTCAAAATTTTAATAAAAAATGATTAATATATATATATATATATATATATATATATATATATATATATATATATTTAGCACACAAACAATTTAGGATTGAAATATTGCACAACTTCTTGCAATATAAATGCTATTTAATTTAGAAACATTAAAAACATTTCATTTATAAATATTTATTTATTTTTAAACAATTGTTGTTTCAAAATGAAATGTTTTTAATGTTTCTAAATTAAATAGCATTTATATTGCAAGAAGGTGTGCAATATTTCAATCCTAAATTGTTTAAGTGTGCTAAATTAATCAAAACTGTAACATTTGTGTGTGTCTAAAACCAAAAATTGATTGAAAAAAAAAATCATATTTCCAATTCCAAAATTCCAAAATTATTCCAGTAGAAAAGTGTATCAATTATTCGGTTATTAAATTTTTCAGTCCTAAATTTCTTAATTCCTAAAATTCATGAAAATGACGGCCTGCCACTACATATTATCATTTCTTCTCTGACCATCTTGGCATAACCTTGTCATGTTGCTGAGTCATAATAGCCAATATGCACCCACACATTAACATACACACATTTTAAGAAACCACAAGGTTCTCCAACATGGCCTTACACACATATTAACTTGCACAATAGTTGTATAAAATTATATTATAACAGTTTAGGGCTGTTGTTACAAATGGGACAAACCTTAAAACTTCTTAAAAGATCAGATAGGAGTTTTGCACCACACTGAAAATGAAAGATGATTCCTGCTGTAGTAACATAAATAGAAACATTTCCTGAAGTCCACTTAGTTAAATAGCAGGCTTCCCAGCCCAGCATAATGGATCTGACTTCCACATGCTGATTGAACTTTGGAACTTTCCAGAAGTGTATAGTGTTCACTTTTGTTAGTCCATCTGATGTGGCCTTCCACCTTAGTGACCGCAAGGGTGTGTATTAATATCCGAGGACAGCCAAAGAAGCCACTGTGCAGTCGTTCAGCAAGACACCTAACCACTTTAACCATCCACTTCTCAACAGGTGCTTCAGTTAAACGCATCTCTCAAAATATTAAATGAAATGTGGTGTTTCTTTTAGACCTGCATCATAGTATTAGCTTTCAACTTCACATTTTCAAATACACTCTATGATCAAACATTTGTGGACAACTGTCTATTGCACCCATATGTTTTTCTTCCCCAAAGCTGCCACAAAGTTGGAAGCACACAATGTCTTTATATTCTGTAGCACTACAGTTTCCATTCACTGGAACTAAGAGGGTCAAACCTGTTCCAGCATGACAATGCAACTGTGCACAAAGCCAGCTCCAGGAAGTTATGGTTTGCCAAGTTTGGAGTGGAAGAACTTGGCTGTCCTGCACAGAGTCCTGACTCTGACTCAACCCCACTTTAGGATGAACTGTAATACTATATCCTATACTCTGATTTATATAATACAATACTGTTATACCTAATAACAGTAACTAATATAAATTATTAGTTTATTGAACTACTATCAAAATTCACTTTTTCTGATTTTTATCTGGCACATTCTTCTTTAAATATTAGGGAACCCTGAATTAAAGTCATTTAGCAGACCACTGAAAATAATTTAATAGCAGTCATACATACTGGAATGTCTTTAATGATAACTTTTCCAGATTTCCTATGGTTATTGTATATGTATATAACTATACAGTCATATTCCCAGTTATTGATTGATGTGTGTTATTGACAGATCAGATTCTAAACATATCACAAATATAAGAAACAACAAATCTTCTAAAAACTATTCCACCCTTTAAGTCTTTAAGTCATTATATAAAGATGCCTTCTAGTATTTTTAAGTGCTTTCCAAATGGACAAACCTCTTAAGAGTGCAGAGCTGAACACAGCCTGTACAAAGTTAGATACAGAGTGTCCAAAAGTCTCTATACACAGGGGAAATTAACACTTTATAGCAAAATGAAACTGTATATATTCACTGATCAGGCATAACATTATGACCACCTGCCTAATATTGTGTTGTTTTGCTGCCAAAACAGCCCTGACCCTTCATGTATTCTGACACTTTTCTATCAGAACCAGCATTAACTTCTTCAGCAATCCGATAAACAGTAGCTCATCTGTTGGATCGGATCACACAGTCCAGCCTTCACTCCCCACATGCATCAATGAGCCTTGGCCACCCATGACGCTGCCGCCGGTTCACCACTGTTCCTTCCTTGGACCACTTTTGATAGATACTGACCACTGCAGACCGGGAACACCCCACAAGAGCTGCAGTTTTGGAGATGCTCTGATCCAGTGGTCTAGCCATCACCATTTTCCCCTTGTCAAACTCGCTCAAATCCTTACACTTGTCCATTTTTCCTGCTTCTAACACATCAACTTTGAGGAGAAAATGCTGACTTGCTGCCTAATATATCCCACCCACTAACAGGTGCCATGATGAGGAGATCATCAGTGTTATTCACTTCACCTGGCAGTGCTCATAATGTTATGCCTGATCAGTGCATTTATATATATATATCTTTATATAATTAAGATGATAATTTTTTTAATTAAAATAATTGACATAAATAAAAATCATTAACAGAATTATGGGAAGGAAGGAAGGAAAGATATTTATTACTTGAATTTTGAACAATCTATACAATGTGTAATAACATTCCATTTATTAAGCATTTTATACATAAACTATTTACAGTCCGTCTCTTAGGACGTAATGCTGAACACTCAGTACACATCAGTTATCAGAATTAAACTGTCCATTTGTTGTTTTAACCCACTTTGTCAGGGGCTTCAACAACAAGCTGCTCTCGTGGTTTTAACGTAGAAATGAAAACATGATAAAGTAGGTAATAGTATAATGCTTAAAATACTGTGTGTGTGTGTGTTGTGAGCAACACTGGAGAGTCTAATCCGACAAATGTTATGACCCGAAAAAGTTTCATTTTTACTATTTACAGTGTAGAAGTCCACACGCTGCCGAATCCGATAAATAAATGTCCGCTTGTCTCGTGTTTACACTGTCGTCCTCATAGTGGAGGACTCAGTGAAATGTCCGCGTCTTCCTCAATGTCCAGCTCACCGTCTGAATCGTCCGAAACATCCGACTCAAGCAACGCACGTGAGGACGGTGATGAGCAGGAAGAGGAGGAGCGGGGTTCCGCGAGAGCGCAACTTCTGTCCGCGTGCTCGCTATCCAGCTCGCGCTTAGAGCCCTGAGGGTTCTCCTGCAGAGAACAATGATTTAAAAAAAAAAATTAAATATCAAATTAATGTACGATGTTTTATTATTTGTTTTATTATTTGCTGATCGATTTGCATTTTCATATTATTTGAAATTGAGTCAGTTATATTGTTATAGAAAATAAAGTTATTATTATTACAATAATAATAATAAATTATTATTATTATTATCATCATCATCATCATCAACAGCAATAATAATAATAATAATAATAATAATGCGTCACTCAGTTGTGCTCATTGTTACTCTTTACTTTCGTGTCAAAATTTTTATTGTTCTGTCTATTAACGTGCGAATTTGAACGTGATAAGTGCTAGACTATAAGCTATTATTATAATTAGCTATTACTATCTTAATATGTAGTAGTAGTTTAAAACTAGTTATGGACAGTTTTAACTGTTTTTAAAAGTTTCGTTCATTTCTCTCACCTGTTTCAGTCGCCTCCATTTAGCTCTGCGGTTTTGAAACCACGTTTTTACCTGCGGGGAAAAAAAAACAAATAAAAATTATTTGAGAATCAAGAATATGTTCGTGTTCGTATGGGAATTTTAGTCCAAAAATAATTAAAACATGACATTTTTATAAAATGTGTGCTCGTGCGTTTTGATTAATAATATTGTATTTCTTCATTGTAGAATAGTGCATGTGTAAAATGTGTTATTTATTTAGCGTCCTGAATGTCAGTGTGAAATTTTCACACGGTACTATATTTAATGTGGAAGTAACGCCTTAAGAGCTAAATAACATATTAAGCATTTTTCGATTCATTTCTCTTTTTTTTTTTACCTGTCTCTCGCTCAGCTGGAGCATCTTGGCCAGTCGTTTTCTTTCCGGTGGTGAGAGATATTTCTGTGTCTCGAACTTTTTCTCCAGCTCTACAGTCTGATCATTGGAGAAGCGCACCTGTCCTCCTTTCCGCTTGTGCAGAGGACGCTGAATGAACGGAGTCCACAGTAAGGGCTTACCTGAACACACAAAGCACAAACAAGAGTTAAAAAATAAACAAACACATAAATGATTACACAAATAAAAATAAACGCAATAATAATAATAATAAATAATAATAATCATCAAGGAAATCTTAGTGTAAAAATAAACTATTAGTGTATCCACTGAACGGCTTTTATATCTCAGCTACATTTGATTGTACACTATAAGAAGAAGAAGGAATTAAATGAGAAAATAAAAATAAATTTATCAAAACATATATCAAGCACATTCCAATGTGACGTATAGGCCTAGTGATGCAGAAGCCAGGGAGTAATAAATAAAAATATTTGTGCTTAATTTTTATTTGAGCTACGAAAAAGTAAAATGCCACACAAATACTCGTCTGATAATTTAATGTTTCTGGATACAAGTGCAATTTTAAGATTTTTTTTCACTCAAAAAAAAGAAAAGAAAAACGTCCAGCGTTTCATAAGAAAAGCTTGAGGATAATTATTTATATTTGTATACTAATATATATATATAATATATATATATATATATATATATATATATATATATATATATATATATATATATATTTATATATATATATATATATATATATATATATATAATTAGATTATAACGACTCCCTTTTGTTACTTTCATTTTAAAACATTTCTTTTATTTTTACTTAATGAAGAAATATACTGAAAGTTACTGAAAGGAGGAAAAAGGTTTTTCTTTTTTTTCGGTTGAAGGCAGCAGGAGAATTCTGTTACAGACTCGTTGACAGTGTTGACATCCGCTGAAACCTTAGCTGTGAGAAGGCCAGAAGGACTTATGGCAAAATTTCCGCCAATGTGTTTCCTGTTGGTTTATCGGCTGAATGGCTTTAACATCCGTCCTTCATCCAGTCACCCAAATATGCATATCGGAAACTGATTTATGTTCCACGAATAACTCATTTAAATCGCTTTAATAACAGAGAAACGTGGGGTAAATATCAAAAGGTTAGTTTGATGAATTTTGGAAGATGAATAAACTGACGCCAATACGATTTGTGTTGTATAAATAAGAGTAAATGAGGAATAATAGCAAAATCAATAAATGCGTAAATATATAAAACGTGCTAAATGTCATCATCACGTTACAATATATTTAATCGTAGATTTTTCTGTTAACAGTGAGATTAACTTTCACCTTTAGAGTAATATCCTAAAAGTACACTATACTAGAATTAGAAGAAATGACAAAGTATGCTGCGCATTAAGATATAAAATTATAATGGCTTTATTTGGTTCACAGTGTTAAACTCCAGCTGTTTTGGTTATTTTAGTTGCTATGAAGTCACGGCCACAGAAGGAAATGAACAATAATCAGAAAAAAACGGATCCCGGCTATCAGAGGCCGAGTGTTTCCTGAATGTGTCTGTATTGAGGATGTCGATAAAAACAATCAGCAGTGCGCACGACTCCGCTCCGGAAAACCCTGCACAGCTCCTGAAAGCACATTGGCTCCTATCAAGAAGTTCAAGACTTCCGCCCTACACCGGAAAAGGCACTTAAAACCTCAGACCGAATCACAATAGCTTCACCCCAGGCTGCGTCCCAAACCGCATATACTTTAGGCTCAGGTTATAGAGCACTAAGTAGTGCATCAGGGTATGCTGTTTATTGCAATAGCATGCTGCTCTTACTTAGCCTATGTAGCAAAGTATCATTCAATCTGACACGAAGGTTTGCACAATATCTTTAAAAAAAGAAAAAGAAAATGACATCCCATTTACTGTCTTGATTTTTCTGCAAATTTCTTTCCAAAAATATTGGTTCTGTTTATTATTATTATTATTATTATTATTATTATTATTATTATTATTATTATTTCTTAATTAAAACCAATAAAACGACTTTCAGCTGTTACAGAGCAGTAGACTATGTCAATGTAATGCATTTCCTGAAATTTCGAAATAAGAGACAATAGCTTCCTCTTTGGTCAGTTTGGTCGAGGTGTATTAACCACACGAGCTATTGGTAAACATAAGCACAATGAGCAGGAAGTTATTAGAATTATTGTTATATTTGTTTACCTAAATAGAATATCTAGCCTATAGACTTTAACAAAAGGTATCACAGTTATCACGACTCGACTATCATCGTCTCCTTAAACACCCATGCTTGAGAGTAGCTGGGGACACGAAACAATACTGATTTCCAAAGTCTGGACATTTTAGGAATGAATTGTACTTTGATAGAGTTGAATTTAATGAAAAGCATAACAGTAACAATATAGTATTAAAATAAACATGCGTAAAAACATATTCGAGAGATTGATCGAAACAGTGAACTTTCTATAAGTAACTTTTTCTTTCTTTCTTTATCTATTTTTCACACTGTCACGATAAATTAATATTTATTTCCCTGACTCCAAAATACATTCAACACAATATAGATATTTATTTGCCACAGTTTTGTTTTGTGAGCCCTAAAGATAATTTTAAAAAAAATCACCAGTCATATGGTCCTTATGAGAAATTAACATCTGTGCCTTTAAAATGAGATCGTGTAAATCTGCTAATTCGGCAAAAGTTGTAGCACAACATAATCCCCATCATAAAATAAATATCAAAATAAGTGTGTTATTGTTTACTTACCGAGCGGGTCGTGTCTGATGAGCGCGTGTGTGTAATCTCCGAGCAAGGCGCGATGTAACGGGTACAGCGGGTTTCCATATGCGGCTGCGGCGGCTGCGGCGAGCGCGGCGTGGTGGTGATGGTGATGCGGGTGCGGGTGCGGGCTCTGCTGCGGGTGGATTGGAGTCGGTTCGTACACAGTGCTCCGGTAAGGCGGCACCCAGCTGCTGAATGATGAGTTCGGTGAGGGTAAAGCCGGTGTGGCGACGGGTGCTGTCGCTGGGGCAAGCGGGGAGCACGCGCTAGGGGTGCCATCACTTCTGCCCAGAATATCGTCTATGTAAAACGGAGTAGGGTGCGCGGGCTGAACCGGGGTCGGCGCGTACAGGGGCACGGGCCTGGCCGCGGGCTGGTACTGCATGACTCGGTGTGTGTGTGTGTGTGTGTATGTTTGTGTATATCTCTCTCTGTGTGTATCCGCTGAGCAGAAAGTTAGTAACTGTTATGATTGCTGTCTTTTCTTTATATGTCCTGTAGGTGAAACGCGTCACTCCGCCCACTGAGGCACTCCCGTTCAGTCTACAGCGGGTCAGTGATCTGAAGCAGTCTGAGGGAGGAGATAAGAGCTCTAGGATCGACTTCCGGCAGGTACATTCTCATCCTCTGATTGGTCCAGAAATGGGCAGGCAGGGCGCAGGACACCTGCATTTTGATAAGATAATACTGTAGAGAAGAAATGAGCACAAATTCATGTCTTAATTTAATCTTACAAATATATTCCTTCACTGGGTGTTCCTGTAACAACAAGACCAAGAACAATAACAACAACAACAACAACAACAACAACAACAACAACAACAATAATAGTTGTAACCTATTTTTCTTATTCTTATTATTTACTATTAAGAACAGCATTAAAGTTACAATGACAAACAAGATTATGTTTTTGTTGTTGTAATAGTAATAGTTATAGTAATAGTATCATCACGTTTATTCCAAACTGAGAAAAAGTGATGGTTTTTCATGTGGTTATTTGTATAGAGTTAAAGGTTCATGGCGCTCTTAAAAGGTTCTAGTATGGTTTTCTGTATACTCCGATATATATATACGAACCGTTCACTTTATTAGGAACACCTGTACACTCACGCAGTTTCTAATTTGCTCAGCTCACGGGATGTTTCTTGTTGTTGCTGTCGTTCATGTGGTTCCACACAATTCTTTGTAAATTCTAGAGTGCTGTGAAAATCTCAGGTGATCACCAGTTTCGGAAATACTCAATATTTGGTACCAGCACCCATGTGACAGAGCAGACTTTGTTGGTTGTTCTATGCATTAGCTGAAGCGCTTGGCCTGTATCTTCATGACGTTAATAAAGTGGACGGAGAGCGCGTATAATATTCGATAAACCCCCGACTCTTTATAATTTTAGAAGGGGCAGTTAGTAGTGACATTCATTTTTATCACACCTTAATATCAGTTGGGTGTTTGTTTTTATATTTTTAGCAGACAATTTTTACAGTCCGCTTTTAACAATGGACATTGTTTATATACTTCTGTAAAGCTGCTTGGAGACAAAGAAAAAAAAATTATAAAGTTTAAAGTTAAGTAACTATTTTATCCCTAGGCCAAATCCCAAGGGCAATTTAGGGCAAAAGCTTCCAGCTGACTGAATAAAAAGGTACCGAGAGTCATGCTAAAAGATATCTATCGACTAAAGATCGGCTACGAACCTACTATGAACGAAAATTCTCCGCTTATTAAGATTATTAGAAAAAATATCACTAATATGTCAACCTTATCACTGAAACGTAGCTTAAAAATGTTTTGGAAAAAATACTGAAATAATAATAATAATAATAATAATAATAATAATAATAAATTATTCTCATTATCACTACTACAGTAATAGTAGTAATAGCAGGCCTGGGGTCAATGCATTGGGATAACGTTAAGTTGGCAGATAAACAAGATGACTTTAATGGCGCACATGACTTTAATGGATTTCCTCACGATCGTCAAAGCTGCGTGTCCTAATCCCGATACAGAGCGTTATCCATTGGTTAAATTGACTACATTAAGATTAAAGGACAGTAACAATAGTTGCCATCATCCACTCGTGGCCTGACAAAGAGGAGTGTAAACAGAGTGCAGGTCTGATGAGGTCAAGAGAAACCTGGAGGACAGTGTGTTACAAAAAAGCGATCACACTGTGCTAACGGCCGTTAACATCACAGTGTACACACACACACACACACACACAGAGAGAGATTCAAATCGAGTTATAAGAACTGGACCATTTATTTATTCGTTCCTTCATTTTTACCGTTCATATCACACAGTACGCGCACACACACACACACACACACACACACACACACACACACAGAGAGAGATTCAAACTGAGTTATTCTGAATGAACGGGGCTTTATTCTTTCCTTCCTTCTTTCATTTAAGAAAAATTGCTTTTTTTCCTTTCTCATAATATTCATAGCCTGGATTATCACTCCACTATTTTAAATCATGGCAAGGTTCTGTCACTCAATCAATTCGCTTTAACATGTAAGAAAGGAATAAGTCACGTGTTTGACAATCTCTAACAGTGTGACAGAAAGTCCAGGCTTATCAAATCATGATTAATGTGCTTTCAGTGAACATTAAAGCTTCCCTCAACTCTTTCAGAAACGGATGCATTACAATGAACAGAACTAGGACTGCTTTGAAATGCGGAAAAGGCTGGAGAAACGGGCTGTTATCACATCATACACTGAGTTAAGATGTAATTTAGGAAACAAAGTAAACTAGCTCCATCCGCATTGGCGGAGAGTGAAGAGAGAGCAGCGACCAGACAAACACACGCGCGCGCGCACACGCAGCACGCGTTTCGCCACCCAGCGGTTTTATTGTGCAATCAGTGAACACTGAAGATCACACAATCCATGAAGACTTCTTTACCTCAAATTGTGATAATACTGTGGCTTTGAATTTCAGTTAAACAAATAAACAAGCACAAATTTATTCATTCAAATAAAATAAATTGAAAATAAAAATTATAATAAAGCAGTAAAGCATTTGTTTATTTGTTTTTAATATGTAAAAAAAAAAATTAAAAGTAAAAATCGAGGAGAATATTTTACATAACTTCTTTTCCTTCTTGTTCATTTTTCAAATATTCTTAGTTTTTATCCCAATTAATTTGTCCAGTTTCATTAAAAATGGCCTTCACATGACTGCATGTACTCATAAAACCTTGTGTATCCGGTCACAACACCGTGAAATCACCAAACAATCGTTTTGACTATTAACAGTTTTACTCTCAAGTCTCACTCATTGAACATCGGATAACTTCAACAAATTCAGAAACGACTCTTTCAATGCTCATTTCCATACTGTAATTTGCTCAGAAGCTCACAAGTTCCTGTTTACACAACTGCACTTCGTGACTATAAGATAAGAGGAGAAATGATTTATAAAGAAAATTTCAAAGTTTCTCCCACCATCACCTCTGGCTTCTTCATTATGGATAAATTTATATATTATAATCTCGTGTCTAATTTATATAAATCTCTTACGCTGCTATTTGATCATCAGTGTTAAGTGCTGTAGAAATACATTTTAATTGAACTGAAACAGTAGAACCAAAGCAAATATCACATGGAATATTCCTTTCACCAAACATGAATTTATTGTAGGTGCATGTAATAAATAAATAATCGAGTTGCTGTAATGTTAATTTCCCCGGTGTGGGGAAAGTTTTGGTGTTTTGTGTTCTTAATTTTTGTTTTGCTCCGTTAATAAAATGCTGTAATACGAATCACGTGACATTTCATTAATGAACACTTTTTTTTGATGTCATGTGAACGTCAAGTCTTTAACTTTGACGTGTCGCTTTTGTGTTACTTCTAATTGTTTCCCCCCCAGAACAATCGTTTATGTGTCTTAAAATCAACTACAACTTCCGGACTTTACACTATCTAGTGTCAGTGTTGCCAGATTGGACGAGTTCCCGCCCGATTGGGCTCCTTTTGGTCACGTCTAACCTGGGAAAAAAAAATCGATCCTGATTGGCAGGTTGTTGTAATTGTTGTACTCGTTAAGCCAATATCACAGTTAACAAAGCTTTTGGTGTCATCATGCGTCAAAGTCCATCAAAGTGACGTAAATATAGAAAGTCCTACTGAAAAGAATGGGAGAGCGACCCGTTCTATGATATTTCAAGAGACGTTCATCAGTTCTGTGAAGATTCTCTGCATTAAGTCCCACCCACCCACACGAGGTGTATAAGAATTTTATAGCAGAATATAATCACACTTACCTTTTTAATAGTGTCTAAATGGTGCCCTTTGCACTAACCAACTTGTTTGGGGTTTTCTGTTTGTTATTGTATTAGTTATCACAGTATGCATGTGGGCTGGCAATTTTTTTTTTTTAAAAATGGGCAGGGTTTAAGCTGTAGTTAAGCTGGAAATCTTCAGTCCAGTCTGGTAACACTGTCTAGTAGCAGAGAGTTACTGTGTTAGAACAGACTAGCAGCACTTCTCAATTTAATTTTTCAGAAATATTTCCAAATTTTTAATGTCAAAAGCAGTAATTCAAAGAAGTAAAAAGCTATGAGGTATATAAATGTAGTATCGGAGATACAAGTTGACTATGCCACCTTCTAACAAAGGCAGGAGGAACCTCCCCAAAGTCACAGTACTCTGGTACAAAGAGCTCAAACTCAATATGTAGCAAAATATCCCAACTTTGTCCTAGCATGGACCCTCAGAATTAAAAAACACCAATTAAAAACAGCATCAATAGTAAAAAAAGCCATAAGAATAAGCAGCCTCCTCAAGACTCCAAGAAGGGTTGGACCTGCTTGCATGTACCACCTGTAAGAGAGGAAAGAAAGAACCCTGCATGCACTGCAACCAAACCAATCTTATATTCACCACTACAGTGCCAACGGTCTGATACACAACACTCAGCTTGTGCCACCCCACAGGGATCACCTACAGCAGAGGAGGCCAAGCATCACTGCAGGCCCAGCCCTGTACAAAACACTAATTTGAGGAGAGAAATCACATGATCAAAATACAAACAATATTTAATACAATTCAATAAAAGATAAAACACAGGACATGACTAAATAGATACAGTGGTTGGTCTGCCTCCTTTAAGAAAAATAAACCACTCATTATTTACCAGTCACGTAATTATACAAATGGGCAACAAGACAACATACTTTATTGAAAGTCCACTGCAGTAAACCACAGTTACCAAATCTAGGTGCTCATTCTCATGTCCAAACTCAGAATACATTGAAAATACTAAAAACAAAAGCCACAAGTATTACCCACAGCAACAAAGTGTTCTCATAAATCAACTTTAATAAAAAAACATTTATAATTTACCAGTTATTCAACACTCATACATAGCAGTCAGCCCCTAGGAGGTACTGCAATAGTAAATACTTTCTGCCCCTCTTTCCCCCAGTGTGTGGAAACACTGTCAGTTAATCACCCTGGCTGAAAAGCTATCACATAAGCAGGACATTGTGCCAATTTATCACACACATTCAACACAAACAAGATAAGACATTTAAATTAACATACCTGGATGAAAGGTGTAAGACAGAGAAAAGACTGCACATTAAACATACCTTCAGTAACAAACTAAACTCCCCACTCATCGCCGCAACCACTACTTATACCTCACTATTCGTTTGACTAGTTACCCACACCTGAAGCTCATTACACCAGCTCTCCCCCTCCCACATAAAGTGACTAAAGAGTAAGGAAAGTTTAACTACCAGTTTTGTTCGGCATAATTTTCTAGACTTATAAAAACCAATCCTCAAAATAATTCACAGACTATAAGCATAAATTGTGTCATAATTCATGTTCACTTGTGTAGAAGAGAACCAGCACTACTGTACACACTTGTTTGTTTTCTATAAGCACATTCATGCACTTGTGATGATATTAAATCTCTCTGTTTCAGCATCTGCCTGGTCAAAAATTTAACCATAACACCCATATGTGCTTATTAAACATTCCATTCCAGATGTTGTTTCTCTTTTCTGCTGTAATAAGATCCTTTTTTTTTTTGACGGATTTCCGTGGTTGTGGTGATTTGTGTTCATTTAACTGCAAGAGGTTGGTACTGTTGTCAGAGGAGGAGGTCTGGGGTGCAGGCAGTGTTCCAATTTATCCCAAAAGAGTTCAGTGGGATTGAGGTCAGGGCTCTGTGCAGAACATGAATTCTTTTACTCCTTGTATTGTGCATGAGAGTATTGTCATGCTGGAACTGATTTGTGCTTCTTAGTTCCAGTAAAGGGAAATTGTAATGCTACAGCAAACAAAATAGCCTTTATTTGTCACATATACATTACAGCACAGTGAAATTCTTTTTTCAAATATCCCATCCTTGGAGGTGGGGGTCAGAGCACAGGGTCAGCCATGATACAGCGCCCCTGGAGCAGAGAGGGCTAAAGGCCTTGCTCAAGGGCCCAACAGTGGCAACTTGGCGGTGCTGGGGCTTGAACCCCCGATCTTCCGGTCAATGACCCAGAGTCTTAACCACTTGAGCCACAAAAATTGAGTAATGTTGTCTCTTAGGCAAGTTTGGACTCTTACAGAATTGAAAAGGACACATTTACAGAGCTGAAAGTCCTGAGTGATAAATACTAGCAAGCTCAAACTGTGGGGATGTAGTAGCTACGTGGTTAAGGCGTTGACTTACTGATTAGAAAGTTGTGAGTTTAAATTCCAGTTCCACCAAGCTGCTTTTGCTGGGCCCTTGAGCAAGGCCCTTAACCCTTGATTGCTCAGTTGTATAAAAATATAACAAAAGTGTGCCCAATGCCAGAAATGTAAAAAATTCTATACAATTGCTTAAATCTTGGTAGCAACGGTTTAGGGAAAAAAAATTGTATAAGCGTGACAGTTTTCACATACTTTTGGCCATGCTAAATGATATACACACTGAGATAACACTATGTAACAAATTTTTACTTTTCCTGGAAAATAAGTGTTATTTCCCCATTCTTTTTAACCCAAATAAAGAGAAAAAAACCATCTTAGCCATGAAGGTTTGGGTTCGGGGCAATGGAATTCTCAAATTCTCATATTTCTCTAAACATGTGAAAAAGAGCTAAATTATACTTTCCAAAAAAACCTCTTGAATTGCAATGAAACTTCGAAAATGTAACTCCCTTTAAAAATGAGGTAGAACTCTCTGGAATGTTTCTGATAGCCACCCATTTTTCTAGAATCATCCATAAAATTGAGGAAGTTCTTGGGGGAAAAAAAAGACAAACAAGAAATTTGGAGAAAATCAAGGTCTCTTTTTCTGGAATATTCTAGAAGTTTGTGCCATGTTTTTAGAGCAGTTTAGATTTTTCATGAACTTTCTAGATTATTTTGGAATGTTCTGGATAGAATATTCCAGAATTTTCTATTCATTTCTGTAACTGGGCTAATTCTAAGTTTTCCGTCCTCTTAAAAGCCCAAAGCCAAACTTCAAGGGGCTTAATGGCTATTAATTGGAAAATGTCATTCACTACCCAGGAACAAAAATCGTGTTACATAGTGTAATGCTTCATTAATGTACTGATTTTTCAGAAATTGATTCTTCCTGGTGTTTACACTGCTTTTTGACTCGTGTTTGACCTGGAATACGACTACTTGTGGTTTCAGAGATTAATAACATGAATATAGGTGAACTTGCACTTGATAAAAAGCAAACATACAGGCGTCATTTTATGTGAGAAGTACTGAGTTTGTGATTTAAAACATAACTAGACTCAAATTAAACAAGTTTATTTACTCGTGCACTTCTGACCACAACAGCGCGCACTACAAATACAAACAAGTGAGTCGGTTTGGGACGCACCCGGTGCCTCCATTATATGTGTCCGCCCCAGTTATATCCATGCTGGTTGGCTCACGATGGTTCCGCCCCTGTGTCTGAACTTGAGCTAACCACCACCATGTACCGCACCGCGCTCAGAAACCTGCAGCGATTTAACAGCTGCGCCTCGGCTCTTCCGCGTTGTGCTGCCACTAAAATCAACAGCCGGGCACCAGGATTATCATACAGCTGCTTCAGGATGGTAAGCGCATATTTTATCGTGTTTAAATACAGCGTCAAGGTTCCTGTATAGCTGCAGATGACCTTTTTCCATTGGCTGGACTAGCATAGATGATATTTAAAAACCATACCCGTTTTCCTACAAGTCCCACCTTCTTTGTTTTGATTGGGTATTCATCACCAAACTGGCAATGAGTTGGCGATGTCAACCAATCGTCTTGCAGGTAGAAAAGTGGTTTAGCCAATCATTGGTTAAGAGGGTGGGATTTGTCGAAAACGGGTAGAATATCTGTTTAGCAAACTAGCATAGAGTGAATTAATCGTATTAGCCTGGTTGTGTGTTTGATTTTAGTTTATATTTTGGAGATAATTTTATTTATTATTTAATTGAGTCAGATATGAGTGAGTGCACAAGTTGGTATGTGACATGCTTGATAGAAATGTTAAAAGTTGGTTACAAGGTCAAAGTCTGATTGCAGCTGATTTTGTAACTTCATTAAGCAAATGCGAAAACAGTTATTTTATCTTTCCTTAAAATCGGATATTTTGAACATTTGCTATTTTAGCCATTTAAAAAAAACACCTACATTTAATCAAAAAAAAGTAATGCATCGTAGTGTTCAAGACTCATTAAAAAAAGTTTTTACATCGTATCGAACTTCTAAATGCTTTTTATAATATATCACAGTTCTGGCGATATCTCAAAGTATATTTACGACGTAATATATCATAAAACTGATATTGTATTATAGCTAGTCTTCATGTTCAGTTTTTCTGAATATAATGAATTTAATCCAAATTTTAGGAGTTGTAAATACTGTGTGCGCGTGCGCGCGTGCCTGCCTGCCTGTCTGCGTGCGCGCGCCCGTGCTTGCGTGCGTGCGTTGTTACTCATTATGATTTAATTCTAATTCATAATTGTTTTACTAAAGTGTGTAACTTAGTGTATATTTAGCCATTATTTTAGCCATTTTTGGCCAGGATTCTCTCACAAATGAGATATTTATAATCACAAGAGAGTCTGAAGTTAAGACAATAAAAAATACGGGTTCCTCAGTAGGACAGTAAGTGCACTTGATGTCTAAGATATATTTATATTTTTTATTACATCATGATCCACAGACATCAGAGCAGTGAGCATTTTTTAAATATACACTATATTGCCAAAAGTCCTGGGATGTCTGCCTTTAAATGCACATGAATTTAATATGGAGTTGTCCCACAGTTTGCAGCTATAACAGCTTTCCACAAGGTTTAGGAGTGTGTTTATGGGAATTTTTGACCATTCCACTAAAAGCACATTTGTCAGGTCAGACACTGATGTTGGACGAGAAGGCCTGGCTCGTAGTCTCCACTCTAATTTATCCCAAAGGTGTTCTATCAGGTTGAGGTCAGGACTCTGTGCAGGCCGGTCAAGTTCCTCCACACCAACTCTTTCATCCATGTCTTTATGGACCTTGCTTTGTGCACTGGTGTGCAGTCATGTTGGAACAGGAAGGGGTCATCCCCAAACCTTTCCCATAAAGTCGGGACCATGAAATTGTCCTAAATGTCTTGGTATGAAGCTGAAGCATTAAGAGTTCCTTTCACTGGAACTAAGGGGCCGAGCCCAACCCCTGAAAAACAACACCTGAATACAGTGATTTGGAGGGGTGTCCCAAAATGTTTGTCAGTATATTGTATATATCTAATTATCTGCACAGCAAGCTCATCATCTTTCTAACTTTATTTCTTAGGCGAGTTCGGAGTCTTACAGAATTGAAAAGGACACTTTTGGGGAGCTGAAAGTCCCGAGTGATAAATACTACGGAGCTCAAACTGTGAGATCCACCATGAACTTCAAAATCGGTGGCGTGACCGAGAGGATGCCGGTAAGTCCTGAAGCGAGAGGGAAAAACATGCAAAGATTTTGTGTTGTAGTTAAACAATAGTGTGTTGTTTTAGACTCCAGCACATTTTTCTTTTCTGTGTATCAATACAACAACTGAAGTAAACACCTGTGTGTGTGTGTGTGTGTGTGTTTCAGATCCAGGTGATTAAAGCATTTGGCATTCTGAAGAGAGCAGCAGCTGAGGTGAATAAGGACTACGGCTTGGACACAAAGATCGCTGACGCTATTGTGCAGGCTGCAGATGAGGTACTGGAAAATCTCACAGCTCTTAACAGAAAACTGTTAAGTGACATCAGTTTATTATTGTAGGGTTTCTTTGGGTAAATTTCACTGCTATTCAAGCTCAAATTGTATTTGTCAGATGCATAACCATACACAGTAGGACATGTTGTGAAATACTTGTACTACTGTTTTCCCATCACAGAGAACAAAACATTAAGCTGCATCAAACCACCCAATTGTGGGTTTATTTTTTTATTTTTGTTTTTGTTTTGTAACAGTACATCTTCAAGTGAGTTATTCCTCACAAAGCCACGCCAAATGCTGTTTCTCTTGCTATGATGTTCTGTGTTCGGTCTACAAGATCACTTTTTTTCCCTTTGGTCTGCAAGATTACTTTTTTCCCGGTCTACAAGATCACTTTTTTTTGGTCTACAAGAATTTTTTTCAATCTACAAGATCACTTTTCCCCATCTACAAGATCACTTTGTTCAGTCTACAATATCACTTTTTTCAGTCTGGAAGATCACTTTTTTTTACCAGTCTACAAGATCACATTTTTTTTTGGTCTACAAGAATTTTTTTTCTTTACCTTCTACAGGATCTTTTTTTTTTCCAGTCTACAAGATCACTTTTTTTTGGTCTACAAGAATTTCTTTCAATCTACAAGATCACTTTTCTCCATCTACAAGATCACTTTGTTCAGTCTACAAGATCACTTTTTTTTTTCAGTCTACAAGATCACTTTTTTCCCCATCAACAAGATCACTTTTCCGGTTTACAATATCACTTTTTTTCAGCCTAGAAAATCACTTGCTCACTCTTTGCTGCACTTTCTCAGTCTGTGGAAGCAGACAACCTTGATGTTGAGGTATCTCCAACCTTGATGTTGAGGTATCTCCAACCTTGATGTTGAGGTATCTCCAACCTTGATGTTGAGGTATCTCCAACCTTGATGTTGAGGTATCTCCAACCTTGATGTTGAGGTATCTCCAACTCAAACTGTGCCTTCATGCCCAGGTGTCTGCTGGGAAACTGGATGAGCACTTCCCCTTGGTGGTGTGGCAGACGGGCTCAGGAACGCAGACCAACATGAACGTCAACGAGGTGATCAGCAACCGGGCCATCGAGATCCTCGGGGGCAAACTGGGCAGCAAAGACCCCGTGCATCCAAATGACCACGTCAACAAGAGTCAGGTGGGTGAATATCCTCAAATATCCTTATATCCTAATATACAGTCCCTTGCAAAAGCATTCATACCCCCTTTGTCACGTTACAACCACAAACGTAAATGTATTTTTTTTGGGGGGGGGGTTATGTGATAGACCAACACAAAGTGGCACATTATTGTGTAGTGGAAGGAAAACGATTAATGGTTTTAAGATTGTTTTACAAATAAATATCTGATAAGTGTGGTGTTTTCAGTTTTAAGTGCTTTAAAAAATCTACATGTTAATTTTTCATAGTATAAGTTTTAACATTTTTAATTCCATCTGTTCAGAATTTTTTTTTTAATCAAAGCAACACTTAAAAAAAGAGACTAATATTTCTAGGCTTGTATTTACTTTGAAAAGTTTTTATTTTATGTTACAATTATTTTAAGCAGCGTTTTTATTTAAATACACCTAACCCTTGACTAAATATAGAAACATATTAAAACAGCAGCTTAACACATTTATTCATCAGTCCATTTCATTTAATAATTTTATGCTTAAAGCTAACCTTAACCTCTGTATCTCTTAATGATATTTGACATCTGTTTGATTGTACAAATTTGTTTATATTTTGTTTTTCATATTTTATTTTATTTTTTATCTTTGGTTGTATTACTATTGTTTAGCTGTTATCAGGATATTATCTTTTTTCTATTGTGAAGCATTCTGAGCTGCATTTTATGCTTATAAAATAATAATAATAATAATATTATTATTATAATTATTATAAAATGGAAATTCTAGAGTGACTCACTAGAATTTGTTTAATTGGAACACAGTTTATTTGCCAATAAACGGTTTAAATGTAACATGTTTATGTTGATTGAATATTGTATAATGCACTTTCTAAACTATCTCTTGATGCTGATTTTCTCTGGCTTTTAACAATCATTATTTCATTCACTTATGTTTGTGTGTGTGTGTGTGTGTGTGTACATGTTTCAGAGCTCCAATGACACGTTCCCCACAGCCATGCACATTGCTGCAGCTAAGGAAGTGCACGAGGTGCTGCTGCCCGGCATGCAGGCGCTCCACGATGCTCTCGCCGCCAAGGCTGAGGAGTTTAAGGACATCATCAAAATCGGTCGCACTCACACACAGGATGCTGTGCCTCTGTCACTCGGACAGGTGAACAAAAAAAATCTATGTGAATTTTTGTTTTCAAATTCACCCATTTTATAGTAATAGATTCTGATCTGTTACACTGTATGGAAAATTATTTGAAAGCTCATGAATATAGGAATTTGATGTGTAGATAGGTTGCAAAGGAGTGGGGTAGAGGGGTCCTATAGAAATACTTCGTAGTGTCTGTCAGAAACATATTCTCAACAGGCCGCTTGACAACAAATCAGTTTTCTGGAGTTGGATTTGGTGTTTTTGTACAATTCAGCAGTGTATATCTGCATCCTATCATATGAGATGAAGGAGAAGCAGTGAGTGGTCTTTGCCACGGATCAGAAACACTCGACTGTCTTCACTAACATTGGCAGTCACATCACCGATTCGCTCAATATTTACATAACGTTAAACTTTTCTCAGCTTTGTTGAGTTGCTAGACCCGCCCACATACAGTCAACCACGGTCACTGTAGCTCATGTTGCATGAATTGCCTCAGGTTGCTTTTTCGCTGTATGTGTAAACGAAGCATAAGTAAGCCTTTACCCAAGATTATGACGACCAAGATTAGGAGTAGTGACTGTAGACATGTTTAAATAACAAGAGAAGTATTAATGGTAACATTATGTGTGTGTGTGTGTGTGTGTGTGTGTGTGTGTGTAGGAGTTTGGAGGCTACGTGCAGCAGGTAAAATACAGTATTGAACGTGTGAAGGCGGCGATGCCCCGAGTATATGAGCTGGCTGCAGGCGGCACCGCAGTGGGCACAGGACTAAACACTCGCATCGGGTTTGCCGAGAAAGTGGCTGACCGAGTCTCAGCACTCACAGGTTACACACACACACACACACACACACACACATTTTGATTAACACACTACCTCAGATCTCGTAAACCTTATCCCATGTGCATCTTGCACAAAATGAATAGTTTCTGATGCTGAACTTTCACTTTTATAGCTTCACACCTCTTACACTGTTGGATAATTTGCATGCAGTCAGTTGAAAAGGATATTGTGGTAACATATGATGATGATATTTCTAAAAATAAACTGACATTTTATCTTAAAAGTGTGTGTATGTCCTTTATGAAATGCTTTAGAAACCTCATGTTATTGTGATTATTTGCAGGTCTACCATTTGTCACTGCACCAAATAAGTTCGAGGCTCTGGCAGCCCACGATGCCCTGGTGGAGCTGAGTGGAGCTTTGAACACGGTGGCCGTCAGCATGATGAAGATCGCCAACGACATCCGCTTCCTGGGCTCAGGCCCTCGCTCAGGCCTCGGAGAACTCATCCTGCCAGAGAACGAGCCCGGCTCCAGCATCATGCCTGGTAAGTGACGAGCCCATCAACCAATCACATCACAAGACTCTGGAAGCAGTGGGATTGGATATTAGTCTTACTTACCCCCGGCTTTTTTTATGTGTTCTGTATCTTGGATGTCCTTCATAGATATTTTTATATTTTCAAATACTTTTTTCAAAGATTTTTAAGAATAATAAGAATATTTAATAATAACAATGTTTTATTCATAAGAAGAATAAAACATTATTACAACTTCATGTGCTTTAATAAAAATCCCAATAGTTATTTTTGCAGTTTCACATTTTCAATCCCATATGTTAGTTTTATTTTATTACTAAAGCATCACTTTATTTTATCACTAAAAAAAGAAATATTTATAGGCTATTTAGTTTTTTAGTACGTTTAATTGTTTTTATTTTTATTTTTTGTTTTATTTTCATTTTACAATATTTTTAAGTAACATTTTTTATTTAAATATACTTTTATATTTTAAGGAAGTATATAACATCTGCAAAAATCTTTAAAATCGATATTTAGTTTTTTAAACTTGTTTTTACTTTGTATTTTTGCTTTCCTATTAGGGTATCAGCATTTTTAGTATTCATTTGTATTGCTGAGTGAGCCGGCCTGTTTTGAGCGTGTGCAGTACAGTCGTTTGCGCTCTTCTTCTTCTGCAAATTTGGAACCGTTCTAAAGTTTCAAGTCTCCTTTTAGACTCTCTGTGACCTCTGACCTCTACAGAATGCAGCACTGTAAAGGGCAGTGACTGAGCAAGAGCCTCACGAAGATCCTCATTCGCTTTACAGCATTCAGTAGCACATGAAAATGAGAAATGAGACTCTGACATTTTTATAGTTCATAATCTCTCTCTCTCTCTCTCTCTCTCTCTCTCTCTCTCTCTCTCTCTCTATACATATATATATATATATATATATATATATATATATATATATATATATATATATAGATATATATATATATATATATATATATATATAGTACATTTCTGATGGAATCAAATCACAAATCATATGTTTCCTGCTGAAGTCTTGGTTCATGCCATGAAATAATTACATTTGCTATTGCATATCTGAGCTGACATATGGAATATGCATTGAAAATTTTAACCAGTTCAAGACCCTGACTGTGAATTACTATGACATGGTTGTCATGGTAACTCGCAGTATCTCAGGGCATAAAGTGTATCTGTAAACTAATTTTGTCTTTTGTACAAAAGTAATCCTACACAGTGTGGGTTCAAACACTGAAGAAATAATACATCTTTGTTTAAAATGGATTAAAATAATATTCATTGATTTAGCGTATGAATTATTTATGTAATATCGGCTTGCTTAGACCACCATAGTGAGAGATCGTACAGTGGATGGATGAATTGAAAACTGCAGATGTTCTAGGTGATAAAACAGCTGTTAATGTGTTTGTGTGTGTCTCTGAAACAGGTAAAGTGAATCCCACACAGTGTGAGGCCATGACCATGGTAGCTGCTCAGGTGATGGGGAACCACGTGGCCGTCACAGTCGGAGGCAGCAACGGACACTTCGAGCTCAACGTGTTCAAGCCGATGATCGTTAGTATCGTCCGCCTCCACAAACCCGTGCAGCTTTTTTATTATTCAGCAGTGCTCACTAGCTTTATCACGTTGCTGTTACTTCTATAAACAATGTAGAACTGCAGTGAATATCCACAACATTTGATCATTCTGTTAATTAATCAACAAGCGGTGAGAAAGCTTTTACATTTTTTCCATATATGGAAACGAATATTGGGCAAAATCCAGTCAGCAAAACCATGTGAATCTATCTAAAGATATTTCTCTGATTCTGAATAATTCTTTTCATTTAGACCATGCAAACGTTACTCAGAACAACTTGAGTACCGTTGAATGAGACACCTAAAGAGGAAAAATTGCAGTTCATGTGGCTGTGGTATCTAATTTATTCAGCCTGCCAATAGTTTTGCTTTCTAAAGTACCTAAGGTACCATTAACATACAAAATAATCGCCATATAAGGGTGGAAGGAACAAATACTCCAGGCTTTCGGTTCAGATGCTCGTATCAGGAATCGCAGATAAATTCAGTTTCTTGAATTGAATGATTTAAGTGTCAGTCAGAAAAGATATCTGCAGCTTTAAGATCAACAAAAAGTTTTTATATTGTATATTGTATATTTTTATTTTTATATTGTTTTCTTGTTTATACTTTTTTGTGTCCGCTAACCTTGATCGCCTGCTGTCTGACTTCAGAGCAGAGCAACAAAACATCCTTTAAAAAAAAAGACAATGTGTTATCAGAGCTATTTCACATTACTAGATTTCAGTAGGTATCTCTGTCGTTATGTATTTTATTCCAATTTTATTATGTCCTTAAAGTTTTTTTTTTTCCTCACCTTAATGACAGTACATTACACATGTTGGGGGACAATAGCTCACAGGATTCTGATTTGTCATGAGTTTGTTTGTTTGTTTTATTTATTTTTAAACTTGTGCCTCATTTATACTCTAGTGGCTATTTCTTGAACAAATGAATCGAAGCCTATATTTCAGGAGTTGATAGCTTTATATACATTGAATACATCTTTTCTAACCACACAAGAATCCTTGATATAATGTATATTCTACTGCTGCTTTTAAATGACTGTGCTGGGCTTTTGTTCTCCTTTTATAATGTTGAAAAATTTGAAACTGTATTTTGAAAACCAAACCAATTGATAGCTACGTACCTAAAACACAATATAAATACAATTGTGCCTTTTCTCTGTTTTTCTGAGGCTGTGGTTCCTACCTGACGAATCCACACACAAACACACTTTTAGACCGACCATGTCTAGGATTTTAACTTTATCACCATTTACGTACGTCTCTGTCTCTCTGTACAGATTAAGAATGTGCTGAACTCCGCCCGGTTGTTAGGTGATGCCTCAGTTTCCTTCACACAAAACTGTGTGGTTGGAATTCAGGCCAACACGGATCGAATCAACAAACTGATGAACGAGTCTCTGATGCTCGTAACGGCTCTCAACCCTCACATAGGCAAGTACAGTCTCATCACTCCACCACCAGAGGGCGCTCCTTCACAAGTGTTAACAATGTCGAGCTTCTCTTGTTAGTGCTTCCTTACTCTTCTATATAGTTTTATACATTTATTGTTGTGTGTGTCGCTGCTCATCTTAGAGCCTAAGTTAGTTTCAGGTAATGGAAACAAAACAAAAACAAAGCCTAAAATTAAGAGCCACATGATAGCAGAAGAAGCCTTTATAGTTGCCACACATACATTACAGCACAGTGGAATACTTTTTCTTCGCATATCCAAGCTTTAGAGCTTAGGGTCAGTGGCCAGGGGCAGCTATGATATAGCATCCCTAGAGCAGAGAGTGTTTAAGGGCCTAACAGTAGCAGAATTTGTGTTCATTCAGCCCCAAGAGCTTTAGTGAGGTCAAGAGCCCCATGTCACAGTCAGCATTCTAGGTTATTAACCTGCATCTTTTACGTGTGATATGCCGACAGAACTCCTCATCTCATAGCTGAAGCATTTGCCACAATTTGCTGACACAAAGAAAAACAACTCTCACTTTAATATGAGGGCTTCCCACACCTAACCAACACAAGTGTGTATAAAAGACCGGAAGAGCCTATTACTGAACTGAGGGGGAGGTTTGTGACACAACCCATCACTGCATCCACACCTCCTGTCCTGAATCTGCCTAATGATATCACAAGTGTCAATCACACCTAGTGTTTATTTCCCACTATTCAGAAGAGCCCAAGGCCCATTGGGATTGACGAAATGCTTTCAATATAAAAGCAGTAGATCAGTCAGAAATGTGTGGGAAAAGGCTCACCATGCTTACAAGGTGAAATATTGACATGTTCTACTATATAAATAAAACTACAGACATTCTGTTCTGAACTGAAATATACTTCTCTTGTGCACACATCCTCCTCACAAGTAAAAGGTCTAGCATTTTAAAACCTCCCAAATGTGAAAAGAGAGAAAATCAGATTTAAAGATTCACTTCCAGTTTCACAAAAACATATCGATAGTCTAAGAGGCAGTTCTGTTGAAATTGGCCCCTGACCTATTATATAGATAATTACCAGAAAGCCTAGAAAAGGAATTTAACACATTTCCGATTTGTTTTGGTAAAATATGCAGTCATAAGGGAAAAAAGAAGTTACACCCTCCTGCAATTTTGTGTGCAACTCGCCACACTGACTTCTATAAACAAATGATTACAAAAAATTAAATTAAAAAAAATTTCCCAAAAAAATAAACCAACATTCAGAAACCAATATATCATTCAGAAATAAGTATATCTTCCTACTTCCACAGTGATTAAGACTGTGTGTGTGTGTGTGTGGGTGTGGGTGTGTGTATGTTAAATTGAAGCAGCTAATATTCACTCAGTCTAGCAGGCCTTCACACTTACTCAGGACCTTCATCAGACTTGCAAATCCAGAAGTGACACATTGCCTATTCTTGCCATGGCCCACCCAAGCAGCCATTAGTTCTGTCCCCGAGCAGCTGTCGAGAGCCTTTGAGAATCTTAACACACACTCTTTAAAACACCCGGCATGGATAACTGGCCTGGTGTAGAACACTGGTGTCCAGTCTTATCTGCCAAGGGCCGGCGTAGCTGCAGGTATTTTATTTTGCAGGAGACACAGCTGATTCCACCAGTTTAATCACTTCTTCTTGGCCTTCAGCGGTATATCCCGTGCCTAGTTGGACTAAAAACCTGCCACCACAGCGGGAATTGTTGCAGATGAGACTGGACACTTCTGGTGTAGAGATCTGAGACTGCTGGACATGACTTTTCCAGCCACTGGAGAAAAAATTCAAACCTGATTATTTTCTGGTGGAGTAACTGAATTGAACAGTGGACAGGCTTTAATGGGATGAGGAGTATTTGTTCTTGCGTGGGTGGGAAACTTTAACAAGGCTTAGTTTAGAGGGCTGTTAATGCTGGCTGAGTAAGTGTAGACAATAAGGTCAACAAGAACAAAAAACTAGGGGAAAAAAGGGTGAGCTCACTTAGACAATATGCCACAAATCTACAAAAAAAAAGCCTTTTTATATTGTTTCTTGGACCTGTATTGTTATTGGATCTTATAATACACACTGTGATAGTACCACTGGGACTAGACCTATGACTTATGACAAAGTGTCTGATTAAAATCATAAAATCCGAGTTCGTCTTGTTGGGCAGCATCTGATGATGCAAAAAATATTTTTATAATAACTTATAAGCTCAAGCTGAAGAATATTTCAGTTTCATGAGACTTTGTTCCTGTTTGTTCCTGAGTCTGGATTGTGTTAACAGACATGAGCAGAATATGGTGTTTTTTATTATTATTATTATTGTTGTTGTTAATAATAATAATAATATTATTATTATTATTATTATTATTATTATTATTATTATTATTTAAATTGCTGGTAGTTAGAATACACCAGAGAGATTGTTCAGTAATTAAAGCACAGGGAAGGATATGATGTCACAATTTAATAGCCTCTTACAGTACCTTATTAATTTTTTTTATTCATATCAAGTATTTTGTGGTGTTAAATAGGCAGAAATGTAGTTTAATATTTTCTTTCATATCATTAATAAAAGTAATAGTCACAATAATAAGTAGTAAAAAATACAGTGTTTTTTTTAAAGAATATAATTATTTTTACTTGCTAGAATGCATTACTAATTTAGAGTGCTTCCTTTCATGGTGTGATATAATAAAAATTATAAATAACATGATCTGTACTGGAGTGAGGAGGGAGGAACGATGTGGGTAGTGCTGTTTGTATGTAGTAGTGAAGCATGTAGAAAGTGTTGCACTCAGGAATGTATAGAAGTCTGAATGTAGAACCATGTTCTCTGTGTAGACCGCACGAGAAAGCAAGAGCTGATATTTTGTAATGTTTGATAATCATCTTGGATTAAAAGCATGCAGAGGTCAGGATCTTTCATAAATGCTGGTGCTGGTGATAATCTGGCTTCCAAGTGGAAATAGCTATTGAGTAATGAGCTTTTATTTGGAAGTTGCTGTGTTGTGCTTTCCAGAATATGTAATAACCTATGCTCTGTTTCCGTCTTTCTCTCTCTGTCAGGTTATGACAAAGCTGCTACCATCGCTAAAACCGCCCACAAAGAGGGTTCAACATTAAAAGCAGTTGCCATCAAACTGGGTTATCTGACGGAGGAGCAGTTTGAACAGTGGGTCCGTCCCCAGGACATGCTTGGCCCCAAGTAAATTATTCCCATTCCCAAAATGTGGAAATGATTCAGCGAGGCCGGTCTTTGTACAATAAAATGTGTCTTTTTGGAAAGTGTTTTATTTTTCTTTAAATCCATGAATGTATTTTGAGTTTCCCAGTATTTTTTTTTTTATATATATAAGTATTTAATTAGGCTTTCAGTCTCCCATCGGTGAGCATATGGACAGATACACAGGGGCTTGAGGATCATTTCCAAAAGCATCATGACAAATCACAGGGTGAAAAACCTTTCAAAGAACAATCTGTAAAATTTGCTAAACATCAGCTAAAAATTTGAATGGATAAATTGTATTATAGTTACATAATAGGTTACAGTATAAGAACGGACAACTATTTGATGTTCTTATGTAATGCGGTTTAACACACAACGATTGAACATACACACTTTGCTAAGTTTCATGTTCTTAATCAGGAATCGCACATTTTTTAGAGGAATATGTCATCTCGGACCATTTGCCAAAAATTATTTTCTCTTTGTAGTGAAGCACTTATTTGTGGTTCTTTGGTATGGACAGTTTTTTCTGATCTATGTGTTATAACACTTTTATTAATATTGACATTCTTTACAATCCATAATGTGGTCAGTTTAGTATCATTGCGACTAGACTGACAACTTGACAAAGTATTGGCAGTGTCCGAGTTTTTTTTTTTTTTTTTTTGGTAATTAAAATATAATAGTCTGAGTTGGTCCTCAAGCCACCAATAGGAGGATGGCTTCCTGATGATGTAAACCAAAAAATAGCCTTATTTCTTCAAGCTCAAGTTGAAGAATGTTCTAGTTTCTTGAGACCCTGCTTCATGCCTGAATATATATATATATATATATATATATATATATATATATATATATATATATATATATAGCTGGTTTATAGTTAGACGATCTTCATTATTTAAACTAATTCTTAATGACAGTTTAAACAATAAAGATTTTCTAACTGTAAACGTTCTTATACAGTCTGTAACAAAGAACTGAACCAAGATTTTATTAGGATCATCTTGTAAAAAAAATGGCAAAGAAATAATCTTGTCTGACCGCTGTATTCGCACAGTGTAAAACCTGCTCGGAAGAGCTAAATATGATTAGCAACACATCACCCATGCTGTTTGTCTCAATGTTATGATGTAAATTAAATTAAGCTGTGTGCCTCTGCTGCTTCAGTCAGTGCACTGTTTATTCATCCAGCTACATTTTTGAAGATCATTTGACTTTCATGAACGGTCAACTTATATAGATTAAGTTTTAGCCTGCTGTGGTGTACCCCATGGTTCAGCTTTAGGCCGTCTCATATTGATTTATAAAGTGTTTTATCTGTAAACACACCTAATTCCTTTTGCCTTTTTTTTTTTTTTTTTTTTTTTTTTTTTTATTATTAGGCCAGTTCTTGGCTTTTCATAACCCAGTCAGAGCCATCACAGCAAATGGTAGATAAAACTAGCTTGTTTGCTGATAAAACATTTTGTGTGACAATTATGCCAAAAAAAAAAAATCTTAAAGATCTAACTCCGGCTTTTTATTTTCTCTGCAGAAAAAAAAAACATTAGCAATTTAAGGAACATTAATGTGGTGAGTCGCCATAGCCACAAGCTGTACTCCTCTTCTTTCCTCCAATAGAGAGCTGGTCCTCCTGAGGTACTTGAACATGAAAGATTACATTTGGTAGTATAATGTGACTGGCTCTTGTGCTGTGATTCTTTTTCACAAAAGGGGTTTACTGGGTGAATTATTTGGAAATCACTTAGGCAAAGAGTTTTTATAAATTAAATGGAAAAAATAATAAATTAAAGGACACAAAAAAAAAAAAAACATAACTACAAATAGCAGAAAAAAGTAACCCAATTTTTTGGCATCTTTTTAGGCAATCATAAGCTGGTATAGAGTTTGTTGATTAATGAATTAATGAAAGTGTCTGAATTTTTTTATATTCCAAGTATCTTGAAGCAATTGCCTCCTGGATAACTTATTTAACAATTTTATTGTTTTGAATAATTTATTTTATTTTATTTTATTTTATTAGGTTGTTGTTGGCTTGTCTGTTATTTGTGTGTCTTCAGAAAATATTGCAGCACAGTCCGCAATATGTTTTTTTTTTTTTTTTTTTATCTGAAAAGTTCTCTTATTACCTTTTTATTGCAATTCTTTCAGGAGAAATGTTTGGAAAACCAGCATTTGGAAACCTTAAAACCTTTGTTCTATTGACTGAAGACATCAGATGAACATCTAAGATGAAACATATCTAAAAACGATAATGACCAAGAGTCTAAATAGTTTTAGAGTAAATAGATAAATGTCTTGAAATGTGCTTACCCAAGGAAATGAAGGAGCTTAAACTAGATTTTAGCTTTCGGGGAGTAGTATGAAGAGGACAAGGATAAGATTTAATGTTATTATTATTATTTAATAATTGGATCAATTTGCAGACATCTGCATCAAAATACAGGAGCTGTGGTATAAAATATATATTTTTTCCTCGACATCGTAAAAAGGAAAAAGATTATGAATCTCTGCAGTGCTTCTCCTAAGAGGAAAACAAAACTTTCCGTCTTCTGAGGCTGTGGTATTTCACCTTCTTTTCCCCTGGCCTTTATGCCCTTGCCAGTTATAATCTGTGCCTTTGTGGGGTTTGCCCCAGGGTTCAGTTTTATGCCCCCTTGTATTGATTTTTACTGAAGTAAATAGGATGTGAAGGGCACCAGGGAGCCAGAGTAACATATGGTCCTGCCAGAGCTGCTCTTTCCCAAAAGGCTGCTGACAGGAAGGGGATCTACGGTTACCTGGTGGCACAGGTGGCCACGAGGGAGGAAACGGAAAAGTGCGACATGTGGGAGCTCAACAGGCATCGAATTTTAAACAGTGCCGAGTTTCAGCTCTACTGCGCCAATGTAAGTTTACGGCTTACTCTTAGTGAATTAGATAGATGAAGGTTGCGTGCTTACTTGAATGGAAAATGAATACACAGTAGAATCAGTTTGAAATAGATTTAAGAGGTCAATCCACTGGAGAAAATTGTATGTACTGACTTTCACCAGCAATCCACATCAAACCAAACAACCTGCAGCTTTAGTGGAATATCACAACATTGCTCTCGTGAGTGATGCATAAAAGTAAATGCATGGTCTGTGTTTTGCTTCGTGAAACCCCACAGTGAAACTGATCCGTATTCAATTATTATTATTATTAGAATCAAATGCTGAAATAAATCAGTCAGTGTAAATGATTTTTCCTGCTTTCAAGGTTTATCATTGTCAACAACAACAAAAAAAAACAAGAATGTGATAATTAAGATTATAAACACATGAACATGCACCTACTTACATACTCCCATGGTGCAGAGTATCCCGAGCCTATAGATAGCACAGGGTGTGATGTGGGAGTACGCCAGGATACCATGACAGCAGGCATACGTTCACACTTTGTGGGAATTTTCAGCAACAAATCCACCTAACAGGACTTCGCATGTTCTCCCCATGCCTCGAGGGCTTTCTCCTCTGGTTTTCCTCCACAAGTCCAAATACGTGCATTGACAAAATGGTTCCTAGTGTGTGAATGGGAGTGTGAGTGTGTGCTCTGTGGTAGACTGTCTAGGGTGTCCCCTGACTTGTGCCTAGAGTTTTCAGGGACAGACTCCAGGTTCTCTGCAACCAAGTATTAACTGTATCATGGATGGATGGATGGATGGATGGATGGATGGATGGATGGATCCACCAAACAACATGGTCTTTGGAGCAAAACCTTAACATGAACACAGGATCCAGTCTTTAACTGTCACATATTCTTTATAGCATATTGAAATTCTTTTTCACACACATCCCTGCTTGTTAGAAAATTGGGGTCGGAGTACAGGGTTAAACATTATACGGTGCTCCTGGAGCAGAGAGAATTAAGGGCCATGCTCAAGGGCCCAATAGCTTGAACCTCTGATTTTTTGACCATTCAGAAACCCAGAACCTTAACCATTGTGCCACTACTGCCTCATAGCTGCCCCACAGCACCTGGCATTCCCTGGTGGACTCCCATCCAAGAACTAATCTGGCCTGTCTCTGATTAGCTTCCGAGATCAGACGAGATTGGACATTCATAAATTCTAAGGCTGTTACATGACCCAATACACTACCATGCCTCCCATCAGTGGTAACCCTCTCTTTATTTCCCCATCTGAGGCCAGTCTTAAAAAAAGGTACATTTGTTTGCTGCTTAGAAATGATATATTTCAGTTACCTCTTTCTGCAAGTCACTGACTGTGATCTCCTGCATTGCTTTTGATTGTATAGTGGCTACTGGCCATGTTAGGCTAGTACTATTGCTGAATCATCATGCTCAGGAGGTAATAAAGTTTGGTGGCCTTATAGAAAGTACAGATAGGGGACAAATTAAAGAAAGTGGAGATAGTAATGCTGTGGCAGGCATTTATGGATTTTTGCTGACATAGATTAGGTTCATTTAGAGAGAAGCATCACCACAAGTTCTTGGTGAATACAAAGTTCTTGTGACTAAACACTGTTATCCTGTGACGAAAGATTTCTATCCTGATGGCTGTAATCTCTTCCAGGATGGCATGAAGGTTTAATGAAAAGATTGAGTTACCAAGTGGTTAAGGCTCTGGGTAGTTGATTGGAGGATTGGGGTTCAAGTCCCAGCACCAAAAAGCTCCAGTGTTTGGCTATTGAGCAAGGCCCTTAACCCTATTGTGGGTTAACCCTTATGAAACAGCTCCAGGGCTGCAGTATCATAGCTGCCCCTGTGCTCTGACCCCAACTTCCTCTGCTAGGATATGTGAAGAAAAGAATTCCACTGTGCTGTAATGTAAGTGTGGGGATAAAAAAATGCTTCTTGCCCTCAGTTTTTCTTCTAAAATGATAGCTCTGCATCTCCAGCACCAGAACACCAAAGGGAACATGTTTTGGAAGAACAGTACTCATCACTCCAGTACAGATCCAGAGTGTAGTATAATCAAATATCAAAATGTATTGAAGCTGTTTTGGCAGCTTGTCCCAAACCATTTCTAGCACACTATATGTTGGTTTTTCCTTTAATTAGTCAACCTAGTCATAGGAAGTGGTTGAGTTTAAATCTCAAAACTGGGAGAAAGCCTCTACTAGGTCCTTTACTTCTTCCTCGGGATTAGATTATTAGGTTTCATTAGAAAATCACTCTAAATAAAAGTGTTTTGCACAAAACCCCAATGTAAAGTTCTGGCAACATGTACTGGCTTGAGCGCATTTAGCCAGTCATTGGAAAAATACTGAGTACAATAAACACTGTTGGTTAAGTTAGTGAGCTAATGAACACAATCCGGCATCACATACATGCTTAATGTCATTTTCTTTAATTACAAATTGGTTAGTGTTCAAATTGAATTAACCTCTCAAATAAAACCCATTTCAAAACATGTTCCATACACAAATGGAGATTAATACACAGTGTTTATTTTATGTTAGGTGCATGTACCATCAATTTCAAGTGTTCCCTGTTCACAGTTCATCCAAATCTGGATAATTAGTGGCTGAATGAGAACGTGTGTTAGAACTGAAAATACAGAAATGTGCAAATCATTGAATTCTCTCAGCTCTCGAAAGTGTGTGTAGTTCTGTTCAGGATTTAACACATAGCGGAAGCAATCTTGGCTTATCTGGGTAGTTATTCAAGAACAAAAAAAGTCCCAGGTAAATTGCACTGTTTATAACTGAAAACAGGCTTATTGTAGAGTGGTTTAATGTGGTTTTAAAAAATATCATTTGGCGCATCTACACGTTTAAGTTCAGTAAGAAATCAAGATTCTACAAATTAGTAAAAATAAATAAATAAATTTTAAAAAAACTGACACCGCCAACAATACATACTCTTCCTTTTGTAAACGATCTCTTTTGCATATTTATGATGCAGTAAAACTTTAAAAATGTTCAAAACATGCTCCAGTATTATTCTCACCACTGCCTATTTAAAAAAGGTTCTTTAAACATTAACATTTTGCACCATTCATTTGATGTGCACTCAGATATTTCCCACAAAAGGAATTCATTTAAAAAAGGAAAAGTGTAATTTAGTGTGACATTTGGAATTCATCCACATTTTACATCACTGATATTGCAGTTAATGTTGTTGGCAGAAGAGGTGTGATGGACCTGCTACTGACATAAATCATGTCAGTGTTTCATCTGCACACTGAAACTGATCATTGTGTGTGTGTCACGTGCTTGAAATGTAAGACTATATTGCAGAGTAATTAGACTAAGCATGGTATGGGAATGGGGATTATATATAAAGAGATCACGAACTGAACCTTGATGAACTTGTGTGATTAGTGGCAGTAGAAGCAGTATCATATTATCAGCGTTAGCTGTAGAGTATCAATTATGTCAGTGTCTGGGCTAAGGGAACTAGCATTGATGCCTCACAGCTCTGGGGGTCCTTGGTTAGATCCTGAGCTTGGGTTGTTATCTATGTAGTGTTCCCCATGTTTTTTTCAGGGGTTATGTTGGTCTCCTCTGGTTCTCTCCTACCTGTTGGTAGATGGACTGTCTATGCTGAATTTTCCCAAGATGTGTGAATGTCACTAAGCGATGATCTGGAATCCAATTTAAGGTATATTTCCTCTTTACACCTAGTATTCCTTTACTTAGGATTCACAGTTCATGAAACAAACAAGGATTGTGTGCTTGCTTACGATGAGTGAATACTAGGGAATAAAAGTAGAAGGTGAACTCCAAATATTCACACGCTTCTTTATAATTGGAAGACAGTATCTGAGAGGCTGTATCAAGTTATTTTTAACATAAAATTATTTCAGCATGGTGGCACAGCTTACAGTTTGATTGTTAGATTGTAGGTGTCTGTTTAGGTTTCCCTCATGTTCTCTGGTTTCTCCGCACCTCCAAAAACATGCCTGTAGGTTAACTGGCTAGACTAAATTACCCCTATGAGTATGTGAATGAGTCTGTGAATATGTATTTAATGGACTCCCATCCAGGGTTTATTTCCATTGTGCCTGGAAAAAGGCTCCAAATCTCCCAAATCAGGATAAAGTGGCTACTGAAGATGGATAAGTGAACAATAAAAACAGTAAATAGCATAATGATCATCTATTACAAAATTGCAAACTTTAAATCCAGTGTACAGTAGCAGTCTAACAGTTATGGTCCCATCTAATGAGGTAGTAAGTCTAGGAGCCAAAGTGCTCCTACTGCCTGATTTGTTGCTTCGGATAAAAGAGACTGCCAAGAGAATAAATGTAAATGCAATCCAACTGCTAGCACAGCAGGAATGATGTATATGCAGCCTTATACATTAGCTTCCGAGTCCAGATCTAAAGTAAATAAATAATTTAGCTGGTTTAACTTATGCAAGGATTGCTCTTAAGTTATTAGGGGCTCAATTTAACTGTGTACAGTAATCTGTATGAATGAATCTTGTCTTTGAATGGGAGGATGCTTACTCTGCTTACTTTTTGTTAGTGCATGTACTCTATGTCTAACTGGTCCAAACCCAATCATTGCTTTACATTTGTAATTTAACATTTTTTAGTTTTAAAAAGAAAAGTACTAAGCTGTACCTTTCAGGGTATAAAGCTTGTCAGTGGGGTGCTACTCTTAAAGTTGAGTCTTTTGTGTTATCACAGACTGCCCTTTTTTTGGGGAAATTGCATGTAGTACAACTTTAAAACTCATTTAACAACCACTGTGGACGTGCACAATACTGTTTTGTTAACTGTATACAATACTGCTCTATATATATATATATATATATATATATATATATATATATATATATATATATATATATATATATATATATATATTCAGTAATAGTTCTAGACCCCAGTCCTAGTCAATAGATGAATCACTTCTGTATAACATTTTTTCTGATTTATTCACTTTTTTCTCACTGCACGTGTTTGATTAAATCAGTGTTCTTGATATTAGCTATAAAAACTCTAGTCATGTTCTGGAGTTCACTGTTTTAACCCAGTTCCAGCTTGCTAATTTGCTATTTTCTGTAAACAACAAACAAACGAACACAAAAAACTCTCATAAATTCATGAAAGGCAAATTTGAAGTTTTGGTGCATTTAAAATAGACTATATAGACAAATATTTGTGGACACCTGACCATCACACCCGCAGAGTTGTAAGCACACAATTGTGTAGGATGTCTTTGTATACTGTAGTTTTACAATTTTCCTTCACTGGAATTAAGAGGCCCAAACCTGTTCCAGCATGACACTGTAGCTGTGCACAAGCGAGCTCCATGAAGACATGGTATGCCAAGGTTGGAGTGGATGAACTAGAAGTGGAATAATGTCCTACACAAGGCCGGGATCTCAACTCCACTAAACACATTTGGGATGAACTGGAGTACAGACTTTGTCCCATGTCTCCTCATTCCATATCAGTGTCTGACCTCACTAATGCTCTTATGGCTGAATGAGCAAATCCCCACAGCCACACTTGAAATCAAGTGGAAAGCTCCAGATGAGTGGAGTTTATAATAAGAGTAAATGGGTGCTAAGTCTGGAATGGGATATTTAGAAAGTGTATTTGAGTGTTATGGCCAGGTGTCCACATACATTTGGCAATATAGTGTTGTTGGAGCATGCATAATTACAGAAATAAATTTGAGTTTTGCATTCTGTGTTACTAACAGGTTTAACCATTTTCCTAACTCTGCCCAGTAATATGCCAATAGGATTATTGGCTATGGCAAATTCCCTTTAACCAGAATATAGCATTTACAATGAATGAATGAATGAATGAAGTTTCTTGGATGTTGCACTGTACTGGGTCTAGCACTGATTTAAACCATATCTGTCATATATGTGGCAGTTGATTTTGTGTCGCTGAAAAAATGTGACCAAAGGGGAAATGTATAGGAAGAAGAACTTCCCGAGAAGTGAACCTTGAGGGACTTCTTGCATGACTGGAGTGGTAGAGGTGTAGTACTTTTAATGGCAGCTGTAAAGTGTCATGTCATGTCAAGTAAACCTCGATTTGGTCAAGACAAGTAATAAACGTTCAGCTTATCTAAGCTGAAGCTTGGGAAAATGATTGTCTATGTCAGCTACAGGAGAATTAATTTATAGACCAATAAACATAAAGACATAACGTCTCAGAAACACTCACATAATCTGGAAAGATGCTTGGATTTGGAGTATTTGAGCATATCCCTATCATGGTATCTTATGTTGTCCTTTTCCATTCCTACCAACTTGTTTATTAGCACATAACTTAACTTGTTGGAAGTTGAGCTGTTTTTGTATATTTATTTGTAAAGAGGCAAAAATTGATGCCATGTTGGGCACATAGTTTTCTGGAACAGAGCCACAATAAAGAGACTGAAATGTACCCCAGTTTTTAATTTAAATTTACAGGTCAGAACAGGAAACGCTCAGGAACACTAAATTCTCACCGAGGCGTCATTTCTTCCTTCGGGACATGCGAAACGCAATTAGAGGAGACAGCTCGAGGACTTCTCTATCACAGAGCTAGCGACACTTCTGTCTTAATTTACAGCCCTGATGAGGAGCCTGTCCCTTGATGACACCTTGGATGGTGACTATCTCTCACCAAGCTTCAAGCGCGTGCATTTGCAACGTGAGTTGACACCGGTGCACATAATTCACGCGACTCTGTATTTGATCATCATCACCACCGTCACCACCGCCACCACCACCATCATCATCATCATCATTATCATTATCATCACAGGCGCTCTAGTACTACCGCTTTTTTACAGTCCTGGTTTTTGCAGTGGTGAAGCTCGTTATTCTTGCGCCGTGACGCCGAGCTCAGGCGAAACGACCGGAGCGCGCTCACGTTACGGAGCCGCGAGATTCCGCGCGCGCCGCCGCTTCAGCTCAGAGGAAGCAGTAATAGTTGGTTGTTTCGCACGAGCGGCAAGGAAAAAATCCGCTCTTTCCAATGCAAGATCCTTTCGGCGCCTGACAAAACCGAACACCGCGAGATACAAAACGAAAGGGGAGGGAGGGATCGCACGACGTGCGCGATTGTAGAAGGTAATAACAAGGTTTTATTTTATTTGTTTTATTTATTTTAAACAACACGTCGTCGCGAGCCTACTCAATTCTGCGGAGCTGTCTATGGTGCTGAAATCGCGTGCTTTAGCGAACACGAGCATTTTTAAAAACATACGCTGCAGTGATGCATCCAGTAGATCGTGCACAAAACAAGCTTTTATTCTTCCTGCATGCATTCAAACGCATCCCGGGCCGTTGAACACGTTGCAGGTTGCACCTTATCGCAATTGCATTCCTATCGTGGCTGTAGGATAGGATACGGAATGTTTTTTTTTCTTTTGCAGAAAGTGTTTGCATGCATGAATGTTCTCTGCAGTTTGCATTAGCGTAAATGTGATTATGAATTCGCCTTGTGTGTAATTAGGTTGTGCACACGTCTGACTGAATGTGTGGACAGATGGAGGAGGTTTGTTTGCAGCTCCCAGTCACTAAACACTGCTGTGGAGGAGTTTATTTAGCGTGAAATACCGAAGGGTGAATGGATGCTATGTTGCATGACAAGACAAATCATAACGCTAGATTATTATATAGTCGCATTCTTCAATATATATGCACACGCCAGTGGACTTCTATATGCATAATGTTAAACAGTGGTGTGTGTGTGTGTGTGTGTGTGTGTGCACGCCTTTCTTCTGCTAATCCAGGAGTACCCAAGGCTGGCTGTTCATTCCTGGGAGGCATGGCACAGACTAACAGCTATGGACAGAGCAGCAATGGAGTAGCTGATGAGTCTCCCAACATGCTCGTCTACAGAAAAGTAGGTCCCTCAGGTCTTTGTCTTTCTACATTGCTCTATTAACTGCAAACATGTGTTATCCTGGTAAGGAGCAGGCTACTTTTTCTAAAGGTTGATTCTGACCTTTTCCTTTAATCTGTTTGACTTTTGTAGTCATCTCCATTTAGTTAATATAGGTTATACATAACATGCAAGGCTCACTTCAGCTAGTGTAGTGTAGTGTAAACATGCCTGTACAGTGAGAGGAAAGGAGGATGCACATTACTGGATCGATTAGGACTGATGTGCCTGGCAGTCTGAGCCAAAACCTGGCTCACACACTTGTTTCATCCCTTTCCAAGTGCACTATAATTTGCCAGTAATAACTAAATGCCAGGGCCAAGAGTAGCCATCAATCCATAGAAGACCAATGCGCCTTTTAGTTGACTAAACCTCATCTTATTTGGTGATTATACAGAACAAAAATGTACACTTGAAAAATGTGCGCTTCTTCATAGCTGTTTTATTTAGATTGACTTACATTAATTAGCTTCATTTCTGTTACTTATTTAGTGTGTTTCCCTCAAAATAAGCTTACAAAACCAGCTGGCTAGTGCTAACTGTGGGTATAATTTCCTGCACAGCGAGATGCCACAGCAGTGCAATGTATGGAAGGTTGCCTATTATGATTTAAGATGTGTTTTGATTGTGTGTACGCTAGCAAATTGATATGTGTGCGTGCTGTAACTACCAAATTAGATGCTGCTTGAAGGCATATTGTGCACTGAAGTAAAGTAAAGTAAAGTAATGTATATTCCCCTGACTGGCTGGTCAGTGTGAGATAAAAAGCGTGTGTGCTGGGGGGGGGGGGGTCATCATGTTTCTGGAGAGTGTCAACTCATTGAGTTTGTGCTAATTGCAAAAGTTATGTGAGAATATATATTAACTTTAATGTAGTGTGGCCTAGCATGTGTGGTTTATGTAGCCAATAAATGAGTAATATATGGATTCTGCCAAAGTGTGGATGATTTCGGTATTTTTATTTCGTGTCATTACAGACAGATTTATAGCATCATTTATACATTTATTTATTCTTTTTGAACTACAATGGTAATCCTTTAGGGTGTAAATATTGCTAGTAAAAAATGTAAAATTATTTCTACCCAGGTACATTCCTCACTCTCATAACTACTGTCTAATAACCTTTCCCATTAGTCCCACTGTGGTTATTGAATAATTCATAATAGTTACAGAATAAAATGATAAACTAATTACTCAATCATTTTTCAGCATTTTATTTTAAGTAAGTGCTGTATACTGGTCAGGGTCACAGTGAATCCAGAGCAAGTTTCAAGAACACTGGAAAGCACCCTGGGTGGGATACCAATCAGTCACAGGGCACAATCCACACACACACAGACACACGCATTCTCACACTCTTTCACACTTAGGGGTAATTTGGAGTCACCAGTCGATGTGTTGGCCTGTTTTTTTTGGGAGGTGTGGGAAAACCAGAAAACATAAATGGAACCTGTGGGCACTGAGGGGAAACTTGTGAAATTTCACACAGATACTTTAATATAAATAATGTAATATATACAGACAGTAAAAATAGTGTTTATTAACAGGTTGTTAATTCTCTGAGTGCTAAACTATACACAACAGGTTGAAACCATGGTCTTGGAGATCTCTACATGTTTTTAATGCAATAACACCCCCCACTTTAACCATGAAGGGCTGAATGAGGCGTACCCACTTTAACCATGAAGGGCTGAATGAGGTGTACTGTGTGCAGGTAAACACTAAGATAAGCAGGAAATGGTGTACTCCAGGACCAAGGTTTGGGAACCTGTGCCATACCCCAAGTGATTAAATTAGGTGCTTCAAAGTAATTTTATGCAAGCACAGTGATAGCTTAGTGGTTCTGATCTGCCAGAAAGTCCCTGTTGAGCTCTTGAGAGAGGTCCTTAAGCCTCACCTGATCAACTTTCTGCTTGGATTGATTCATAGAAATTAGATATAGTGCCTTGGTGAGCAGACTTGATTGGGATTTGGGACTGGTGGAGACTCAGATGGACGTCTAGCTATTTGAAATAAAGGAAACTTAAATAAAAGCATACAGTTAAAGCCATTCTATTTAACCTTAATGAGGTTCATATGTTCCATCATTGGTTTGTATTATTTGTTTTGGATTCATAATCTTTTGGAATGTACTCATTTACCACTGACTGTCTTTCCAGATGTCGTGTTTACTTTTCTGAAAATTTTTTTTACATAATGCAGCTTATGATGGTTTACACTTTCATGTGATTTGCAATATTGCTTTGCTCATCCTGATTATGCTCCTGATGTGTGATTTGTCATATCAGATGTGCTTTATGTACAATGCTCCTGTATTAATTATCCTACATATTTCATCTCACTGTGCATGTGTAAATTATGAATAAGATAGTAAGAGTTTGCAAGTTTTGCACGCTTCCCAGTTTAAGGGTTACACATTTACAAGAAGAGGAAGGAAAATGAAGAAGGACAAACATTGCTGAAGGATTTGGACAGTCATTCCTGTGATGTGTGTCTGTATCAAGCAGGAAGCAGAAAGCTGGATGCTGGCAAGTGCTGTGTTTTGAAAATCACGTGGCAAGTCAAGCAGACAATCCAAAACTGTGATCAAAACCAGGTCCGACTTCAAACAGTAACATGATTGATGAGTAACAAGCATTAATATCAGAAGGAAGATTGTTTGGTGAGATGTGTGTGTGTGTGAAAGTCCAGGTTGTTTCACAGGGTTGTTATGTGAAAGAGAAATCGGTGGACTGTGAATGGAGATTGGTGTCATGTGATTGGTCAGGTGGCACTTGTAGTGCATGTGCTGACTGAGAATCCTGGGTTTGTGTTTGTTTGAGGATTGTGGGAGTTGTAGTTCGAGACATTTGACTGTCAACCTGACTTACATTTTCTTTTTCATTTAGTGTCAGAAAATGCTTTTTGTCCAGGCTTTACTTGACACTTCAATTAGCCCTGGATTAAAATGAATAACCATATACCATTCCATAGCTGCATGTGTATAAGATTACTAATCTGAATCCAACCCTGTGTAATTTTGCCAGTTATGTACATAATGTCCTGACTGTTGTGGAACTAATGGGTGTGAGAAGCTTTTAGCATAAGATCAGTGGAACTGCCACCCCTGCTTTGCACTTTTGCCTCCCTGTATGTGTGTTTAGGGGAATTACCCTCCCCAGATAAAAAGGGAACTAGGTGGAGATTACTGTAATTAACCACTTATTCCAATTTTTCACAGCTGACAGTAATTATGGACTTTGTCATTAAACATGCTGTTTTGTGCCCTCAATGAGATGGCATTATTTTTTCAGCAGATATGGACATAATGGCTGTTACTCAGAGCAGACCTGTCAGGAAAAGAGAGATTAATTTGTTTTCACCTATCATTTTTCTGAACACATCACCTGCCATGTCACATTTCTGTGAATTTATTGAAGGAAACTGAATGTGATTTGGATTTCCTCTATTACCAGATCTCTCGGTTCTTCAGTTTCAGATTCCCCAGAATGACAAGCGATTGTCAGTCAGCTTTCACTGTCTGTAGTCCTGAGGTCATTTCTGCACTGAGCACAGCAACACTTAAGTAATATTTGGACAGGATATGGAGGCAGCTGTAGGGATTATGAGTGATAGGATTTACAGGATGAAGGTTGTACTATACAATGTACAATTGTTTGGCATAACCAAAAAGTTCCTTATGTAATAATCATTCGTTTTCTCTAACTTTTGATCCTGAAATGGATTCACACCAATTCGCACCTGGTGGCAATCTACCTTACCAGTAATTTTTGTGAAATTGGTGGAAAAGAAAGAACCTGGAAGGAAACCCAGATAGTGAGAACCTCCTCAAAGACAGTAACCTGAGATCAGGATCCAACAAAGGACCCTGGCGCTGCTCAGTGTACCACATGTGCATGTAATATGTACAGTATACACTGATCAGGCATAACATTATGACTAGTGACAGGTGAAGTGAGTAACACTGATTACCTCCTCATCATGGCACCTGTTAGTGGGTGGGATATATTAGGCAGCAAGTGATCATTTTGTCCTCAAAGTTGATGAGTTTGAAGCAGGAAAAATGGGCAAGCATAAGGATTTGAGCGAGTTTGACAAGGACCAAATTGTGATGGCTAGACCACTGGATCAGAGCATCTCCAAAACTGTGGGGTGTTCCCAGTCTGCAGTGGTCAGTATCTATCAAAAGTATCCTTTAAGTCCTGTAAGTCCTTTAAGTCTTGTAAGTATCCTTTATACCCATGTATATATCCATGATGGCCCCACCTTGCAACTTACAGGACTTAAAGGATCTGCTGCTAACATCTTGGTACCAGGTACCACAGCACACCTTCAGGGATCTAGTGGAGTCCAGGCCTTGATGGGTCAGGGCTGTTTGGACAGCAAAAGGGGGACCAACACAATATTAAGCATGTGGTCATAATGTTATACTTGATCGGTGTAACTCATATCTTCATTGCAGACTGACTGCTTTGACCTCTAGTATAATCACTTCCTTATACTTAGTAAGCTATTTGTCTTTAACATTTTTGCACGTGTTAATTTATAGCCACCTGAAGCATCCTGCTTTTCAACCAGATCAGGAATATCATTATTTCAAAGTTTAAACTTGGGCAAGCTTTAGTTTTGATTTAGTTAGTTCTAGCAGGAAAGAATATAATAACATGAAAAATATTTTTTAGTGTGTTCATGCGTTCATGTGAAAACTCATTTCCCATATGGTGTAATGGAATCTTTTGGATATTTAATTGTTTTTTATGGTAAGTACAAAAACATGATGATTTTGTACTAAACTAGATTCATTATCAGATGAAAATCAGATATTTCACTAATAACTGCACTGTCTAGTGTCCCAAGTACAATGAATCCTATGTGAATAGGTTTATACAGTCCCCAAATGATACATCCTTGCAGTTGACAAATGTTTTTCTGTGCGATTTACGAAGCCAATATAAACTGTATCCCAAGCTGTAAAAATAAATGTTTCAAATCAGAAATGTTCAGGTGTTATGCAATTCATAAATTCCATCACCAAGCAGCATGACAAAACACCCAGCAATTTGCCTGTTTGTTAGTTGACAGCAAGACTTGTGCAAAACTAGGGTTTAGATTTTGCTGGACACTTGTAACAAATATGGCTGCTGAAAAATGTTTACTTAGTGTTGAAGTACTGTGGATGTTGGAGGTTGTGTTTTGTGTGAAATTCACAAACCGGGATCAGTTGCAATTTGTGAGTTGGTGATGTAATTGTAATGTAGATGTAATTGAGAATATGATAAAATTTTGTTCACAAAGAGCTAAAAAGTCCCAGGAATGGACATGTCTTTGACTTCTTTGCTTACTGGAACTACATACACTATATTGCCAAAAGTTTTGGGACACGCCTCCAAATTTTTGGCCCCTTAGTTCCAGTGAACGAACTCTTAATGCTACAGCATACCAAGACATTTTGGATAATTTCATGCTCCTAACTTTGTGGGAACAGTTTGGGGATGACCCCTTCCTGTTCCAACATGACTGTACACCAGTGCACAAAGCAAGGTCCATAAAGACATGGATGCACGAGTTTGGTGTGGAGGAACTTGACTGGCCTGGTCTATTGGGTTGAGGTTAGGACTCTGACAGACCACTCGTGTCCCTCCACACCAAACACCAAAAAGTATAACTTTTGTATTATTCATATTTATATTTTTGCCACCTGATTATTCTGTCCAGACGCCACATTTAGAAGCAGATTTCTGGAGAAACACAAATAACTAGAAATAAAAAATGCCAAAAATTTTGTTACCTTACTTCAGTACCTTGACAAAACCAAATAAAACAGTCTGTGATCCTTATGTACTGTCCTCTGATGGTTCCATTTAAACGGTCAGAAAACATCCCAAATATGTGTTTTTCTGACACACTACCTCTCTCGGCCTCTTCTAAAGAGATCCTCAACGCATTTAAGAGCAGAGGAGAGTCTCAGTTCTTCACGTCTGAGTGGTTAAAGGGTCTCAGAGACCCAAGTCTGTCATTATACGGAAGGCGAGTCGACTGTACACTAAGTAACTAACTAATTAAACTTTGCTAATATTAGCCTCGCTGAGATAAACATCCTAGTTGTTCTATAATGTAGCTAGCTAACCTAGCTATAAGTTGGAATGACATGACAGATCCACCGCCTGCATTTCAGGGTATTAATTTGAAGATGAAATTTATTTTATTTTGACTGTTTGGTCCAACATTAATGTAGTGTGACATCATATGAAATAAGGTTTTGTGGTGTCCATGTTAGTCACTGAATATTTTTGTCATGTCACACTTCACAGTGGTGGTTAATGTGAAGCTTATGAAAGTAGACATTCTGCACTTTCAAAATTTGTTGTTTTTCTGTTTTTACCTAGACTACTATGGGCAATATATTCCTAAAAATTTCTGCTCTCTGAGATGACCAAGTGCTTATTCATACACATCTAAAATTTGAAGTCGCTATCCTCAACCACTAAAATTCTGTGTAAGGTTATCCAACAGAGTGAAAAACACACATCTCACACTGAAAGCCAGCAGAGTCCTAACTCATTTTATATCAGACTCACATCCAGAAAATCATTCATTTGGGTATACTGATTGAAAATGTCCTATAAGTCAATTTCCATTCCTCCACTGGGATGGAACACCAGTATACTGGTAAAAATGGTTAATATAACACACTTGAATGGACTCAGTCACAAGCTATTGGTCTATAATGGGGTATATATTTAAATACAGCTCTTATTTTTTAGAAGGCTGTATCTACACATGAGATAAAAGATCACAGTGACTAGAGAGCAGCTAGACCTGTGACCTTGATGGTGTTACAGGGCCTGAGGGAGGATTGGGAGAAAATGAATGGGGTAATCCAGAGATTAAAGCCTCAGCGCTGACACTTTAGGCACTGTGGCTGCTTTTGCCAGTCGTCTGTGTCCTACTTTCACTTTTCCATGGATGAATAAATTGAATATCACTTCCTCACGTATAATACCACAGTGTTTTAGTTCTTTTTCATGAATCCTTTACCAAATTCTGTTCTGAATGCTTCATGTGAACGAGAGCTATGTGTATCTGGGGCTTGGGCCTAAAATTAAAGGAGCTGCTGAATATTTTAGCGCCTGCATTACTCAGCCTGCGCCTACACTGGAAATCCACAGCTGTCCTGCTTCTCGGTTTCTTCCTCTACGTCCACAAGAAATGGAGTAGGTGTCGTCATCATCGGCGTTGTTGTTATTGTTTCTGGTGTTTCATATTCATATACAGTACCAGACCCTCCAGTGAGTTAGGGACTCGATGACTGACTGGCAAAATGCTTTTATGAATCAAACTCTTAACACCAAAGCTGAGCTTGAGTAAGGAGACTGATTGCATGCTGGTGTAATTGATTCATTTCATCGGCTAATTTCCTTTCTGGGGATCTAAATGCTGATAGAGAGGCGGTGTGTGATATGACCTAGAATCAAGCTTCACACAGAGTGAAGAGTTTATGTCAAGGATTAGTTTGGAATTCCCGATCAGTACCCAGACCCGGATGCGGATGGAAGGAGTGAAGCAGTTAAGGGCATGCTGTTATAGGAAACTAATCAATGAAATTGATTTTCTGTCATTATTTTCTACAGCAGCATGTCCTAAAGTATTTTATTTCTATTGTACCACAGGAATTTGCCAATGATGTAAAAAAAAATCTTTTTAAAAAAAGGTGTCTTACCTTCTAGTAAAATTAAATTTTGTAAAACAGGTTAGTTGCAACTAACATAAGGTTATAAATTGTAAATTGGTCAATATTGATTCCTTTTTGCTCTTCAGTGGCCTTTTGAGGTAAAATGTAATATGTCACGGTTATATATTACTTTAATATTGTCTCCATTTTTCAAGATTTAATAAAAATCTGAATCAAATTAAGCTCACATGTGTATATATTAATGATAATTAATTATTAATAATAATTTCTACAGTTAATTTACAGGGACTTGTAGGTGGATGGTCCAGATTATCTAAACCTACTAATAAACATATTAAATAATGGGCTGTTGTTTAACAAACAAATATTTAATATTATTAGTATAATTGTTGAGACGATGATGTTTTCTGTAAATAGACGTGTATTTAACATTTATGGAAGCAGTCTCGTCATTTTTGTAACTTTAAGGGGTGAAACTGGACTGTTTAACTGTTAAAGCATAAGTGATAACATGGACTAACTAACATTAAATGTAGCATATGAGTCTTGAATCAATTAAAGGCTATAGACATTGTCACCGACTGCTGTGGTATAAGAGGAATAAACCCCACAAGAAAAATTTTTCGTGGTAACAGTAACTCCACTCCATGTTGGGCTGACTAATATGTATGAAAAACACCCCCCAAGTGTTTTATTACTTGCACAACAGCTGTGTTGGTTAACTTTATTATGATGTCACAAGGAAGTCATCCTCAATAACATGTTGCTAGAAGGTCAAGCTAACTTCATTTGTCTCTACGATGCTCTAATAGGTATTTCATCCCACCCTTGATGAGGTTAATTCCCATTCCGGTGCTGTAGTGATTAAAGGATAATAAAATATAGTTTTTATATCTGGCAGTATGTCAGACAGTGGGGTTGAAAATGTCAACAAGTCAAGTAGCAGCCATTGAAAGGACTTGGCATTGGTTCTGTCAAATGCACATTAACATGGATAATGAGATGTAAAATCAGTAGCATACACAAATAGCAGGGTTATATTTACATAATGCTGATGGGAAACGACAAGCTTTTATTTTTCATTAGTTGAAGTAGCTGCATTGCTCATTGCTGGGTTTACTCCAACTGCTCCTTTAAGAGAAAATCAAAGCATTAGTAGCTGCTGTGTGGCTTTACAGATCTTGTTGATCATCATAATGTTCAGCTGGATTGAGAAATTCAGCCTGTGGCTTTGCATAGAAGCTGTGTGTGTATATGTGTGTGTGTGTTGTGGCTGTAAGGAGCTCTGTTGGAGTTCACTTCCCTGCAATTACAAGCACAAAAGCTGAATTCTCGCCTTCATTCAGATCAAAGAGCGCCGGTTTGCCCGTCTCGCTTCAGAGCAACACTTAACCTATTGCTGTGTTAAAAGCAATTGCTGAAATATTAGAAGGCCATGTACATCCGAACCAACAAATACCGATTTCTGTTCTTTCACCAGCAAATGTTCACGAGTTTTCTCTATTTGAAGAATTCTCTCTCGCCTTTGAAATGTTTGTGTCTGTGTCTTTGTGGACAAAGCAGCTCATTGTTTAGAAATCGCACTGGAGAGATGCAAAACTTCTTTGATGGAAAGACTTTTGATATTTTCTTTATTACAGATACTGTGGAAACAGGGTAGTGTGTACAAAGTAGAATTATGACAGAAAAAAATGTGGGGTACCAAAATCAGTGAGGTTTATGAATTTTCAGTGATCCCAAGCCTTGGTATATTGGTTTCTCCATGTTATTAAATGTCTGTTCCATCAACTGATGTTTTGGAGGAACTAAGGAACTAGTATAGAGACCCTTGATACTACGTGATTCTACACTTGATGATCACTTGTTCCATGGCCTTGGAGGTGGCCTCCAGTTTGTTCCATAGCTGTATTAAGCTTTTGATGAAGT